>NC_133167.1:76653269-76968461 GCF_040802235.1 Manis javanica | reverse complement strand
ACTGGGGTTTGTAACCAGGAGCTGGGTTCCGGGTCACAATTCAGGTTCTACTGGGTGTGACATCAGTGACATCACTTCCTGAAGGTTCCATTTCCTGGGCCCCTCCCTGCATTCAGACATGCCCACATGGCCCTCTGGGCTGCTGACTGCCCATCCACCTGGCCCCCTTGCCATGCATGACTACACAAATCTCCACCAGAGCCCTCCCCTCGCTCTTTGGGTCCCAGGGTCCCAGCTCTGAGGAGATGAGCTTAGCTGAGAGACGAACTTAGCTGAGACCTCTTTTTCTCACCAGTTCCCTGTCCTGCTGAATCCACAGTGCCTCCCAGGAGCTGCCCAACATCCCAACCTGCACAGGCAGGGTCATGCCAGACATTCTTCCCTAGGGACATCCCGCATGCCCTCTAGCTTAATTGAGGTACAGCTGACATGGAAACAATGACACGCACTCCAAGGGAAGGATTGATGATGTGATTATAACGTCCTGACCCATCACCACAGTCAAGATGAGGAATGCCCATCACCCCAACAGTGTCCTCATGCCCCTTTGCAATTCCTCCTTCCCTACCAGCAGCAATCACATCCCCATTCCCAGACTGTGCCTGGTGTTCAGCTCTCTATAGATGACCTTGTATTTTCTAGAGTTTTCTATGCACTCATTTTCATCTGGCTCCTATTACTCAGCATCATCATTTTGAGATGCATGCCTGCCTTGGCATGGATGAACAAGTCATACCTTTTCATTGCTGAAGAGTGATCTTTCTCCTGGGGTACTAGACCATGGTTGGTTTATCCATTCCCCTGATGATGAACTACAATTAAAGCTAGTATGCATTTGTGTGTGTGTTTGCATAAACATGTTTTTATTCCACTTGGATAACCTCCTCAGAGGGAAATCACTGTGTAGGTGTACATAACTTTTAAACACGTAGCCAAGCTATTTTTTACCAACCCCATAAGAATACTCCAGTTGCTCCACATCTTTGTCCACACGTTTACATTCAGGTCTTTAATTTTAGCCACTCTCATGTGCAGTATCTCATGTTTTCCACCTACATTTGTCTTTCACTTCCATTTCCCACATGAGTCATGTTGCTCAGGCTGGTGAGCCTACTGCCTCCACATGTTGACTGACAGCCTGAGCCTAGAGGCCCCATCCTTCCTGGGGTTCCACATGGGAAATTCCTGGGGAACAGCCACACACAACTTCCCAGAGCTGAACCTGGGCCAGCTGAGCATAGAGGGCGGTCACTTTTCACCAGTGCTGAGCACACCCGGACAGGTGGAGGCAGAGTGTCTGACCATCCACGTCACTCTACACTCTGGATTCTCTTCCCAGGCTCAGCATCCTCCTGGTGACCCAGGTGTGCCTGCTTCCGGGAGCACCTTCTTTATGCACTGGAGGACAGGACCAGGCCAGGTGGGGGGAGGCTCCACGCCACAGTTTCTGTGTTGGGAAGGGGACAGAGGCCGGGCCAGGGCCTCCCGTCCTCCTGTGTCCAGCTGCCCATCTGGCCACTAGGCCTCCCCTGAAAGGAGGGGCCGGGGCTGTGTCCATACAATTGGTACCCAGAGGAGCTCTGCACTGGAGTGGAGGATGGGATGCCTGCTCCTGACATCCTTGCCCCTGGAGCAGCAGCTGGGGGCTTCCAAGCTGCTGGTAGCCTTGGACACGTGGCTTCTCTGCAAATCCTGATGAGGGGCAGTCCCCAGAGCCCCTGTGCCTGGGCCCAGAGCAGCGCACCAGGTGCCAGAGGTCCCTACCACCTCCCCGGTACAAGTCGGGTGGGGCAGGTGCGCTTCAGCCCACAGTCAGGGTGGCCAGGCAGCTGTGTGAGCCTGGTTTCCCAGCAGCATCTGTCCAGAGCCTGGTGAGCTTGGGGCACCTGCGTGAGCCTCGTTTCCCAGCAGCATCTGTTCAGAGTCTGGTGTGCTTGGGGCACCTGCACACACCTGGGACGGATGGACTGCTAGGCCCTAGTGACCACCCAGCAGACTCAGGGCTGCTGCTTTGTTTCTGGACCCAGAAGCTCTTCTGTCTCAGGTTGAGGCTGGTGGGCCATGCGGGATGACAGGTGTGACCTGTGCCACTGCCCTGCCAGAGGCCCATCTGCACTCGTGCTCAAACCTCCCTCCCTATGTGGCTGGGGAGCCTGAGGTCATCCCTGGGACCACCTTGCAGGCAGAAGCCGGTGAGGGTGCTGTGGGCAGGGCAAGGGGAAGGAGGGTGTCCTGGGTGTCCTGATTTTACCTCCTGTCACCTGGTCACCTGAGGATGTCAGGAGGGCCCACATCCACTTCCCCAGTCCCAGTCTGGGGCTCCACCTGCAGCATAAGGCCTGGAGACTGTTTCCAGCCTGGAGCCCCCCAAGGGGATGTTATGCTGATCCCGTAACTTCCTTCCAGGCCAGCCCTCCCTACCTGGGGGGTGAACACATCCTGAGAGCCCTGTGGGAGCGTTCTGGGGAGAATCAGAGCCAAGTGCCTTTGCTCAGCTTCCCCAGCCTTTTGTCACAGACGTCAGGCCACTCAGCCAGGAGCCATGAGCAGCACACCAGGAGCCTCACACCAGCCTGGCCTGGGGCTGGACAGCTGCGGGGCACCATGGAGAAATTGGGCTCAGAGAAAGCCCCCCATGGAAGGAGTGCACCTCTTGGAGGTGCTTTGAGAGACCAAGTTCAATGTTTTTGAAAGGGAATTTCTGGAATATGTGGGGCAGCTGTGTCTCATCAAATGGGTCAGTGCTAGACTGGTGCCCTGCAGCCCTGGGATCTACTTGGCTTACATGTGCAGTGGTGGTCAAGATGTGAAGAGACACCTTTGGACCTCTAATCAATAGATTGGGGGTCTGATCATAATCTATAAATGACAGGAAGAAAGGCCCAGTTTCTGTTTGAGCAGCCCTCCGCAGTGTTGCCAAGACGTGCCACCCTGGTGCTTAGAGTGCCCTGCTCTTCCTGAGCACCTTATTGGGGGAGAACAGGTGGAGGACAACCTGCATAGGTCAGGGACCCTTGTGTCAGAGAGTTTGAGGCCTCAGGGTGGTTTGGGGGATACGTGATGTCTGCATGTGGGGCCGAGCTTTGGGAAGAAAGCATGTGCTGGCAGTCCATTCATTGCATCCCACCTGCACAGGGATGAGACCAATCCCCAGGAACCACAGACCTCAGGGGCAACATCCAGATCACACTGCCCTCAAGGAGGCTATTTCTCTCTCTTTTTTTTTTTAAGGTATTATTGATATATACTCTTATGAAGGTTTCACTTGAGAAAACACTGTGATTACTATATTCACCGCTGTTGTCTTGCCCCCCCCCCATATTCCATTGCAGTCATCAGTGGGTACATCAGTGAAGTAAGATGCCACAGAGTCACTGTTTGCCTCCTCTGTGCTACACTGTCTTCCCCATGATCCCCACACACCATGTTGGCCAATCTTAATCCCCCACAATCGCCTTCTCCCTCCCTCCTCACCCGCCCTCCCCATCTCGTCCCCTTTGGTAACTGCTGATCCCTTTTTGGAGTCTGTGAGTCTGCTGCTGTTTTGGTCCTTCGCTTTTACTTCGTTGCTTATATTCCACAAATGCGGGAAATCATTTGGTACTCGTCTTTCTCCACCTGGCTTATTTCACTCAGCATAATGTCCTCCATCTCTATCCATGTTGTTGCAGATTGTAGAATTTGTTTTTTTATGGCTGAATGGTACTCCATTGTGTATGTGTACCACCTCTTCTTTATCCATTCATCTACTGATGGACACTTAGGTTGTTAGGTTGTTTCCTTATCTTAGCTGCAATAGTGCTGCAATAAGCATAGGGGCGCATATGTCTTCTTGAATCTGAGAAATTATATTCTTTGGGTGAATTCCTAGGAGTGGAATTCCTGGGTCAAATGATATTTCTATTTTTAATTTTTTTTGAGGAACCTCCATATTGCTTTCCACAATGGTTGAATTAGCTTACATTCCCACCAGAAATGTTCCTCTTTCTCCGCATCCTCGCCAGCATTTGTTGTTCCTAGTCTTTTCGATACTGGCCATCCTAACTGGTATGAGGTGATATCTCATTGTGGTTTTTAATTGCACTTCCCTGATAACTAGTGATGTGGAGCATGTTTTCATGTGCCTGTTGGCCATCTGAACTTTTTCTGTGGAGAATTGTCTGTTCATATCACCTGCCTATTTTTTAATTGGCTTATTTGCTTTTTGGATGTTAAGGAGTGTGAGTTCTTTATGTATTTTGGATGTTAACCCCTTGTCAGATATGTCATTTAGAAACATATTCTCCCATATTGTAGGATGCCTTTTTGTTCTGTTGATGGTGTCCTTTGCTGTACAGAAGCTTTTAAGTTTGATGTAGTCCCATGTGTTCATTTTTGCTTTTGTTTCCCTTGCTCGAGGAGATGCATTCAGGAAAAAGTTGCCCATGTTTTTATATTCAGGAGATTTTTGCCTCTGTTATCTTCTAAGGCTTTTATGGTTTCATGACTTACATTCAGGTCTTTGATCCATTTTGAGTTTACTTTTGTGTATGGGGATAGACAATAATCCAGTTTCATTCTCTTGCATAAACAGTTCTGCCAGCACCAGTTGTTGAAGAGGCTGTCATTTCCCCATTGTCTGTCCATGGCTCCTTTCTCATATATTAATTGAGCATATATATGCTTGGGTTTATATCTGAACTCTCTCTTGTCTGTTTGATTGGTCTATGGGTCTGTTCTTGTGCCAGTACCAAATTGTCTTGATTACTGTGGCTTTGCTGTAGAGCTTGAAGTTGGGATCCAAATACACCTGGCTTTATTCTTCCTTCCAAGGATTGCTTTGGCTATTTGGTGTCTTATGTGGGTCTGTATGAATTTTAGAATTATTTTATTTAGTTGATTGAAGAATGCTGTTGGTATTTTGATAGGGATTTCACTGAATCTGTTGATTGCTTTAGGCAGGATGGCCATTTTGACAATATTAATTCTTCCTATCCATGAGCTTGGGATGTATTTCTGTTTCTTAGTGTCCTCTTTAATGTCTTTTAAGAGTGTCTTGTTGTTTTCAGTGTATAGGTCTTTTACTTCCTTCATTAGGTTTATTCCTAGATATTTTATTCTTTTTGATGCAGTTGTGACTGGAATTGTTTTTCTGATGTCTCTTTCTGTTAGTTCATCAATAGTGTATAGGAGTGCAATAGATTTCTGTGTATTAATTTTGTGTCCTGCAACTTTCCTGAATTCAGATATTTGATCTAATAGTTTTGGATTGGACTCTTTAGTTTTTTTATGTACAATATCATGTCATCTGCAAACAGTGACACTGTAACTTCTTCTTTACCAATCTTGATGCCTTTTATTTCTCTGTGTTGTGTGACAGCAGTGTTGTGGACTCCAGAACTATGTTGAATAAAAGTGGAGACAGTGGGCATCCTTTTCTTGTTGCTGATCTTAAAGGAAAGGCTTTCAGCTTCTCGCTGTTAAGTATGATGTTGGCTGTGGGTTTGTCATATATGGCCTTGATTATGTTGTGGTACTTCCCCTCTATACCCATTTTGTTGAGAGTTTTTATTATGAATTATGTTGAATTTTTTTGAATGCTTGTTCCGCGTCTATGGAGGTGATCATGTGGTTTTTGTCCTTTTTGTTGATGTGGTGGATGCTCCTGATGGATTTTCTATTGTTGTACCATCCTTGCATCCCTGAGATGAATCCCACTTGATCATGGTGTATGATCCTCTTGATATATTTTTTAATTCGGTTTGCTAATATTTTGTTGAGTGTTTTTACGTCTATGTTTATCAGGGATGTTGGTCTGTCGTTTTCTTTTTTTGTGTTGTCTTTGCCTGGTTTTTGGTATTAGAGTGATGCTGGCCTCATAGAATGAGTTTGGAATTATTCCTTCCTCTTCTACTTTTTGGAAACATTTAAGGAGGATGGGTATTAGATCTTCACTACATGTTTGATAAAAATCAGTGGTGAAGCCATCTGTTCCAGGTGTTTTGTTCTTAGGTAGTTTTTTGATTACCAGTTAAATTTTGTTGCTGGTAATTGGTCTGTTCAGATCTTCCGTTTCTTTCTGGGTTAGGCTTGGATGGTTGTATTTTTCTAGAAATTTGTCTATTTCTTCTAAGTTATCCAGTTTGTTACCATATAATTTTTTGTAGTATTCTATAATAATTATTTGTGGCTCTGTGGTATCCGTAGTGATTTTTCCTTTCTCATTTTTGATTCTGTTTGTGCGTGTACTCTCTCTTTTTTTCTTGATAAGTCTGACTAGGGGTTTATCTATTTTGTTTATCTTCTCGAAGAACCACCTCCTGCTTTCATTGATTCTGTCTGTTGTTTTATTCATCTTGATTTTATTTATTTTTGCTCCAATCTTTTATTATGTCCCTCCTTCTACTGACTTTAGGTCTCATTTGTTCTTGTTTTTCCTGTTTCATTAATTGTGAGTTTTGACTGTTCATATGGGATTGCTCTTCATTCCTGAAGTGGGCCTGTATTGCAGTATACTTCCCTGTTACCACTGTGTTCACTGCATCCTACAGATATTGCGGTGTTGAATTATTGTTGTCATTTGTCTCCAAATATTGCTTGATTTCTGTTTTTATTTGCTCATTGGTCCATTGGTTATTTAGAGACATGTTTTTACGTTTCCATGTGTCTGCAGTCCTTTCATTTTCTTTGCGTATTTTATTTCTAGTTTCATACCCTTGTGGTCTGAGAAGCTGGTTGGTGCAATTTCAATGTTTTTGAATTTACTGAGGCTGTTTTTGTGGCCTAGTATATGATCTAATGACATAGAATAGCAACAGCAATAAAATCATGACAATCCTCAAACCAGAGGATTCAGCTAGGTTCAAAGTCTTATGCAGATTAAGTCCATAGCTCATCCGTTCCATCCATACGCAGGCAGGAGCCGAGTGTTCAGAGGAATCATCAGGCGGCAGCTGCAGCCAGGGGGCACATTCAGGCCACAAGGACTATAGAAGAAAATAACCTTAAGACTGATAAGGTATATGTTTTAATGACACCAACATAGGCAAATCTTGTCCATCACTTGGGGTACATGCAAGACAGTGGTCTTGTGATAAAACAGTGGCAGGAATGGGATCTCGTCCTGGTCTAGTATACCAGACTTTCACCACCCTCCCTGTGGGAGTTACAGATGGGTCAATATACAGGGCTACAGGAGGTACATGCACTGGCCATAAAGATAAAACAAAACTTCCCTGCAAGATGCTCTTACCTCCTGGACATTTTGGGTACACTACCGTGACCTTTGGGGGCCATTCAGTTGTTATTCCAGGAATACACAGGAAGCCAGCTTCCAGGCATTTCCCCCAAAGCCGCCAGTAGGGCCAGCCATTGCTGGTCCATGTGTCGAAATGTCCAGGGCCAGGTCCATTCAATAGTGTCTCCAGGGCTTAATGCAGTAGGGGCTGGCAGCAGGACGTTGCTGTGCTGGCCATATCCTGGCTTCAATAACTCTTCTTTGGTTTGGACATACAATTGAACAGGAGAGGCAGCAAGGTGTATGAGCATATCCACAGGACTCAAAGCTCCTTTACGTGGCTTCTCTTTCAAACGCCACTGCACTGTCCATAGGCGAACTGACCAACCCCATAGAATATTGGTGTCCAACTTCAGGCCGTTTCAACAAACCGTTGTACCTCTCTATTATACCTGCCCCAGTAGGATTATATGGTACATGAAATTTCCACTTTTTTCCTAATTGTTGCACCAATTGTAATGCATATCCAGTAAAGTGGGTGCTTTGATCACTTTCAATCACCTGCACCGGCTACAGGCTGCAAAGAGATGCTCCAGGTCCCTCTTGGTGGTTTGCTGATCTGCACACTGTGCAGGAAAAGCAACCAATACTCCAGTAGCCATCCACACAAGTCATGGCATGCCAATATCCTTCTGATATGGGCAGAGGCCCAATACAGTCTATTTTCTATCTGACAATAAGGGGTCCTGGCCCCCTTACTATTGTCCCATGTTGCTGCGGGACTTGGTGTTAAGTCCCTCTTAGAGCACACAAGGCACTCCTTCCTGGCTCTGCTAAGCCCCACTGACAGGCTACAGCCCACATTGTCTTTTGCCCTGCATACAACAAATGCTGGTTTAGCCATTGGGCCACACCTGAGGTAGGCTTTCCTTCTAGCCAGTACACCTGGGCCAGTGTGTCTGCTTGATCATTCGCTGGGGATGCCAAAGGCAAATGGTCAGTCACATGATCTACAGTAACTGTCTTAGTCTGACCAGAGGCCCATACATCTTACCACAACTCTTGCCCCCAAAGGGGCTGGTGACAAACCATCCAGCTGGCATGATACCATGTCGGTAGCCACAGGGTCAAGCCCCGATAGACGGCCCAGCTGTCAGGGCAGACAACTATAGGGGAAAGCTCCTGAGTGATCATGAGGCATACTGTCCGTAAGTCAGCCCACTGACTGCTCTTCCCCTTTCCATCCTCCATCCATATTGTCTCAGTCTTAGGATAGAAAGCCACAGCCATCCACTTTGGGGGCTGCCCATGACTGGAGCTATCTGTATGCCAAGCATCTTCAGGTATAGGGGCTTTTCCCTCCAGATAAGGAGTCTCGGCTACCAAGGGCTCAAAAGCAAGTTCTTCCTGCTTTCCACTTGTATAGGCCACTGGCTCCAATAAGTGTTGGAGTTCTCCACATAAGGGGCTAGTAGAGAGGGTGCTACTTTAAATATGCACCCCATTTGGCCAGTGTAGGTGTCTGTGCCATGCCACTCCATGGCCTTTAGGTCCACTCTCACACACACCCTTCATTGGGATAGGTGGTTATTACCTTGATCAGAGCTGTTCCAGCAGTGGGCTCCATAGCCATCAAGGCGTGGTACACAGAAGCCAGTTGCTTCTCTATCAAGGTGTACCGGACCTCTGCTCCTTTCCGTAGTTGTGACCAGAATTCAATAGGTTAGCGTGTCTGTTCACGCCACTGCCAAAGACCCCATCCATAACCATCTTCGGTTACATGAACATCTAGTTCACAGGGCCTTGATGAGTCCATTACATTCAAGGCCTGTACAGCCTTGACTGCCTGCTTGGCAGCAGTAAAAGCAGCTGCACATGTCTCATCCCAGTCCCACCTGATGCTCTTTCATACCAAGTGGTGTAAGGGCTTCAGAATTTGTGCCAAGTGCAGAATAAACACTCTCCAGTAGCCCAAAAGACCCCAAAACTCTTGTAATACTGCCACAGTGGTAGGTGTTGGAAAAGCCTGGACCTTGTCTATGACTGCTTCAGGATCAGCTTTAGTTTTACCTGACCAGACGACCCCCAAGAATTTCAAAGACAAACCAGGCCCCTGAACCTTGGTGCTATTCACAGCCCATCCCTTCTCCTGTAGATGTTGTAGCAGTCTAGGAACTGCTCCTTCTAAATCAGAAAGAAAATCAGACATGAGCATAATATCATCAATGTAGTTATATAACCACACTGTTAAAGTCCTGGGATACAAGCCCATGACAGATGATGGGACTGTGGAAGTATCCCTGTGGAAGGGCAGTGAATGTCCACTGCTGGCCTTCCCATGTGAAGGCAAACTGTTTCTGGCTGTCCTGTGCTATGTCAATAGAGAAGAAAGCATTAGCAAGGTCTACTATACAATGATATGTTCCTGGGAATGTAAAGTAGCTCAACTGCTATGGAAAGCAATATGCAGGTTCCTCAAAAAACCAAAAATAGAAATACCATTTGACCCAATAATTCCACTCCTAGCAATTTACCCAAAGAAAACAAGATCCCTGATTTGAAAAGACATATGCATCCCTATGTTTACTGCTGCACCATTTACCATAGCCAAGCTATAGAAGCAGACTAAATGTCCTTCAATAGATGAATGAATAAAGAAGAGGTGGTACATATACACAATGATATATTATTCAGCTATAAGAAGAAAACAAATCCTGCAAATTTGCAACAACATGGATGGAGCTAGATGGTATTATGTTCAGTGAAAAAAGCCAGGTGGAGAAAGACAAGAACCAAATGATTTCACTCATTTGTGGAATATAACAACAAAGCAAAACTGAAGGAACAAAACAGCAGCAGACTTACAGAATCCAAGAAGGGACTCGCGGTTACCAAAAGGAAAAGGCTGGGGAGAGTGAGTGGGGAGGGTGAGAAAAGAGGATTAAGGGGCATTGTAATCAGCACAAACAATATAGGGAAGGCAGTATAGCATGGAGAAGACAAGTAACAGCTCTGCAGCATCTCACTACGCTGATAGACAGTGACCGGAATGGAGTTTGGTGGGGTACTTGATAATATGGGTGAATATTGAAACCACAGTGTTGCTCATGTGAAACTTTGATAAGATTGTATATCAATAATACCTTATTTTAAAATAAATAAATAAATACTATACCAAAGAAAAAGAAAAGCGGAACAGAAAAGCAGTAGATTCAAAAACATGGAGAACAGACTACTAGTGGTTACCAAAGTGGAGGGGTTGGGGATTGTGGGTGGGGAGGGAGAAGAGGGTTAAAGTTAAAGGGCACTATGATTCACAACCACAATGTAGGTAGGTCACTGGGACAGTAGTACAACACACAGAATGCTATTAATGACTCTATAACATCTTACTAGGCTGATAGACAAAGACTGCAATGGAGTGCGTGAGGTCTTGGTAATATGGGTGAATGTTGAACCACTGTGTTGTGTATGTGAAACCATCAAAGATTGTGTATTAATGATACTTTAATGAAAAAATATCATGAAGAGGAATTTTATGTCTCTTACTGTAACAACATCTAAAAGAGTGGAGGGCCATACCATGTTCATGTATTAGGAGACTCACCACTATAAAGGTGTCACCATTGCCCCAAATTAACCTTTAGATTCAATTACATCCCACTCAAACTTCCTGTAGGCATTTATGTTGTTGACATTGACAACCTGATTCTAAGGTCCATCACAAAATACAAGGCACCAAGAATAACCAAATAATTTTGAAGGACAAGGAAATCAGAGATCTACTAAAAAAATGGAGTAATTGAGGCAATATAGTATTGGTAGAACGTACTAATAGATCAGAATAAAGAGCCCCAGAAAAAGAATCATAAATACACAGTTACCTGACTTATTACCAAAGTAACAATGCTGTGCAGTGGGCAAAGGATAAGTTTATTAAATGGTATGAAGTCATCTGGATACCTACTTAACCCTTTAGTTCATCCTATCCATAAAAATTAACGCAAGGTGAATTATACAACTACATGTGAAAAATAAAGTAATTGTGCTTCTAGAAGAACAGGATATGATCTAAATAAGCTTGAGAGAGGAAAAGACATGTCAAACTGGTTACAAAAAGCATGAAAAAAATGTGACCAATTAGACTGAAAAAATATGGAGAACTTCTGTACATCAGAAGACATCATTAAGGGATTAAAAGGACAAGCTGCCAAGTAGTATGCACTTGACATACATATATTTCATAAAAATATTCAATAACCAGAAATAAATCTAAAAGCCAGTCTGAAAAATGGCATACAGTCTAATCAAAAACCAGGCAAAAAACCTGAACAGCAAAAAGGCATAAGAGAACTTTTTAAGGCAATAGAAATGTTCTAAAGCTGGGTTGTGACAGTGCTTACCTAATTCTATTTATGAACTAATAATAGCTCAGTTGTACACTTATAATAGGTGAATTCTGTGGTGTGTAAATTATACCTCATAAAATTGTTAAAAATACAATATTATCAAAAGAGAACCCACTTATAAGCAAGGCTAACATTACTGTATTTCTTTTTTTATTTCCTAAGCCACTTAACTTATAGTTAGGCGCACAGAAAGTCTAGAGAAATATTGGTAAAATAAATTGATGAATAAGATAAAGTATCTCCTTTTCTAAAAAAAATGATAGAATAAAGGGTTTCTTCTGAGAAGTGGTAGGTGCATGGATATAAGGAAAGAGGTTGTAGTTATTCACCCTAGCCACTTGGGGAAATTATTTTTCTGAACCATCTAGATATCATTCAGATAAAGTCTACTATAGTATTTTCTGTATTTGAACTTTTAAAAACAATTTTACCATGAGAAAATAACAAATAGACAAAATAGAACATTCTGATTTATGTATTTGCCTTTACTAACAAAACATTAAATTCCTTATCAGGAGTAATATTAGATATTTGTATCCATACCATAAGGGGGTTGATATATTTCACTATTATGTATTTCATTTAACATAATTGGTTGTTAAAAATATCTCTTACGTATTCTTTTTCTGGATTATCACTTGTATTTGATGGAATTTTCTTCGGCAGTACAATGTGTTGAAATGAATTTGGAGAACCTGAAGGAAGAAAACAAGCAGTTAAAACTGGGTCTTAAATCTGACTAAAATTTGTATAGTTTTCTTTCTTACGATTCACTTATGCAAATAAGAGTCATCACTATATACCCCATAAAAACTGTGCCTTCAGAAGAACACAGTTTATTTCAAAGCCAAGGCTTAGGTTTTCACATCTCAAGAGTTGTTGACCTTGAAGGGAACCACACCAAAGGGTAAATGGCATCTTAACCCTGAACTTTGTGGTCAATCCAGAGAGGCTTCCTAAGGCTTCCTTCTCTGATTGTTCTGGAACTGTATAAGTTACCAAGAGATAGGATAAGAGGAAGAATGGTCAAGGTTCAACTTTCTTCCACTCTCATTAAGACAATAGGGACTTTAGAGTAAAATACTGAGACACAGAAAATAGTTTACTTTTTAAATTCCGGAGTTTACAAACAGATTCATACCAAACACTAATATTTAGAAATCTTGTATTATCTGGAGGAATGGATGTGTATTTAATCATTCTCAAGAACTTATTTTGATAGTCCAAAAATGTCCCAGATAAATTTCTACTTGTTATGCAAAAGTACCCATAGAGGTACATATAGTCCAAGGTGGTGGACTCCATTATCTGAGTATTAGAATCATATTCTTGTAGAAAGCATTGATAATACTAGCTAAGCACCATGGAAAAGTTTTTTGTTGTTCCTTAAGAAAACAGAATAGACCAAAAAATAATCAAAGATGTATTTCAAGAAAACTTTCCTGTTTGAAACAACAGGCTGGAAAGTACACTGCATTTCAGAATGAAGACGTATTCTACTAAAGTTATTGGATGTCTAAGACAAAGAATCTTATGAGAATATGAGTAAAAATAATAAAATAAAAAAATAATATTGGGCATAAGGGAGAAAAGCTGGCTGGCTTGAGAATATTTTACAATGGTATTCAACATTACAAGACTGAAGAATACATCTAAAAACAACTTCAAGGACTGAGGAATCTTATACCCAGCAAAACTGTCATTCAAATACAGAGGCAAAACACAGATATTTACAAGCAAAAAAATAAAGAAAAATAGTTCACATGTGCCCATCACAAAAAGCAGACAAACTTCTCCCAGTAAAGATATTAACAGAGTTCAAGTAAGAGGCCTAGTTGTGAGGACTAAGTAAATATAGAATAAAGGCTAAAAGCTGTGGGAATCATAGTTATTTAATACAATGCAAATGTTACAGTGATATGGAGAAAATTACATATGTAACAATATCAGGAAGTATACCAGATGAAGGGTAATATATATGCCTACTAATTTAAGTTTCCTTAAATTAATTTCAGTGTGGTTATAAGAATATGACTTAAAGCTAAAAATTAAGAGGTAGAAGTAGAAATATATTATCTAATGGCATAAAGGTATGGAAAAGCAAGATTTAAAATACCCATAGTCATGTAATAAAGAGGAGAGTAGGAGGTGGAAGAAGTAGTAAGATAATAAATATCCTAATTACTCACAGTGAGAAATCACTAGTTACTAATAAAACTAAATCTAATATGTAAAACAGATAAATATTCCAAATTAAGAGAACCCACACAAGACACCCAGAAAATAAACTAAAAAGTCACAGATTCTTACAGTGAAAGACTTTTTGCCGAAAGATTGGAATCAGAAATGTATGAAATAAATAACACTAAAAGAAAAAATCTCAGTCATATCAAAACTATAAGTAGGATGAAATGACTACAAGGAAAGTCCCCATAGATCCACAAAATCAAAACCCAACTATTCAGACTTTCAATGGAATACTAAACTCTGACCATAAACTTATACTCATTTTTGAGGACCTACCTAAAATACATCTGTGGTTCACTTTAGAAAAGATGTATTATATAAGAAATCAGGTGATGAATGGAATTTAGGTTGAAATCTATGAGTGCATTCAGGGGTCAAGTTCATTCTATTATAATTTGCCCAATTATGGAAGAGTACACAGAAATAGGTAACAATAAGCAATTTCTGGAATCCCCATCTTGCCTCCCTCATCCACTGAATGAGGCTTGTTATGATAAGAAGGGCCAAAGGGAAGCCCCTCACTATCATCTGTGCCATCACCAGAACATTAAGCCAAAAGTCTTCCTGATTCAGAAAATAGTCCTACCAAAAAAGAATTGTAATATAAAAATGCAAAGATTCTTATTCTTTTCCCATTTTATTTGTTTGATCTATACAAATGATAAATAAGCAACACAGAATGACAATGAGTTGTGTTAAATTTAATCAGATGATAACTGCAATAACAGATATTGTTCCAGATATAGAATCTTTACTGAAGCAAATCATCTCAGGCATTGGAACCTGTATGTAACCGTACACATATGTTACTGATTGAAGAAGGTGCTGTTTCTTTTTATCCAAATAAGCACAGAATTCCAGGAGCAAGTTTGCATTTTCACTTGGGAGAGACAGTAGTGTACCTTCACCTGAGGCAGCATCTTTATCATCTCTGGTTCTGCTTCTACCTGAACCCTAACATCTCACTATCTGTAGAAGATGGAATAACAACAGCCCAATGATGTCCATGTCCTAATCCCAGAACCTATGAATATGTAAGATTACATGGCAAAGAACTAAGGTTGCTAATCAGGTGACCTTAAAATAGGGAAATAGTCCTAGATTACCAAAGTGATCTTAATTTAGTCACAAGAATCCTTTAAAGTAGAAAAGTGGGGCAGAAGAGAGAATTAGAGAGACAACAGTGTGAAAAGAACTTAGCCCAATACTGCTGGCTTTGAAGATAGAGGAAAGGGACCAAGCCAGTAGATGCAAAGAGCCATTAAAATATGGAAAAGATAAGGAAATGGACTGTCTACTACAGCCTACAGTAGGAACACAGCACCACCACCATCTTAATTTTAGTCCATTAAGAACCATTTTCCAGAACTGTAAAATAATAAATTTGTATAATTTAAGCCACTCATGGTAATTTGTTATAGCAAAGATAGGAAATTAATATATCATCTAAGAGGAAATTATCCTGGAATTCTGGGATGCATTCTGAAGACTACATTCATGGCATCATGTCTCTAAGACCTGAAGTAGCAGGTATATTAGATGCCTTGGTAAAAACCAGGTATGGCAGAATTTTTATTAAACACAAACATACACATACAGAATCGACTTTTAATGGTCTAGTGGTCTAGGGCACACTGGAAAATATCCTACATAAATGGCAAGAGGCACATTTGCCAGACCACTCTGGACTTTGGAGGCAATATGTATCACATATAAGGCTGGGCTACTTTGACTGTTTTACTGAACAAACCACAGGCTTCCAGCTCTATGAGATACCAGAATAAAAGACTCCTCAGCTGACTGAGGCTACTGTGCAAGCGCTCTGTTTTCCATTTATGACCGGGAAAGATTATAGTACACTAAAGGACAGTGGCAGATGTGAATGTTGAATAGAGCCTGTGATAATCCCCAATCATAGCAAAGGCCCATGATGTTCTAAAGCAAACACATGCCCTTATTGGTAAATGTAGTGCAGTGAATGATGTCCCCCCACATGAAATTTTCAATCAGAATCTGTGGATGCAATCTTATTTGGAAAAAGGGTCTTTGCAAGTTGCATTAAGATATGGATCATGCGATAAGACCATTCCAGATTAGGGTGGGCCCAAAATCCAATGACAAGTATCCTACAAGTAAGAAAAGGAGAGAATAGCACAGAGGAGACAGGGATATGAAGACAGGCAGATTAATATTTCTACAAGCTGAGGAATGGACTAATATGGCCACAAGCCAAGGAATGCCAACGATTGCTGGTAGCCTATAGAATCTAGGAGAGAGGCATGGAATAGATTCTCCTACAGAGCCTCCAAAAGGAATCAACACAGCCTTGGTTTTGTATCTCTGGCCTCCAGAATTGTAAGGGAATACATTTCTGGTTTTTATCTTTTTTCAGAGGGCATCTCTCATATTTATTGATCAAATGGTTGTTAACAACAATAAAATTCTATATAGGGGGGGTCAATGCCCAATGGACAATCATTAATCCATGTCAAGCCGAATTCTCATCAGTCTCCAATCTTCTGAAGCATAACGAACAAGTTCTTATATGGTGAACGAATTCTTACATAGTGAATAAGTTCTTACATGGTGAACAGTACAAGGGCATTCATCACAGAAACTTTCGGTTTTGATCACGTATTATGAACTATAAACAATCAGGTCAAATATGAATATTCATTTGATTTTTATACTTGATTTATATGTGGATCCCACATTTCTCCCTTTATTATTATTATTTTTTTTATTTTTAATAAAATGCTGAAGTGGTAGGTAGATGCGAGATAAAGTTAGAAAACAGTGTAGTGTTGTAAGAGAGCAATTGTAGATGATCAGGTATGTGCCTGTAGACTATGTGCTAATCCGAGCTAGACAAGGGCAATAAAACATCCACGGATGCAGAAGCTTTCTCTCAAAACGGGGGTGTGTGTGTGTGTGTGTGTGTGAGGTTCTATGCTTCACCACTATTGTTCCCCGATTTCTCACCTGATGGCCCCCCTGCGACTGTGCCTGTCTTAGGTTGTTCCTCCCTTGAGGAATCTTACCCGTCTCTGGCTAACCAGTCATCTTCCGGGGCCATACAGGGAAATGTAAAGTTGGTAAGTGAGAGAGAAGCCATATTGTTTGAAAAGGTTAGCTTTTTACTTCTTTGCAGATTTATGCCCTGTGGTTTCTATGCCTAGCACTTGTCTCGAGGTATCTTTACCACCTGGAGGAATTATGATACTCGGTAAATTCGATATGAGGCACGAATTCTATTTAAGGTTGTAATTAGGAAGGAAGAAGAAAAGCTGTAGAGGTAGCATATGGAAGAAAACATGGGAGGATTGATTACTTCTTTGACATATCTTCTTGTAGAGTACCTTAAGCATGTATAGGTTTTAAAGTACTAACTAACTTGCACACACATATTAACATAATGGGAATACGGTAACATAAACAAAGCAAATCTATAATTACCAGCCATCTCCAGTGAAGCCAAGAAAACCATTTAGGCACACTAGGCGTTTGTGAAAATTAGTCTATGATATGATGGATATTGTCCAACTGTACTTGAACAGTCTGAGAGAAATCAGACAAATTAAAGCAACCCATTTCTGGGATCTGTTCACATCCCAGATGTTCTTTTAACCGTAGATAGTCTATAGTCGTAAGATTTTGGAGTGCTACAACTTGCACCCCTCCCAACTCCTGGTTGAGTTCCAACAGTACAGATCCGGTCAAATTCGTTGTCTAACTATATGCTCATGCCAGCCTAGACATCTCCCTCCTCATTCCTATGGCAAGTCCAGGAAACAGTGGGGTGGACGCAACCACAACCGCAGCATCGCCCGGATCCCTGTGGAGGCTTTTTGATGATCATCCCCCAGCACGAGCCCTCCAGAGAGTGCTGATGCCGGAAGCTCCTCCTCAGATCGTATCTTGGTTCATTTTCTGGGTAGCCAAGCTAGGCCTTGATCTTCTGCATAGAAACAAACAGACCCTTTGCCGACACTTTGACATGCCCTCTATACCACTGTGTAGAACTCATGGTAGGTCAGCACACAGGAACTGCTTTTTTTTTTTTTTATTAAGAGAAAGGCATATTATCAGAAAAGAGTACCTCCATAGCTGATCATCTGACACCCTTTAAGTGATCAACATCAAGGATATTTAAAGCATGTGTTAATCTTTGATTTACCAATAGGTTTATCCTATCAAGGAGTAATCCCCCTTTTCTTTCTTTCTTTCTTTTTTTTTTTTTAATCTTTAATCTACACTTACATGAAGAATACTATGTTTGCTATGCTCTCCCCTATATCAGGTTCCCCCTAAAAACCACATTATGGTTACTGTCCATCAACATAGCAAAATGTTGTAGAATCACTACTTGTCCTCTCTGTGTTGTACAGCCCTTCCTCCCCTTTCTCCCTCCCCCCACTATGCATGCTAATCTTAATACCCTCCTTCTTACCCCCCCTAATCGCCCCCTGCCCACCCATCCTCCCCAGTTCCTTTCCCTTTGGTACCTGTTAGTCCATTTTTTTGGTTCTGTAATTCCGCTGCTGTTTTGTTCCTTCAGTTTTTTCCTTTGTTCTTGTACTCCTCAGATGAGTGAAATCATTTGGTATTTCTCTTTCACCGCTTGGCTTATTTCACTGAGCATAATACCCTCCAGCTCCATCTATGTTCCTGCAAATGGCAGGATTTGCCCTCTTCTTATGGCTGAGTAGTATTCCCTTGTGTATATGTACCACATCTTCTTTATCCATTCATCTACCGATGGACATTTAGGTTGCTTCCAAATCTTGGCTATTGTAAATAGTGCTGCGATAAACATAGGGTTGCATCTGTCTTTCTCAAACTTGATTGCTGCATTCTTAGGGTAAATTGCTAGGAGTGGAATTCCTGGGTGAAATGGTAGGTCTGTTTTGAGCATTTTGATGAACCTCCATACTGCTTTCCACAATGGTTGAACTAAATTTCTGTTGTTTTAAGCCACCAGTTTATAGAGCTTTGATAGGCACCCACAGGGAACGAGTAGAATATATAACTATATTTCTTTTATGAAAAGTTTTGAGCTCACTTCTGGGCTCTAACTGAAGCAAACCTCAGACTATATATGTGTTTTGGTCTGTGACTCTAAATGATCTTGCAACCTGAGCCATTCTTTACAGACTGACATCATCAGGAATTCTGCGGACTACTCCTATGATATCATATGTAATCATATAGAAGTGTTACTATAAGATTGGGCTTGAAAAGATGCTAAAAGCTTTAAGTTGCATAAGCAAGTGATCCATACCCCAGTATCTCTGTTCCTGTCACATTCCCATCACTTCATCAAAACTACATTCACGTAGCCATGGCAATCAGACAACACAAAGAAATAAAAGGCATCCAGATTGGTAAGAAAGAAGTTAAACTGTCAATGTCTGCAGATGACATGATATTGTACATAAAAAAACCCTAAAGAACCCACTCCAAAACTACTAGATATAACATCTTAATTCAGCAAAGTTGCAGGATACAAAATGAACACACAGAAATCTGTTGCATTCCTATATAGTAATGATGCATTAGCAGAAAGAGAAATCAGAAAAACAATTCCATTCACAATTGCATCAAGAAGAATAAAATTGCTAGGAATAAACCTAACCATAGAAGTGAAAGCCTTGTACTCTGAAAACTACAAGAAACTCATGACAGAAATTAAAGAAGATACCAATAAATGGAAACACATCCCATGCTCATGGATAGGAAGAATTAATATTGTCAAAATGGCCATCCTGCCTCACGCAATCTATAGATTCAATGCAATTGCTATCAAATTACCTACAGCATTCTTCAACGAACTAGAGAAAATCGTTCTGAAATTCATATGGAACCACAAAAGACCTCGAATAGCCAAAGCAATGCTGAGAAGAAAGAATAAAGCTGGGGGAATTATGCTCCCTGACTTCAAGCTCTACTACAAAGCGACAGTAATCAAGACAATTTGGTACTGGAACAAGAACAGAACAATAGACCAATAGAACAGACTAGAGAGCCCAGATATAAACGCATGCATATATGGTCAATTAATATACAATAAATGATCCATGGACATACAATGGGGAAATGACAGCCTCTTCAACAGCTGGTGTTGCCAAAACTGGACACCTACATGCAAGAGACTGAAACTGGATTATTGTCTAACCCATACACAAAAGTAAACTCAAAATGGTTCAAAGACCTGAATGTAAGTCATGAAACCATAAAACTCTTAGAAGAAAACATAGGGAAAAATCTCTTGAATATAAACATGAGCAACTTTTTCCTGAATGCATCTCCTCAAGGGAGTGAAACAAAAGCAAAAATGAACACATGGAACTACATCAAACTAAAAAGCCTCCGTACAGCAAAGGACACCATCAGCAGAACAAAAAGGCATCCTACAGTATGGGAGAATATATTTGTAAACGACATATCCAACAAGGGGTTAACATCCAAAATACATAAAGAACTCACACGTCTCAACAGCCAAAAAGCAAATAACCCAATTAAAAAATGGGCAGAGGATATGAAGAGACAGTTCTCCAAAGAAGAAATTCAGATGGCCAACAGACACATGAAAAGATGCTCCACATCAGGAAAATGCAAACTAAAACAACAATGAGATATCACCTCACACCAGTTAGGATGGCCAGCATCGAAAAGACTAAGAACAACAAATGCTGACAAAGGAAGGATGCGGAGAAAGGGGAACCCTCCTACACTGCTGGTGGGAAGGTAAACTAGTTCAACCATTGTGCAAAGCAATATGGAGGTTCCTCAAAAAACTGAAAAAGGAAATGCCATTTGACCCAGGAATCCCACTCCTAGGAATTTACCCAAAGAATACAAATTCTCAGATTCAAAATGACATATGCACTCCTTTGTTTATCACAGCACTATTTACAATAGCCAAGATACGGAAGCAACCTAATTGTCCATCAGTAGATGAATGGAAAAGGAAGATGTGGTACTTATACACAATGGAATACTATTCAGCCATAAGAAAGAAACAAAGCCTACCATTTGCAACAACATGGATGGAGCTAGAGGGTATTATGCTGAGTGAAATAAGCCAGGCAGAGAAAGACAAATGCCAAATGATTTCCCTCATTTGTGGAGTATAACAATGAAGTAAAACTGAAGGAGCAAAACAGCAGCCGACTCACAGACTCTAAGACTAGTGGTTACCAAAGGGGAAGGGTGTGGGAGGGTGGGTGGGTAGGGAGGGAGGGAGAAGTGGATTGAAGGGTATTATGTTTAGTACACCAGTGTTGGGGGTCACAGGGAAGCAGTGTAACACAGAGAAGGCAAATAGTGAATCTGTGGCATCTTACTACACTGATAGACAGTGACTGCAGTGGGGTATGGGTGGGGACTTGATAATATGCGTGAATGTAGTGACCACATTGTTTTTCATATGAAACATTCATAAGAATGTATGTCAATAATACCTTAAAAAAACAGAGGAACTGAATAGATATTTTCCCATAGAAGACATACAGATGGTTAACAAGCACATGAAAACGTGCTCAACATCACTAATCACAAAAATGCAATCAAATCCACAATATCTATCACCTTACAACCTGTCAGAATGGCTAGTGTCAAAAAAACAAATAAGTGCTGGGCAGGACAAGGAGAAAAGGGAACCATTGTGCACTGTTGGTGGGAATGTAAAGTGGTGCAGCCACTATGGAAAGCAGTAGGGAGATTTCTCAGAAAACTAAAAATATAATACAATAAACCCAGCAATTGTACTTCTGGGTATTGACCAGAAAAAAACCCCACTAATCTGAAAACGTATATGTACTCTTATGTTTATTGCAGCACTACTTACAATAGCCAAGATAGAGAAGCATCGTTAGGTGTTCATTGACGGATGATGGATAAAGATGGTACATGTATACAAATGGAATATTCCTCCGCCATAAAAAAGAATGAAATCTTGCCATTAGCAACAACATGGATGGACCTAAGGGTATTATGCTGAGTGAAATAAGTCAGACAGAGACAGAGAGACAACACCATATGATTTTTCTCTTACATGTAGAATTAAAAAAAATCACACAAACAAAGATACAAAAGCAGTCACCAAAGGGTAAAGAGGTGAGAGGGTATGCAAAATGGATGAAGGGCATAAGCAGGTACAAACTCCTAATTTATACAATAAATAAGTCAGGAGGATGAAAAGTACAGCAGAGGGAATAGTCAGAAATATTGTAATAACTTTGTATGGTGACAGGCATACTTACCCTGGTGAGCTGTCTGCAGTGTATTGAATTGACAATCACCATGTTGTACACCTGAAACTAACATAATACAGTGTGAACTATTCTTCAATTTCTTAAAAGAATTTTAATAAGTACAATATTCTTCCATTGTAAAAGGTCATTATTTCTGGGGTGCTTTTCTGTGCAAGATACGTGGAGGTACTTCTGTGAGTTGCATGGCAGAGCTACAAGAATGTCTGCCCAAAACCCAAATCAGGGAGGAAGAGAGCTGTCCTTCTGGTTATTAAAATTATCTTCCCCTCTCGTGAGTCACTTCTAATCCCGATGGGCGTCCAAGCACCGCCAAATTCCCAGCGTGACGGCAAAAGGAGCCACAAAGCAGGCAGGGACCCCGGGGTTTTAGGCCAGGTAGGCCACAGTTTGGCAGAAACAAGTACGCTCTGGAAGAAGGAAAAGACCTGCCTCCGCCGGGACCCAGGGTAACTGCGTCTCCGGTGGCTTACCGGGTCCCGACGCGGCCAAGGCCTCCAGCCCCGCAAGCACCAGCTCCACACGAAGCATGCTATCGCCTCCCTGCTGCCGACAACTGGGCGAGCAGCCGGTAAACGGCTCCGCACGCGTGCGGGGTGGCGCGCTCACGCGAGGCCGCGGGGGCGGCGGGAGCGCCCCCGGTTCATTGGCTGGCAGGCGCGGCCCCCATGCCCCATCCCTGCACCCGCCTCGGTTCGCCCAGTGTCCTGCCCCTGCCTTGTAGTTTCAGTAAACATTTACGGAATTTAATATGATCTGATTTGTACTTAGAAAACCTGTGTACTCAGAGACGCAGGCATCTGCTTGATGGAAAGGGAAAATTTTGTGAACATATAGTAATGATATCAGTTACAGACAATGTATTTCTGACTATTGAAACATCTTTAGCAGATGGAAAGGAAGCCCTTTAGTATTTTCAAATTTTGAAGTGTCACCTATGACCAATAAATTTTACAATTTTTAATTGCAATCCAAAATAAAGACAAATCTAAGTGAAAAGCATATAAAATATGTAAAAATATATTGTAAAAATAAAAGAAGTTCAGATTGATCAGAGTCTTTGAGAAAAACCTATTCAAAAATCCAAGAAATTACTCTACTATGAGTAAAGTTTTAAGTTACATAGTTCTTTTCCAACTGTAAACTTTCAATGATATTAATTACAGTTGCGAAAATAGAGATGATATGCATGAAAGACATCACATTTTAGTTTATACGAATTCATTCAGATATTTAAACAAATGAATTTTCATTTGGGATTGTTTACAATTTTTAACATATATCTGTTAAAGTAATTGACCAACTTCAGAGAACTGACATACCCATCTTCAAAATTTATTTTCCTTTAATAATAAAAAGCCATTGTGTACAATTTGGCAGAGGTTTGAAATATCAGTGAGATCTGTAAAAGTCTGACTAGTAGTTTTATTTTTTTAAGTATAGTATTTTAATTAACAAGTAGCTGAGTATTTAGGAAGTTTCTGGGCGACAATATAATTTCAAGTATTTTATTCATTGCAAATGTTATATCTGTATGTGTATATATACACAAACCAAAATTTCTTGAAAAACTAATGAAATTCAGTTAATAAACCTATTATTAAACTTTATTATGAAAGGTTATGAAAAATTTTAAGTGTTTAAAATTTGACCATTCATACCATTTCTTCCATAGCAAAAAGTCACTTTTTAATAAGGCTGGGATAACTCTCAGACACCACACTAGTTCTTTTGCATTATAAGAAAACCTTTTCTTCCCTTCTTTCTCCAGCCTAATTTCTTTGAAAATATTAGTGTCAACACAGACATGATCCAGCACACCTTAGTAAATGTAAACATTCTAAATTATATTAATAGCAAGCTTTGAAGTTTCAGATTTTAGACTTAAAGTGCTCATGAGATTCTCAAGTGGTTTTTGATAGCTCGGTTGATTGAAGATATCATTACTCCTGCTTTACTATAAGCCATGAATCAACAGCATGTCTGATTAGTTCTATTAAATACTTCGTACCTTAAAGTTTAATTTATTTAAAAGAATGCTATTGTAAAAGGATGCCATGCTTTTTAACATAATTCATAATAGAAATTCTATTATTAAATTAACTCATACTATTCATTATCCAGACCGATCCATAGAATCTATTACCCATAGAATCCACAGAATCTTTTATCCATAGAATGATCATAAAATTGGAAGAACTGTGTGTGAATACATGTACATACCTTTAATGTATTTTGTACTTTCAAAATAATATGATGTCCTAATTGTGGGTTTTGTGCATTCTTCTGAAGACAGATTATTCTTTTATTTGTGTGGTCAATGAGATAGATGACATTGTAGCATATTATGATTATTAAAACATGCAAGATGAAAAAAATTAGATATTATTGGCAGCTAATTAGCTTTCATAGGCCTTAGATAATCATATGTTCAACCAGAAACTACATTAATGATAACTAAGGTCAAAATTCAGAATTACATTTAAGCACATAAATGACAAACTTAAACCAATAGGTAATATGGGAATCATTACAGTAACATATTCAAAATAACATAATCCATATTAGGTGCAATAACTGCACAGATGACTGAATAAGACTCATTCAGTGATGGAAATGGAAATGTTATTCTAAATTCTCTGGTTTTACTGCATTTCTCATATTTCTTAATTCCCACTCTTCCCACAATTTCTGTTTTTCTGGGTTAATAACATTTGTTTTGTGGTATTGTTTTATTCATAGTTGCAGCAGGAAGAAAGTCTTTTCAAGAAAATATCAGGAAAAAAAAAACGATCAGTTCAGTTCCCTGAACACATCTGCAAAAGGAAGGGTAAAAGCATCAAGCAAGTGAACTGTATAGAGGAGGTGCAGGTGCAGGGCGAGCAGGAGTTGTTTCCCTTAGACGATACTTTCAGTTGTGGTGGAGGTGGCCTGTGAGGGGAAAAAGACAGTTAATCGGGTGTTCTGACTGAATGAAATGATGCTACATTCGTTACAACCTGACATGATGCCACACATAATATCGCTGGCGATTCTTAAGAGTATATTATGTTCTGAGATGATTCTTAATCTGATATGCAATGAGTAAAGGATGCAACCAGAGTCTACAATGGAGTAACTACCTTACATTAATGCTGTCTTACAATCAACAGTGTTGTATGAAGGTTCTGGTTTATGTTTTTAAAAACGCTAGTGCACAAAATTGAAAAGATGAGTTAGAAAAGGCAAGTGAGGACACAGGTGAATAAGCACCACTCTCAAGCTT
Organism: Manis javanica; assembly: GCF_040802235.1. Taxonomy (NCBI): domain Eukaryota; kingdom Metazoa; phylum Chordata; class Mammalia; order Pholidota; family Manidae; genus Manis; species Manis javanica. Next base: position 76,943,051 of record NC_133167.1, on the reverse strand, counting down.
GCAGAATTTAAGGGCAGCAAATTACGGCTAAATGTAAAGCTAGCTCTCTGTCTGCATACACGCACCTGAAATAGCAGCTCCTTCAAATAAAATATCTACTCCGAGAACTGACCCTGCTTTGACTTCTACACCTGTCCTCAATCCTGACACTTTGACCAGCGCACACCCTTCCTTAACTTCTCCATCCAATTCTAAAAACCTCCACTACAGAAACACACTAGAAGACCTGTTGAATATCTTACAATTTATATCTTCCTCTCTTAATCTGCAGTTGAATTGCCATGCACTCTTATCACATAATAAAGATTATACATGAGGACACTCATGTATTTCAATGTTACACTTCAATTGTAATTTGAGGGACTTTTAAGAGTGGGAGAGGTGAGATGCATTTTACAGGATGCAAAATACAGCAATAAATGTTTTCCTTTCTTTCTGACGTTAAGGCCATTCATTGAGTCTTTAATTTCAGATATTTTTCAATTCTAGAATTTTCACCTGATTATTATTTTTTATTGAGAGGGCATCTCTCATATTTATTGATCAAATGGTTGTTAACAACAATAAAATTCAGTATAGGGGGGTCAACACTCAATGCACAATCATTAATCCATGTCAAGCCTAATTCTCATCAGTCTCCAATCTTCTGAAGCATAATGAACAAGTTCTTACATGGTGAACGAATTCTTACATAGTGAATAAGTTCTTCCATGGTGAACAGTACAAGGGCATTCATCACAGAAACTTTCGGTTTTGATCACGCATTATGAACTATAAACAATCAGGTCAAATATGAATATGTGTTTGATTTTTATAATTGATTTATATGTGGATCCCACATTTCTCCCTTTATTATTATTATTATTTTTATTTTTAATTAAATGCTGAAGTGGTAGGTAGTGTGAGATAAAGTTAGAAAACATAGTTTAGTGTTGTAAGAGAGCAATTGTAGATGATCAGGTCTGTGCCTGTAGACTATGTGCTGATCCGAGCTAGACAAGGGCAATAAAACATCCACGGATGCAGAAGCTTTCTCTCAAAACGGGTGTGTGTGTGTGTGTGTGTGTGTGTGTGTGTGAGGTTCTATGCTTCACCACTATTGTTCCCCGATTTCTCACCTGATGGCCCCCCTGCGACTGTGCCTGTCTTAGGTTGTTCCTCCCTTGAGGAATCTTACCCGTCTCTGGCTAACCAGTCATCTTCCGGGGCCATACAGGGAAATGTAAAGTTGGTAAGTGAGAGAGAAGCCATATTGTTTGAAAAGGTTAGCTTTTTACTTCTTTGCAGATTTATGCCCCGTGGCTTCTATGCCCAGCACTTGTCTCAAGCTTTACCACCTGGAGGAATTATGATACTCGGTAAATTCGATATGAGGCACGAATTCTATTTAAGGGTTGTAATTAGGAAGGAAGAAGAAAAGCTGTAGAGGTAGCATATGGAAGAAAACATGGGAGGATTGATTATTTCTTTGACATATCTTCTTGTAGAGTACCTTAAGCATGTATAGGTTTTAAACTACTAACTAACTTGCACACACATATTAACATAATGGGAATACGGTAACATAAACAAAACAAATCTATAATTACCAGCCATCTCCAGTGAAGCCAAGAAAACCATTTAGGCACACTAGGCGTTTGTGAAAATTAGTCTATGATATGATGGATATTGTCCAACTGTACTTGAACAGTCTGAGAGAAATCAGACAAATTAAAGCAACCCATTTCTGGGATCTGTTCACATCCCAGATGTTCTTTTAACCGTAGATAGTCTATAGTCGTAAGATTTTGGAGTGCTACAACTTGCATCACCCCCAACTCCTGGTTGAGTTCCAACAGTACAGATCCAGTCAAATTCGTTGTCTCACTATATGCACATGCCAGCCTAGACATCTCCCTCCTCATTCCTATGGCAAGTCCAGGAAACAGTGGGGTGGACGCAGCCACAACCGCAGCATCGCCAGGATCCCTGTGGAGGCTTTTTGATGATCATCCCCCAGAACGAGTCCTCCAGAGAGTGCTGATGCTGGAAGCTCCTCCTCAGATCGTATCTTAGTTCATTTTCTGGGTAGCCAAGCTAGGCCTTGATCTTCTGCATAGAAACAAACAGACCCTTTGCCCACACTTTGACATGCCCTCTATACCACTGTGTAGAACTCATTGGAGGTCAGCACAGAGGAACTGCTTTTTTTTTTTATTAAGAGAAAGGCATATTATCAGAAAAGAGTACCTCCACAGCTGATCATCTGACACCCTTTAAGTGATCAACATTAAGGATATTTAAAGCATGCGTTGATCTTTGATTTCCCAATAGTTTTATCCTATCAAGGAGTAATTCCCCTTTTCTTTCTTTCTTTTTCTTTTTAATCTTTAATTTACACTTACATGAAGAATACTATGTTTACTATGCTCTCCCCTATATCAAGTTCCCCCTAAAAACCACATTACGATTACTGTCCATCAGCATAGCAAACTATTGTAGAATCACTACTTGTCCTCTCTGTTGTATAGCCCTCCCTCCCCTTTCTCCCTCCCTCCATGCATGCTAATCTTAATAACCCCCTTCTTCTTCCCCCCCTTATCCCTCCCTGTCCACCCATCCTCCCCAGTTCCTTTCCTTTGGTACCTGATAGTCCATTTTTGGGTTCTGTAATTCCGCTGCTGTTTTGTTCCTTCAGTTTTTCCTTTGTTCTTGTACTCCTCAGATGAGTGAAATCATTTGGTATTTCTCTTTCACCGCCTGGCTTATTTCACTGAGCATAATACTCTCCAGCTCCATCCATGTTGCTGCAAATGGTAAGATTTTTCTGCTTCTTATGGCTGAGTAGTGTTCCATTGTGTATATGTACCACATCTCCTTTATCTATTCATCTACCGATGGACATTTAGGTTGCTTCCAATTCTTGGCTATTGTAAATAGTGCTGCGATAAACATAGGGGTGCATCTGTCTTTCTTAAACTTGATTGCTGCGTTCTTAGGGTAAATTGCTAGGAGTGGAATTCCTGGGTCAAATGGTAGGTCTCTTGAGCATTTTGATGAACCTCCATACTGCTTTCCACAATGGCTGAACTAATTTACATTCCCATCAGCAGTGTAGGAGGGTTCCCCTTTCTCCGCAGCCTCGTCAACATTTGTTGTTGTTTATCTTTTGGATGGCAGCTATCCTTACTGGTGTGAGGTGATACCTCATTGTAGTTTTAATGTGCATTTCTCTGATAATTAGCGATGTGGAGCATCTTTTCATGTGTCTGTTAGCCATCTGTATTTCTTTTTTGGAGAACTGTCTGTTCAGTTCCTCTGCCCATTTTTTAATTGGATTATTTGGTTTTTGTTTGTTGAGGCATGTGAGCTCTTTATATATTTTGGACGTCAAGCCTTTATCGGATGTGTCATTTACAAATATATTCTCCCATACTGTAGGGTTCCTTTTTGTTCTATTGATGGTGTCTTTCGCTGTACAGAAGCTTTTCAGCTTAATGTAGTCCCACTTGCTCATTTTTGCTGTTGTTTTCCTTGCCTGGGGAGATATGTTCAAGAAGAGATCACTCATGTTTATGTCTAAGAGGTTTTTGCCTATGTTTTTTTCCAAGAGTTTAATGGTTTCATGACTTACATTCAGGTCTTTGATCCATTTTGAGTTTACCTTTGTATATGGGGTTAGACAGTGGTCCAGTTTCATTCTCCTACATGTAGGTGTCCAGTTTTCCCAGCACCATCTGTTGAAGAGACTGTCATTTTGCTATTGTATGTCCATGGCTCCTTTATCAAATATAAATTGACCATATATGTTTGGGTTAATGTCTGGAGTCTCTAATCCGTTCCTCTGGTCTGTCGCTCTGTTCTTGTGCCAGTACCAGATTGTCTTGATTTCTGTGGCTTTGTAGTAGAGCTTGAAGTTGGGGAGTGAGATCCCCCCTGCTTTATTCTTCTTTTTCAGGATTTCTTTGGCTATTCGGGGTCTTTGGTGTTTCCATATGAATTTTTGAATTATTTGTTCCAATTCATTTAAGAATGTTGCTGGTAATTTGAGAGGGATTGCATGAAATCTGTATATTGCTTTGGGCAGGATGGCCATTTTGATGATATTAATTCTTCCTAGGCATGAGCATGGGATGATTTTCCATTTATTAGTGTCCCCTTTAATTTCTCTTAAGAGTGACTTGCAGTTTTCAGAGTATAAGTCTTTCGCTTCTTTGGTTAGATTTATTCCTAGTACTTTTTTCTTTTTGATGCAATGGTGAATGGAATTGTTTTCCTGATTTGTCTTTCTGTTGGTGTTCATTGTTAGTGTATAGGAAAGCTACAGATTTCTGTGCGTTAATTTTGTATCCTGCAACTTTGCTGTATTCTGATATCAGTTCTAGTAGCTTTGGAGTGGAGTCTTTAGGGTTTTTTATGTACAGTATCATATCATCTGCAAATAGTGACAGTTTAACTTCTTCTTTACCAATCTGGATTCCTTGTATTTCTTTGTTTTGTCTGCCGTGGGTAGGACCTCCAGTACTATGTTAAATAACAGTGGGGAGAGTGGGCATCCCTGTCTGGTTCCCAATCTTAGAGGAAATGCTTTCAGCTTCTCGCTGTTCAGTATAATGCTGGCTGTGGGTTTATCATATATGGCCTTTATTATGTTGAGGTACTTGCCCTCTATTCCCATTTTGCTGAGAGTTTTTATCATGAATGGATGTTGAATTTTGTCAAATGCTTTTTCAGCATCTATGGAGATGATCATGTGGTTTTTGTCTTTCTTTTTGTTGATGTGGTGGATGATGATGGATTTTCGAATGTTGTACCATCCTTGCATCCCTGGCATGAATCCCACTTGGTCATGGTGTATGATCGTTTCGATATACTGTTGAATTCTGTTTGCTAATATTTTATTGAGTATTTTTGCATCTACATTCATCAGGGATATTGGTCTGTAATTTTCTTTTTTGGTGGGGTCTTTGCTTTGTTTTGGTATTGGGGTGATGTTGGCTTCATAGAATGAGTTTGGGAGTATTCCCTCTGCTTCTATTTTTTGGAACACTTTAAGGAGAATGGGTATTATGTCTTCTCTGTGTGTCTGATAAAATTCCGAGGTAAATCCATCCGGCCGCGGGGTTTTGTTCCTGGGTAGTTTTTGATTACCATTTCAATTTCTTTACTCATAATTGGTTTAACTTTTGTGTTTCTTCCTTGGTCAGTCTTGGGAAGTTGTATTTTTCTAGGAAGTTGTCCATTTCTTCTGTGTTTTCCAGCTTATTGGCATATAGGTTTTCATAGTAGTCTTTAATAATTCTTTGTATTTCTGTGGAGTCTGTCGTGATTTTTCCATTCTCCTCTCTGATTCTGTTGATTTGTGTTGATTCTCTTTTTCTCCTAATAAGTTTGGCTAGAGTCTTATCTATTTTGTTTATTTTCTCAAAGAACCAGCTCTTGGTTTCATTGATTTTTGCTATTGTTTTATTCTTCTCAATTTTGTTTATTTCTTCTCTGATCTTTATTATGTCCCTCCTTCTGCTGACTTTAGGCCTCATTTGTTCTTCTTTTTCCATTTTCGAAAATTGTGATCTTAGAGTATTCATTTGGGATTGTTCTTCATTCTTCAGTTGTGCCTAGATTGCTATATACTTTCGTCTTAAGACTGCTTTCGCTGCGTCCCACAGAAGTTGGGGCTTTGTGTTGTTGTTGTCATTTGTTTCTGTATATTCCTTGATCTCTATTTTGATTTGTTCATTGAACCATTGATTATTTAGTAGCATGTTGTTAAGCCTCCATGTGTTTGTGAGCCTTTTTGTTTTCTTTGTAGAATTTATTTCTAGTTTTATACCTTTGTGGTCTGAAAAATTGGTTGGTAGAATTTCAATATTTTGGAATTTACTGAGGCTCTTTTTGTGAGCTAGTATGTGGTCTATTCTGGAGAGTGTTCCATGTGCACTTGAGAAGAATGTATATCCTGTTGCTATTGAATGTAGAGTTCTATAGATGTCTGTTAGGTCCATCTGTCCTAGTGTGTTGTTCAATGCCTCTGTGTCCTTACTTATTTTCTGCCCGGTGGATCTATCCTTTGGGGTGAGTGGTGTGTTGAAGTCTCCTAAAATGAATGCATTGCAGTCTATTTCCCTCTTTAGTTCTGTTAGTATTTGTTTCACAAATCCTGGTGCTCGTGTGTTTGGTGCATATATGTTTAGAATGGTTATGTCCTCTTGTTGGACTGAGCCCTTTATCATTATGTAGTGTCCTTCTTTATCTCTTGTTACTTTCTTTATTTTGAAGTGTATTTTGTCTGATATTAGTTCTGCAACCGCTGCTTTCTTCTCACTGTTGTTTGCCTGAATAATGTTTTTCCATCCCTTGACTTTAAGTTCGTGCATGTCTTTGGGTTTGAGGTGAGTTTCTTGTAAGCAGCATATAGATGGGTCTTGCTTTTTTATCCATTCTATTACTCTGTATCTTTTGATTGGTGCATTAAGTCCATTTACATTTAGGGTGACTGTTGAGAGATATGTACTTATTGACATTGCAGGCTTTAGATTCGTGTTTACCAAAGGTTCAAGGTTAGCTTCTTTAGTATCTTACTGCCTAACTTAGCTCGCTTACTGAGGTGTTATATACACTGTCTGGAGATTCTTTTCTTCTCCCCCTTCTTATTCCTCCTCCTCCATTCTTCATATGTTGTGTGATTTGTTCTGTGCTCTTTCTAGGAGTGCTCCCATCTAGAGCAGTCCCTGTAAGATGCCCTGTAGAGGTGGTTTGTCGGAAGCAAATTCCCTCAGCTTTTGCTTGTGTTGAAATTGTTTAATCCCGCCATCTTATTTAAATAATAGTCGTGCTGGATACAGTATCCTTGGTTCAAGGTCCTTCTGTTTCATTGCATTAAATATATCATGCCATTCTCTTCTGGCCTGTAGGGTTTCTGTCGAGAAGTCTGATGTTAGCCTGATGGGTTTTCCTTTATAGGTGACCTTTTTCTCTCTAGTTGCCTTTAAAACTCTTTCCTTGTCCTTGATCCTTGCCATCATAATTATTATGTGTCTTGGTGTTGTCCTCCTTGGATCCTTTCTAGTGGGGGTTCTGTGTATTTCTGTGGTCTGTTTGATTATTTCCTCCCCCAGTTTGGGGAAGTTTTCAGAAATTATTTCTTCCAAGATACTTTTCATCCCTTTTCCTCTCTCTTCTTCTTCTGGTACCCCTATAATATGGATATTGTTCCTTTTGGATTGGTCACGCAGTTCTCTTAGTGTTGTTTCATTCCTGCAGATCTTTTTATCTCTATGTCAGCTTCTATACGTTCCTGTTCTCTGGTTTCTATTCCTTCAATGGCCTCTTGCATCTTATCCATTCTGCTTATAAATCCTTCCAGGGGTTGTTTCACTTCTGTGATCTCCTTTCTGACATCTGTGATCTCCCTCCGGACTTTATCCCATTGCTCTTACATTTTCCTCTGCATCTCATCCCATTGCTCTTGCATTTTTCTCTGCATCTCTGTCAGCATGTTCATGATTTTTATTTTGAATTCTTTTTCAGGAGGACTGGTTAGGTCTGTCTCCTTCTCAGGTGTTGTCTCTGTGATCTTTGTCTACCTGTAGTTTTGCCTTTTCATGGTGATAGAGATAGTTTGCAGAGCTGGTATGAGTGACGGCTGGAAGAGCTTTCCTTCTTGTTGGTTTGTGGCCTTCCTCTCCTGGGAGAATAGCGACCTCTAGTGGCCTATGCTTGGCTACCTGCCCATTTGCTATGGAGTTTATCTCGGCTGTGGCTGTGGGCCTGGCCTGGCTGGGGATGCTCCTCCAAAATGGTGGAGCCCCTTTGGAGGGGTAGTGACCGGGAGGCTATTTATCTCCATAAAGGGCCTCTGTGCTCCCTGTTGCCCAGGGGATTAGAGTGCCCAGAGATCCCCAGATTCTGGGCCTCTGGTCTAAGTGTCCTGTCCTACCCCTTTAAGACTTCCAAAAAGCACTCTCCAAACCAAAATAACAACAGCAACAATGAAAGAGGAAAAAAAAAAAAAAAAAGGAAAAAACACACGATTTTCTTTGTCCTCAGGTGCTGGTCCCAGGCACCCGCTCACCGGTACTGCTGCCCTGCCTCCCTAGCACCGGGGTGCCTGTCCCTTCACGGCTTCTAGTAAGCACCCGCGAAAAAAAAAGAGGGTGAAAAGCACGATATTGTTTGTCCTCAGGCGCCGGTCCCAGGCACCCACCCACCGGCCCTGCCGCCCTGCCTCCCTAGCACTGGGGTCCCTGTCCCCCTAAGGCCTACAAAAAGCACTAGCCAAAAAGAAAAAAAAAAGGGAGAAACACGTGATTTTCTTTGTTCGCCAGGCATCCGCCCACCGGTCTTGCTGCCCTGCCTCCCTGGTATTGGGGTCCCCATCCCTCCAAGGCTTCCAAAAAGCATTAGCCAAAAGGAAAAACAAAGGGAAAAATGCACGATTTTTCCTCCCCAGGTGCCGGTCTCAGGCACCCGCTCACCAGTCCTGCCACCCTGCCTCCCCAGTACTGGGAAAAATGCGTGATTTTCTTTGTCCTCAGACACCGGTCTCAGGCACCCGCTCACCGGTCTTGCTGCCCTGTTTCACTGGTGTTGGGTTCCCTGTCCCTTTAAGGCTTCCAAAAAGCACTCGCCAAAAAAAAAAAAAACAAACCGCCGGTTTCTTTCCACCCGCCGGAAGCCGGGGGGAGGGGCGCTCGGGTCCTGCCGGGCCGGGGCTTGTATCTTAGCCCCTTCGCAAGGTGCTGGGTTCTTGCAGGTGTGGATGTGGTCTGGATGTTGTCCTGTGTCCTCTGGTCTCTATTTTAGGAAGAGTTTTCTTTGCTATATTTTCATAGATCTATGTGGTTTTGGGAGGAGATTTCCACTGCTCTACTCACGCCGCCATCTAGGCTCCGCCTCCTGATTATTTTTTTTTAAGTTTCTAGTTCTGTGCTGAAATTCTCAATATTGACTATTAATTCTGTGACATAATCGTCAAGAGGTATTTTGAAGTCTATGCCTGATAACGCTACTAACAGAATACCCTCTGGGTCTGCTTCTGTGGTGGGCTGCTCTTGGTGGTTCCAGTCCCATGGTTTTTTTCTTGGATGTCTACTCTTTTGACTGGGGCAAAACACAAAAACAGCAGACAGCTGTTGAGAATCTGGTTCACCCTCCCCCCTGGGTCCCAACACAAAGCCTGGGATGTCTGCCAGGGGACCTCTTCCTTGGCAGGGCTCCAGGTCTTGTGCCCTCCTCAGCCTCATGGCCTCTTGGCTCCCACGCTGAGAACAGGCAGGCACTACTAGCACAGATCTACGGCCCCAAAGGCCGGGCTCATCTCCACACCACATTTGTCCCCTGGGCCTTAGTCCCACAACTCCTCATTTCCTTAGTAGTCTGTTGCCTTCAAACACATATTTTCATATACTGTCTAGCTTTTCTCGCTGTTCCTAATGGGAAAGACAGGACAACCCATTGATTCTCCATTGCTGGGTATTTTAAAGGCCTTGCTTCTGAATCTTACAAACACCAAAGGCTGCAGTACCAGTTGGTTGTCTTGTTCGGGTGTCTTTAAAATTTCATTTTGCACCTATACTAATAATACATGACAAAATTTATATAAAAGTTCTGAAAAGCTTTTCTGCAAATTGTGTTCTATCTAAACTGTTGGCAATAACTACCTTGCTCTAAATTAAAGTAAAATACATGGTAGAACATAGACATTAACCCTGCAATTTGGTTGAGTAATCTAAATGAATTCACTTCAGACCTTGATGGGAACTGCTGAGGCTGCTTGGCTGCATAAGATGGTACTGGAAATCTGTTTGCATGTATAGGCTATAAAGGAAAAAAAGAAGTTATCACCACAATGCACTCATAAACATGTTTGCTATGCAGTTTGTTATTTTTCATATAAAAGGAAGAAATATATTTTAAATCACTGAATAAAGGATTTACTTACAGTGCTGACATTCAAAAATATTTTGTTTATCCAACACATCATGACCACTAAATATGGTCTTAATTCTTTTAAGGCTATATTTTTAATTCAATAATACTAAATATCAAATAAATATCAATTTATTAATTATTAATCTTAATAAACATTAATGTGAAATATTAATATTAAAGTATTACATGCTTGGTTCTGAGCAACTACTTTAGTTAAAAGGTAACATATTTCCTATGTCAATAAATTTTGAATAAAGTCTTCAAAAATGTACCACCAAAGCTACATAGTGCCTAACTCATACTGGAAATTCCACTAATTTTTACAACCCTTAATTTTGGAATTCATGAAATTCTTCCTTGACAAGGAAGTTCAAGTGAAGTTTTACAACAAACAGAGACTCTATAACATGGAAAAGTGTAAGAATATTTTTCACATATCACATTACACGAGGAAAAGTTAGGGAAGATCAGATGTAATTACTAAATCACTAACAAAATGACCATGACCAAGAGGTTCCCCACTATCTCCTGATATTTCCTACAGCTCTGGGGTTGGCAGAATATAAACAGTGTTAGAGAAGAGCTTAAACATTATCTGGGTCCTACTATGAAAAGGTAGTCTTATCGTCTGCTATTTTTTGCCCCACAGAGTAATTTGCTTTCACTGTGAAAATGGGGGAGGCAAGACAATGTCTCCATCCCTTTCTCCCAAGCCACAGGAACAGCACTTTAAAAGGATAGTTAAATAAACACCACTTCTGTGAATTTATGTGATATACATTTCTACATGCATGCAAAGACCTACTTACAAGGATGTTTAATACCACATTTTTTTTATAGTAACAAGATTTGAAACAACCTGTTTTTAAATTTGTGAAACATCCATGAGATGGAGCAGTATGCAGTTATTAAAAAGGATGGGATATATGCCTATTACTCGCAAACAGTGGACTAAAAGGTTCCAAGTACAGACCACCTTAAATGCTGGTTCAAATATTAAATGGGTGTATTAAACACTTGGTGGATGAGTTGCTAGAAAATAAGAAAACATCTTAAAGACTGAAACCAATAGGAAAGTATGAAAAAGTCTACAGTATGTAGCAGCATGTTTCCTGTGAATATCTCCCTATCCTCAGTAGGCTATATTATGCATTTACAGAAAATATATAGACCTAGGAAAAGAAAACAAACAAACCTGGGGCCTGAATTAGATGAATGCTGAACAGAAGACCTTACATAATGCCTAGGCCCACTGGGTTAACTAGATAAAGAAACACCTGTTCAAAAGAACAGTGGGGAGAAAACAAAAAAGAACAGTGGGGACACTCCCTTTACAGTCCTTGGTACTGTTAGGAGAATAAAAAAAAGCATCTCCATATGAATATACACCCATCCTCAGAAGGGTTTATGGGGCCAGAACTCATAACACTTCTGTGACCCAGAAAACATCGACAAAAATTTTAATTCAAAGGCATCAAAGATTGACTATCCTCCAGGCACCTCACCAAATACACATATTCTGTATAGGAACTCACTGCAATTCAGGGCTAAAATAATTCCCTCATATGAAGTTGCAAATAATATGAGTTTAGTTAATATCAAAAGCATAGTAAGAAACAAACCACCACAAGAGAACTGGCACAAATAACAAACCACAGAGCCCACCATGACCACACACATGTTAAAACAATCAAGATAAAGCACAAAAAGTAGGTACTTTTAATACTGAAAGAAATAAAAGCTTTAAAAATTACAAAGAAGAGCCAAGAAACCATCACAAATAACCAGGCAGATTGTAAATCTAATTTATCTTATAATATACCTAAAGACTAGCTGAGAAGGAAAATGAAATGGGACAACTCACAGGAATACAAGAGAATTTGTGAAGTTGGGAGGAAACAGAAAAAGCAGGAAAACAAAATCATAAAGTAATATGGTAGGAAAACTATATTAATAATTGCAAACCATGTAAATGGATTAAAATCTCAAGTTAAAAGGCAAATTAAAAAATTTCTTTAATCCCAGATATTGTTTACAAGAGGCAACATAAGGAAAAAGAAAAGTTACACTTAAAAATATATAAGGCAAATATTAAACAAAAAGATAAAGCTAATTTTGCTGTATTACTGAGAGGCTGTCTTACCTAATCTCATGTAAAAGGATGCTGGCCACTAACAGGTGAAAACCTATAGCTACCAGGCACAGGTAACCATCAACATAAAAGATGTAACTTGAAGAACATGGGGTAATTTTTAAATATGCCTAGAAAACTGAAAACTTTTCCTCTACGATCAGGAATAATGCAAGAATGCTTGTTTTTGCCCTTGCTACACAACACAGTGCTTACAGAGAGATCTAGCCGGAACAATTGGACAAGAAAAGAAACAAAAAGCATCCAAATTGGAAAGGAGAGGCAAAACTATTTCTATTCACAGATAACACAATCCTATGTATAAACAGAAAATTTCAAAGGATCCACAAGAAAGCTACTTAAATGAATTCAGCAGAGATGCAGAATATAAAATGAACAAGCAAAATCAGTTTTGTTTCTATATACAAGCAGTGAACAATCCAAAAAGGAAATTAAGAAGGCAATTCCATTTACCTAGGAATAAACTTAACCAAGGTTAAAAACTTGTACACTGGAAATGACAAAACATTGCTGAAAGAAAGTAGACCTAAATAAATGGAAGGACAACTAGTGCTCATGGAGTTAAAGACTTACATATTGTCAAGATTTGTCAATACAATCCCTATCAAAATTCCAGCAGCCTTTTCTACAGAAACGGACAAGTAGATTCTCAAATTCATGTGGAATCATAAGGTGCCCTGAATAACAGAAACAATCTTGAAAAAGAAGAACAAAGTTGGTGGACTCATACTTTGCAATTCCAAAACTTATTACAACATTATAGTAATCAAAACAGTGTAGTAGTGGCATAAGGATGGATATATAGACCGATTAAATAGAGTGGAGAATTATAGAAATAAACCTATTTATCTATGGCCAATTGATTTTTCACAAGATTTGTCAAATCTGTTCAGTGGAGAAAGAGTAGCACCTTCAAAACATAGTACCAGGGCAAATGGATTTCCACATGCAAAAGAATGAAGTTGGGCCCTTAATTCATACCATGTACAAAACTAACTCAAAAATGGATCAATGACCTAAATAAGAGAACCATAATACTCTTCAAAAAAACATATGAGTAAATTTTTGTGATGTTGGATTTGACAATAGATTCTTAGACATATCAAAAGGACAAGAAACAAAGGAAAAGAGATAAATTGGGTTTCATCAAAATTTGTAACTTTTGTGCAACAAACTACATCAACAAAGTGAAAAGACAACATACAGAATGGAAGAAAATATCTGTAAATCACATATATGATAAGGGGTTGATATCTAGAATATGTAAAGACTTATAACTCAACAGCAAAAAGAAAACCCAATTAAAAGAATGGGCAAAGGACTTGAATAGATATTTCTCCAGAGAAGATATACAAATGGACAATAAGTACATGAAAGCATACTCAACATTGCTAATCATTAGAGAAATGTAAATCAAAACCACAGGAAGGTACCACTTCATACCCACTAGGATGGCTACAATAGAATGTTAAAAACAAATCAAAACAGAAAATGACAACTATTGGCAAAGATGTGAAGAAGATAAATACTCATGACAGGAACATAAAATGGTACAGCCATAGAAGAAAACCATTTGGTGAGTCCTCAAAAAGTTAAACAGAGAACATATAACAAATATCACATAACATTTCTACTCTAAGCTATATACCCCAAACAACTGAAAATAAATATTCAAACAAGTGCATACAAGTTCAGGACAACACTATTCACATTAGTCAAAGGTGGAAACGATCCAAGTGTCTGTTTGGATTGTTGTATATCATACAATGGAATATGAGTAATCCATAAAAGTAGCTCTCATACATGCTATGGAGATTAACTTTGAAGACATTAAGCTATAGGAAATAAGTCAGGCACAAAAGAACAAATATTGCACGATTCCACTTGTGTGAAGTAAAAACAGTATGGCATTAGCATAAAAATAAAACACATACATCAATGAAATAGAACAGACTCCAGCAATAAACCCATACACATATAGTCAGGTCATTTGCAATAAAGGAGCCAAGACTATACAATGTGTTATAAACAGTCTCTTCAATACATAGTGCTGGGAAAACTAGATAGAACATACAAAAGAATGAAGCAGGTATTTTCTTAGACCATTCACAAAACTAACTCAAAATAGATTAAAGATTTGAACATAAACCTGAAATGATAAAACTTCTAGAAGTAAACATAGGTGGTAAGCAACTTGACATGGATCTTGGAGATGATTTTTCTGGATTTGACACCAAAAGCAAAAGCAACAAAAGCAAAAATAAACAAGCAGCACACACAACAAATGAAACTGTGAACAAATAAAAAGACAAACTACTGAACAGGAGAAAATATTTGCAAGTGACATCTGAGAAGGGAATAATTCAAATATATAAAGAAATAATAAAACTCAATAACAACAACAACAACAAAAATCCTCCTAAAAATGGGCAGAAGAACCTCAATAGAGATTTTCCAAAGACCTGTAGATGCCCAACAGACATATGAAACAATGCTCAGCACCCCTAATTATCAGGGAAATTCATATACAATGATGTATCATGACACATCCATAAGAATAGCTAGTATCAAAAAGACAAGAAATAATTGTTGGCAAAGATGTGGAGGAAAGGGTACCTCATGTACTGTTGGTGGGAATGTAAACTGGTACAACCAGTATGGAAAGCAGTAGGGAGTTTCCTCAAAAAATTAAAAATAAAGCTATCATGTGATCTGGCAATTCCACTTCTGGGGATTTACCCAAAGAAAATTACAACATTAACTCAAAAAGATATCTGAACTTCCATGTTCACTGCAGCATTATTTACAACATGCAAGACATGGAAGCAACCTAGGCGTCCATCAATGGATGAACAGATAAAGAAAATGTGTTATATAAATGCAATGGAACATTATTCCCCAATAGAAAAGGAGAAAATCTTGCTATTTACAACAACATGGATGGACTTTGAGGGTTATGCTTACTGAAATAAGTCAGACAAGGAAGCTAATACCCATCCTTCTTAAAATATTCCAAAAAAAGTAGAAGAGGAAGAAATACCTCCAAACTCATTCTAAGAGGCCAGTATCACTCTAATACCAAAACCAGCTAAAGACACTACTAAAAAAGAAAAATTATAGACCAGTATCCCTGGATGAACATAGATGCAAAAATCCTCAACAAAATATTAGCAAACCAAATTCAAAAATGTATCAAAAGGATCATCCATCACAGCCAAGTGGGACTTACTCCAGGGGTACAAGGATGGCATAATATTTGTGAATCAATCAGTATCTGTACCACATTAACAAAAAGGATAAAAACCACGTGATCATCATGATACTGAAAAAGCATTTGACAAAATTCAAAATCCATTCATGATAAAAACTCTCAACAAAATGGCACAGAGTGTACATACCTCAACATAATAAAGGCCATATATGACAAATCTACAGGTAACATCATACTTACTGGTGAAAAGCTGAAAGCTTTCCCTCTAAGAACAGGAACAAGACAAGGGTATCCACCTCACTTTTATTCAACATAGTACTGGATGTACTAGCCATGGCAATCAGACAAGACAAAGTGATAAAAGGCATCTAAATTGGTAAGGAAGAAGTTAAACTATCACTATTTGCATATTTGCAGATGACATGATACACAGAAATACACAGCAACATGTCGAAAACCCTAAAGATTCCACCAAGAACTATTAGAATAACTGAATTCAGCAAAGTTGCAGGATACAAAATTTTTAAAAAGCAGAATCACGGTTGCTAGGGGTTAAGGGGAGGGGAGAACAGGGAATTACTGCTTCATCGGAAGAGTTTCTGTTTTGGGTGATGAAAAAGCTTTAGAAATACACAACAGTCATGCTTACACAGCACTGTATAATTAGTATCACTCAATTATATACTTAAAAAGGGGTAAAATGGGATATTTTATGATGTATGTATCTTACCACAATTAAAAATGTAGAAAAATATGCCAAGGATGAAGAACAAGAACATGTATGTCATTTCTAACCTGTATGAGTAGGAACTATGTGATCATCCTATATATACAGTGATACAGAAAAATCCCCAAAATACATGCTTAAGGGGTAAAAGAGCATAGCAATTTTGGGTTTCTTTTTTATAAAGGAAAAGGGAATAGATTAAAGAGATTCCACATATACACTTATCTACATTAAAACACGAGGAAGGGTACCCAGTCATTTTACCTCCATATAATTGAAAAGATTTTAAAAGTCTGATGGTACCAACTACTTACAAACTGTAGATTAACAGGAATGTTCATATTCCACTGACAGTAAAATCACCCAGTGGTGTAACCTCTTTCAATACCAATTTGGCCATTTCCAGCAAATATTCACACATCTTTCAACCCAGCAATGTAATTCCTATATGCCCCTGGGTGAGTGCTCTGTTAGAGTTTTCTGCAATCATGGACACAACCTGTATCTGTGCTGCCCAATACAGTAGTCAATGGCCACATTTGATCTAGCGGGCATTTAAAATGTGAACGAGGAATGGAATGCTTAATTTTATTTGATTTAAAATAACATTTTTATAGCCGCATGAAGATGGTAACTACTGTATAAGTATAGTCCTAGAATTCATACACATGCATGGGAAGACATACATAGAATGTTCATCTCAGCTATAGAAATGAAAAATTGGAATCTTGTAATAAGAAAATGGATTTCAAAATTGTGTGGTATTTGTGTAATACAACACCAACAGTGAAATGAATGAACAAGAGCTTCACATACTGAGAGGGATAAAACACAAAGCAAGGTTAGATGAAATGGCAGGTTGCAACTGTATGTGTGCGACAGCAAATAAAACATATGCAAAACTGAAAAATATTTAAAGTAATATTATGTATTTCTTAGGGATATATGCATATGGCAAAAAGCAGATCATTATCCCAAGAATCCCTAATACACTCAGAGAAACAGTGATTACTGGTCTTATCACTGAGAAAATTAGGCCTATTCCAGGGGGTCAACATTAGGCCTTTGGTTACAGACCCGAGGGAAGCCAAGCATCGAAAACAGAACTCGACAGACAGAAAAAAACAGGGATAGCCTAGGTCCCGGGTCATTTCCCGATCTTGGTTTCAGGTAGGGCACCCGAATATTTGGAGGCCTCCCCTCTCCACTGAGCCAGGGGTCCCCTGCTTATTCCCTGAACTAAGCTATAGACTACCTACAGCTGTCAGTCCTAAGTTCTTAACAAATTATCTATGTTTACTTCTGTCTCTATGTAACAATTAATTTTTCAATCTTTAAAAGTGTGAGACCATAACGTAGTAAAGGAAAATAACTTTTCACTTTAGACTTACAGCTCCTCTGGGAGGAGTCACTGGAGAAACGTGTCGAGGAACGTTCACTGGCTGTCTAGAAACTTTTGCTTGATTTTTGCCATCAGATCTGAAACATAAAATGACCTTTGAGCTAAATTATGATTAAAACCTTTCTAGATGACATATTACACACACCCTGCATTTTCCCAAATACAGAGTAATGATGTTGGTAGAGGTGGCGACAATGATCATGGTAGTAGCTAAAATTTTTATGGCACTTTTAACAGCTTTCACACATTTTTAATCTTTACAGTACTGGAAAGTTGTATTAACCTCATTTACAATGAAATAAACCAAAATTCTAAGAAGTTATGAAATTCGGTCAATTAGGCCAGTGTTCCCAACCTTTGCTCCTCAAGACTTCCGAAAATCAGAGAATGGTAAAAGCATATTCTTGGGCTATATGTACAAACTTGAAGTAGTCCCTCTAAAAATTAAGAAGTCCAGGAGAATTGGGGCAGTAAGTAAAAGTGGACACTCAAGATGAGATACATGCCTTTTGAAATCATCATAATGAAAAACTAGTTACTAAGTAATTACACTGTGCCACCAATGTGCTACAGGTTTTATTCATTAATATTTTCCACATTTAATCCTAACACCAACCCTAAGAAATAGTTAATGGTATTATTCCCCTTTTAGAGGTACCAAAGCTCAAAGGGTTTTGCTTAATATTCCAGTTCATAATTCTAGCAAATGACAAACTGGTACTTGAAATTTTGATCTAATATTTCCTACATTCCAATGTAAACATGTTACAAGTGATAGCTGAGGGGCAGTCATGACAGACTGACACGTAGACTAAAAGTGTCAGGGGTCTAAATTGTGACAATCCTTTCTTCAATGAAAACATTTCTTAAAAGCTTATAATTCCCAAGATCTGTTTACAAGATTTGGAAAACTCTTCCCCTATGAGAACTGATACTTGAAATAAACATTTTTCAACATTTAGACTTTTTTATCTTTATCCCGTCTTTTCATCTCTAATTAAGTAGCCCAAAATTCTACTTACCCCACTATGAGAAACATTGTCAAACAAAATGAGCCTTAAGTCATTGTCAGGAACATACAAGCTGATCCCCATGATTCTTTCCCTTCACCATTTTAAGAGGTAGCTGGTCATCACTCTCCGTTAACCCCTGCTAGTTACGTCAAAAGACTAGAGAGATAACTGAGAACCCTATTTTTAAACCACTTGCTACGATATGACTACCATCATTAATAATTACATTAAATTATTTAATATGAATTTAAAAGAAAAAATCTAAGTACTCGTATGTTTGTGATCTCTTCTTTCTTAAGTACATTTTCCATAGTTGATCTCTCTTGATGAAGACAAAGGCAGCAAATGCAATAAGGGGAACAATCAAGAAGAAGAACACCAGGAGTCCATCCCTCAATGCAGTATTCTTTTCTAGAAAGAAGAATTTTATATTAATGATCATTAAAATAGAAGTTAAAGCATATCAATTGGAACACACTGATTATAAAAGTTTTACATTAATTTTCACATTGTTCTAAACTGATATCAACCGATATAAACTGAGTACATTGAGGTCTTCCTCACACCTTACACTGCCCACTGCATCTTTGCCTTCCCAACGAAAATCACTTTTAATTAGTTTCTTTTATAATCTTACAGTATTTCTTCATGCAAATATAAGCAAAAGCAAAGTATGTTTCTATTGTCAACCCTTTCATATACAAAAGGTAGCATACCTTAAACACTATTCAGCACACTACTTTTTTCACTTATCTCTATATCTTCCCAAAGCACACATATATCACCTTATTTTCTAGACATACAGCTATGCAAAATTCCACTGCAAGGACGTCCCAAAGTTTTTTTAACCAGTACCCTACTGATACTTTCATTTTTCCTATCTGTTGCTATTATTAAAAGAATGCTATAATAACCTTGTACATATGTCACATCATATTGGTGCATGCAGAGGACAATTTTCCACAAATAGAATTGCTGTATCAGAGGGTAAGTGCATTCGTTATTTGTTTAAGATATTGTCAAATTGTCCTCCATAGTGGTGGTTACAATTTAGCATGCCAGCCAGTGATATTTAAGAATTCTTCACCACCTCACCCACAGGGTGAAATTTCTGTATTTTTGCCAACCTGGTAGGTGGAAAATTGTATCTTTCATAATTTTAATTTGCATTTATTTTTTATACTATGAGTTGAGCAACGTTTCTTGTTTAGGAAATGTCATATTTCTTTTTCTGCTCAGTCCTTTCACTATTTTTGTACTGGACAATTGGTTTTTTCCTTCTTAGTTTCTTAAAGCTTTTTATATATTAGATAGATTAGCTTTGTCTGTGATATGAATTGGAAACACTTTCCCCATTTTGTCATCTGTCTTATGCCACAATGCTTTTCTCATGCACAGCTTTATTATTCTTAGGTAGTTACATTTATCAATCTTATTTTCTATGGCTTCTAGACTTCAAACCTTTTAAATTTAAAAAATTCATTAATTAACATTAATTTTATCTGCTCCAAGTTCTCTAAGGAAAGAACATCATAAGTATGAACAGGAGTGGTAAGTTTTGAAATTGTCCTCAAAATCTTAAGTTTGTAAAAGCACCAGAAATTTCTGTTAAAATATGAATGAAACTAAATGAAACAACATTCAACTCAATAAAAAACAAAACCATGAAAAATTAAACCAAGCTTTGATATATCATTTTATGTTTACTAAAGAGTAGGCAAAATTTAAATTAAAGCATCCAACACCAGCAAAGTTCTGTTGAAATTGGTACCTTCCTGTTGTTAGTGGCATTACACAAATTCATTTGGCATTTTTATTAAGAACCATGAAAAGGATTATATTCCTTCAAGTTAATAATCTCATTACTGGTAATTTACCCTTCAACTGGAAAAAAAAATACCTAAGTATTAAGATATGTACTATAATGTTATCAGTGCATATAAAAAACTGAGAAAAAACCCAACTGTCGAATAATTAGAAACCAGCTAAGTCAAGTTATAGCACATCCACTCGATGAAATGATACACAGCCACTAAAATCCACAGTTCTGACTTCTACCAGCCAAGATAGAGTAACAGGGACCAGATTCATCCTGCCAACTGTAACTATCAGAAAAGCAGGCAATAAAACACATGAAACAACAGTTTTCAAGACCCTGAACATCATCAGGCAACCAAGAACAGTGACCCCAGAGAGACAGAAAACAAAAAAGGTAAGCTTTACAACTGACCAGTTTGCTGCCTGGAGAAAGTTAACAGGTGCTGATGAGGGGTGAGGGAATCCAAGCAAAGCTCTGTGGCCTCCTTGAGTTGAGGAGATGCAGCTGGCTATCTGAGGATGCAAAAGCAGCTCGAGTTCACTGGGCAAAGTACTGGGAGGGAGAGAGCTGCACAGAAAGAACTTGAATAATATGCAGAGGGTTTCCTAGAAATATTCAGTTGCATATTGACCAATGTATGCATGTGAGGAAATGCACATACTTCTCTGAAGCCAGAGAATCATCTGAGGGGATTAGTGGGAATAAACCTCACGGCTCACACAGAACTAAGGAAGAGTGCCGGTTCCTACCTTCAAGTAGAAAACTTCATAATTAGTGTGGCAATGAGTAGAATAAACAGAAAGTTCTGCCTCAGTAATGGGGCAAAATCAGATCTAGACTAAATGCTGTTCAGGTCCTGCTTAAAAGAATTTAAAAGCAAGACCCAAAAGTATCAAACTATGCTCAAGTAACTTAAGCATATGAGAACAAACCTCGTCAGTAGAAATCCAAAATTATCAAGGATCCGATTAGGCAAAACTCACAATTTCTGGCATCCTGTAAAAAATTATAAGGCATGCAAAGGGGAAGTAAGACCCAAAATGAGGAGAAAAACCAAGCAAAACTAAATAAGAAATAATACAGATAGATGTAGAAGACAAGGACATTATAAATTATAACTATATTCCAAAGTTCAAGAAGCTAAAGACTGAACATACTGTGTAGACACATGAAAGATACCAAGAAAAGAAAAAGAAAAAAGAAACAAAATAGAACTCGTAAAAACTGCAATATCCAAAATGAAAAAATACATGAGATAGAATTAATGGCAAGGGCAGGCATTACATTAGGGGGAACTTGAAGAATAATAATAGAAACTATCCAAAATTAAACACTGAGAATAAATTACAGAAAAAAAAATGAAGGCAAATTACTGAAATGTAAAAGAACTCCAAATAACCAAAAAAACATGTAACTGGAGTCCCTGAAGGAGACGAAAGAGGAAGAAAAAAAAATATTTACAGAAATAATAACCAAAATTTTTCCAAATTGGAAAAAATAATAAAAACACAAATCCAAAAAGTTCAACAAATCCCAAGCACACCAAAGCACATTATAATCAAATACTAAAAACCAGAGATAAGGAGGAAATCTTATAAGATTTTCAGAGGGGGAAAAAGGCATATTACAAACAGAAGACAAAAAAAAAGATGGCAGGCGGGAGCCAAGATGGCGGCGTGAGTAGAGCAGTGGAAATCTCCTCCCAAAAACACATAGAGCTATGAAAATATAACAAAGAAAAATCTTCCTAAAATAGAGACCACAGGACACAGGACAACATCCAGACCACATCCACACCTGCAAGAACCCAGCGCCTTGTGAAGGGGGTAAGATACAAGCCCCAGCCCGGCGGGACCCGAGCGCCCCTCCCCCCAGCTCCCGGCGGGTGGAGAGAAACCGGAGCAGTTTTTTTTTTTTGGCGAGCGCTTTTTGGAAGCCTTAGAGGGACGGGCCCCCGTTGCTGGGGAGGCAGGGTGGCGGGACCGGTGAGGAGGTGCCTGGGAACGGCGCCGGAGGACAAAGAATATCCCGCGTTTCTCCCTGCGAGACCTGGGGGCGGGTGCCTGAGACCGGTGCCTGAGGACGGAGGAGGTCGCGCGTTTTTCCCCTTTTTTTTTTTTTTTTTTCCTCTTTTTGGCAAGCGCTTTTTGGAAGCCTTGAAGGGACGGGGACCCCAGTGCTAGGGAGGCACGGTGGCGGGACTGGTGAGCGGGTGGCTGGGACCGGCGCCTGAGGACAAAGAATATCCCCCGTTTTTCCCTGCGGGACCGGTGGGCGGGTGCCTGAGACCGGCACTTGAGGACAGAGGAAATCGCGCGTTTTTCCCCTTTTTTTTTCTCTTTTATGCGAGTGCTTTTTGGAAGCCTAAAAGGGACAGGGACCCCGGTGCTAGGGAGGCAGGGCGGCGGGACTGGTGAGCGGGTGCCTGGGACCGGCACCTGAGGACAAAGAATATCCCGCATTTTTCCCTGTGGGACCGGTGGGTGGGTGCCTGAGACCAGCACCTGAGGACGGAAGAAATCGCGCGTTTTTCCCCTTTTTTTTCTCTCTTTTTGCCAAGTGCTTTTTGGAAGCCTTGAAGGGACAGGGACCCCGGTGCTAGGGAGGCAGGGCGGCGGGACTGGTGAGCGGGTGCGTGGGACCAGTGCCTGAGGACAAAGAATATTGAGCGTTCCTTCCCTGCGGGACCGGTGGGTGGGTGCTTTTTGGAAGCCTTGAAAGGACAGGGACCCTGGTGCTAGGGAGACAGGGCAGCAGGACCAGTGCGCGGGTGCCTGGGACCGGCACCTGAGGAAAAAAAAAAAAATCGCGTGTTTTTTCTTTTTTTTTTCCTTTCTGTTCCCTCTCTCATTGTTGCTGTTGTTGTTTTGGTTTGGAGAGTGCTTTTTGGAAATCTTAAAGGGGCAGGACAGGTCACTTAGACCAGAAGCAGGGAATCTGGGGATCTCTGGGCACTCTAACCCCCTGGGCAGCAGGGAGCACAGAGGCCCCTTACGGAGATAAATAGTCTCCTGGCTGCTCCCCCTCCAACGGGGCTCCACCATTTTGGAGGAACAGCCCCAGCCAGGCCAAGCCCACAGCAACAGTGGAGATAAACCCCAAAGCAACTGGGCAGGAAGCAGAAGCCCTGTCTGCGCACAGCTGCCCAGCACAAGCCACTAGAGGTCGCTATTCTCCCAGGAAAAGGCTACAAACCAACAAGAAGGGAAGCTCTTCCAGCGGTCACTTGTACCAGCTCTGCAGACTATCTCTATCACCATGAAAAGGCAAAACTACAGGCAGACAAAGATCACAGAGACAACACCTGAGAAGGAGACAGACCTAACTAGTCCTCCTGAAAAAGAATTCAAAATAAAAATCATGAACATGCTGACAGAGATGCAGAAAAAAATGCAAGAGCAATGGGATGAGATGCAGAGAAAAATGCAAGAGCAGTGGGATGAGATGCAGAGAAAAATGCAAGAGCAGTGGGATGAAGTCCGGAAGGAGATCACAGATGTCAGGAAAGAGATCACAGAAGTGAAACAATCCCTGGAAGGATTTATAAGCAGAATGGATAAGATGCAAGAGGCCATTGAAGGAATAGAAGCCAGAGAACAGGAACGTATAGAAGCTGACATAGAGAGAGATAAAAGGATCTCCAGGAATGAAACAACAATAAGAGAAATATGTGACCAATACAAAAGGAAAAACATTCGTATTATAGGGATACCAGAAGAGGAAGAAAGAGGAAAAGGGATAGAAAGTGTCTTTGAAGAAATAATTGCTGAAAACTTCCCCAAACTGGGGGAGGAAATAATCGAACAGACCATGGAATTATACAGAACCCCCAACAGAAAGGATCCAAGGAGGACAACACCAAGACACATAATAATTAAAATGGCAAGGATCAAGGACAAGGAAAGAGTTTTAAAGGCAGCTAGAGAGAAAAAGGTCACCTATAAAGGAAAACCAATCAGGCTAACATCAGACTTCTCAACAGAAACCCTACAGGCCAGAAGAGAATGGCATGATATACTTAATGCAATGAAACAGAAGGGCCTTGAACCAAGGATACTGTATCCAGCACGACTATCATTTAAATATGATGGTGGGATCAAACAATTCCCAGACAAGCAAAAGCTGAGGGAATTTGCTTCCCACAAACCACCTCTACAGGGCATCCTACAGGGACTGCTCTAGATGGGAGCACCCCTAAAAAGAGCACAGAACAAAACACACAACATATGAAGAATGGAGGAGGAGGAATAAGAAGGGAGAGAAGAAAAGACTCTCCAGACAGTGTATATAACAGCTCAATAAGCGAGCTAAGTTAGGCAGTAAGATACTAAAGAAGCTAACCTTGAACCTTTGGTAACCACGAATCTAAAGCCTGCAATGGCAATAAGTACATATCTTTCAATAGTCACCCTAAATGTAAATGGACTTAATGCACCAATCAAAAGACATAGAGTAATAGAATGGATAAAAAAGCAAGACCCATCTATATGCTGCTTACAAGAAACTCACCTTAAACCCAAAGATAAGCATAGACTAAAAGTCAAGGGATGGAAAAACATATTTCAGGCAAACAACAGTGAGAAGAAAGCAGGGGTTGCAGTACTAATATCAGACAAAATAGACTTCAAAACAAAGAAAGTAACAAGAGATAAAGAAGGCCACTACATAATGATAAAGGGCTTAGTCCAACAAGAGGATATAACCATTCTAAATATATATGCACCCAATACAGGAGCACCAGCATATGTGAAGCAAATACTAACAGAACTAAAGAGGGAAATAGACTGCAATGCATTCATTGTAGGAGACTTCAACACACCACTCACCCCAAAGGATAGATCCACCGGGCAGAAAATAAGTAAAGACACACAGGCACTGAACAACACACTAGAACAGATGGACCTAATAGACATCTATAGAACTTTACATCCAAAAGCAACACGATATACATTCTTCTCAAGTGCACATGGAACATTCTCCAGAATAGACCACATACTAGCTCACAAAAAGAGCCTCAGTAAATTCCACAATATTGAAATTCTACCAACCAATTTTTCAGACCACAAAGGTATGAAAGTAGAAATAAATTCTACAAAGAAAACAAAAAGGCTCACAAACACATGGAGGCTTAACAACATGCTACTAAATAATCAATGGATCAATGAACAAATCAAAATAGAGATCAAGGAATATATAGAAACAAATGACAACAACAACACTAAGCCCCAACTTCTGTGGGATGCAGCAAAAGCAGTCTTAAGAGGAAAGTATATAGCAATCCAGGCACACTTGAAGAAGGAAGAACAATCCCAAATGAATAGTCTAACATCACAATTATTAAAACTGGAAAAAGAAGAACAAATGAGGCCTAAAGTCAGCAGAAGGAGGGACATAATAAAGATCAGAGAAGAAATAAACAAAATTGAGAAGAATAAAACAATAGCAAAAATCAACGAAACCAAGAGCTGGTTCTTTGAGAAAATAAACAAAATAGATAAGCCTCTAGCCCAACTTATTAAGAGAAAAAGAGAGTCAACACAAATCAACATAATCAGAAATGAGAATGGAAAAATCACGACAGACTCCACAGAAATACAAAGAATTATTAAAGACTACTATGAAAACCTGTATGCCAACAAGCTGGAAAACCTAGAAGAAATGGACAACTTCCTAGAAAAATACAACCTCCCAAGACTGACCAAGGAAGAAACACAAAAGTTAAACAAACCAATTACAAGCAAAGAAATTGAAACAGTAATCAAAAAACTACCCAAGAACAAAACCCCGGGGCCGGACGGATTTACCTCGGAATTTTATCAGACACACAGAGAAGACATAATACCCATTCTCCTTAAAGTGTTCCACAAAATAGAAGAAGAGGGAATACTCCCAAACTCATTCTATGAAGCCAACATCACCCTAATACCAAAACCAGGCAAAGACCCCACCAAAAAAGAAAATTACAGACCAATATCCCTGATGAATGTAGATGCAAAAATACTCAATAAAATATTAGCAAACAGAATTCAACAGTATATGAAAAGGATCATACACCATGACCAAGTGGGGTTCATCCCAGGGATGCAAGGATGGTACAACATTCGAAAATCCATCAACATCATCCACCACATCAACAAAAAGAAAGACAAAAACCACATGATCATCTCCATAGATGCTGAAAAAGCATTTGACAAAATTCAACATCCATTCATGATAAAAACTCTCAGCAAAATGGGAATAGAGGGCAAGTACCTCAACATAATAAAGGCCATATATGATAAACCCACAGCCAGCATTATACTGAACAGCGAGAAGCTGAAAGCATTTCCACTGAGATCGGGAACCAGACAGGGATGTCCACTCTCCCCACTGTTATTTAACATAGTACTGGAGGTCCTAGCCACGGCAATCAGACAAAACAAAGAAATACAAGGAATCCAGATTGGTAAAGAAGAAGTTAAACTGTCACTATTTGCAGATGATATGATACTGTACATAAAAAACCCTAAAGACTCCACTCCAAAACTACTAGAACTGATATCGGAATACAGCAAAGTTGCAGGATACAAAATCAACACACAGAAATCTGTAGCTTTCCTATACACTAACAACGAATCAATAGAAAGAGAAATCAGGAAAACAATTCCATTCACCATTGCATCAAAAAGAATAAAATACCTAGGAATAAACCTAATCAAGGAAGTGAAAGACTTATACTCTGAAAACTACAAGTCGCTCTTAAGAGAAATTAAAGGGGACACTAATAAATGGAAACTCATCCCATGCTCATGGCTAGGAAGAATTAATATCGTCAAAATGGCCATCCTGCCGAAAGCAATATACAAATTTGATGCAATCCCTCTCAAATTACCAGCAACATTCTTCAATGAATTGGAACAAATAATTCAAAAATTCATATGGAAACACCAAAGACCCCGAATAGCCAAAGCAATCCTGAAAAAGATGAATAAAGTAGGGGGGATCTCACTCCCCAACTTCAAGCTCTACTACAAAGCCATAGTAATCAAGACAATTTGGTACTGGCACAAGAACAGAGCCACAGACCAGTGGAACAGATTATAGACCCCAGAAATTAACCCAAACATATATGGTCAATTAGTATTTGATAAAGGAGCCATGGACATACAATGGCAAAATGACAGTCTCTTCAACAGATGGTGCTGGCAAAACTGGACAGCTACATGTAGGAGAATGAAACTGGACCATTGTCTAACCCCATATACAAAGGTAAACTCAAAATGGATCAAAGACCTGAATGTAAGTCACGAAACCATTAAACTCTTGGAAAAAAACATAGGCAAAAACCTCTTAGACATAAACATGAGTGATCTCTTCTTGAACATATCTCCCCGGGCAAGGAAAACAACAGCAAAAATGAGCAAGTGGGACTACATTAAGCTGAAAAGCTTCTGTACAGCGAAAGACACCATCAATAGAACAAAAAGGAACCCTACAGTATGGGAGAATATATTTGAAAATGACAGATCTGATAAAGGCTTGACGTCCAGAATATATAAAGAGCTCACACGCCTCAACAAACAAAAAACAAATAACCCAATTAAAAAATGGGCAGAGGAACTGAACAGACAGTTCTCCAAAAAAGAAATACAGATGGCCAAGAGACACATGAAAAGATGCTCCACATCGCTAATTATCAGAGAAATGCAAATTAAAACTACAATGAGGTATCACCTCACACCAGTAAGGATAGCTGCCATCCAAAAGACAAACAACAACAAATGTTGGCGAGGCTGTGGAGAAAGGGGAACCCTCCTACACTGCTGGTGGGAATGTAAATTAGTTCAACCATTGTGGAAAGCAGTATGGAGGTGCATCAAAATGCTCAAAACAGACCTACCATTTGACCCAGGAATTCCACTCCTAGGAATTTACCCTAAGAACGCAGCAATCAAGTTTGAGAAAGACAGATGCACTCCTATGTTTATCGCAGCACTATTTACAATAGCCAAGAATTGGAAGCAACCTAAATGTCCATCTGTAGATGAATGGATAAAGAAGATGTGGTACATATACACAATGGAATACTACTCAGCCATAAGAAGTGGAAAAATCCAACCATTTGTAGCAACATGGATGGAGCTGGAGAGTATTATGCTCAGTGAAATAAGCCAAGCGGAGAAAGAGAAATACCAAATGATTTCACTCATCTGAGGAGTATAGGAACAAAGGAAAAACTGAAGGAACAAAACAGCAGCAGAAGTACAGAACCCAAAAATGGACTAACAGGTACCAAAGGGAAAGGAACTGGGGAGGATGGGTGGGCAGGGAGGGATAAGGGGGGGGAAGAAGAAGGGGGGTATTAAGATTAGCATGCATGGGGGGGAGGGAGATAGGGGAGGGTGGGCTGCACAACACAGAGAGGACAAGTAGTGACTCTACAACATTTTGCTAAGCTGATGGACAGTAACCGTAATGTGGTTGTTAGGGGGGACCTGATATAGGGGAGAGCATAGTAAACATAGTATTCTTCAGGTAAGTGTAGATTAAAAATTTAAAAAAAAAAAAAGAAAGAAAGAAAGAAAAGGGGGATTACTCCTTAACAGGATAAAACTATTGGTAAATCAAAGATCAACGCATGCTTTAAATATCCTTAATGTTGATCACTTAAAGGGTGTCAGATGATCAGCTATGGAGGTACTCTTTTCTGATAATATTCCTTTCTCTTAATTAAAAAAAAAAAAAAAAAAAAGCAGTTACTGTGTGCTGACCTCCAATGAGTTCTGCACAGTGGTATAGAGGGCATGTCAAAGTGTGGGCAAAGGGTCTGTTTGTTTCTACGCAGAAGATCAAGGCCTAGCTTGGATACCCAGAAAATGAACTAAGATACGATATGAGGAGGAGCTTCCGGCATCAGCACTCTCTGGAGGACTCGTGCCGGGGGATGATCATCAAAAAGCCTCCACAGGGATCCGGACGATGCTGCGGTTGTGGCTGCATCCAGCCCACCATCTCCTGGACTTGCCATAAGAAGGAGGAGGGAGATGTCTAGGCTGGCATGTGCATACAGTGAGACAACGAATTTGACTGGATCTGTACTGTTGGAACTCAACCAGGAGTTGGGAGGGGTGCAAGTTGTAGCACCCCAAAATCTCATGACTATAGACTATCTATGGTTAAAAGAACATATGGGATGTGAACAGATCCCAGAAATGGGCTGCTTTAATTTGTCTGATGGTTCAAGTACAGTTGGAAAATATCCATCATATCATAGATAAATTTTCACAAATGCCTAGGGTGCCTAAATGGTTTTCTTGGCTTCACTGGAGATGGCTGGTAATTATAGATTTGCTTTGTTTATGTCACCGTATTCGTATTATGTTAATATGTGTGTGCAAATTAGTTAGTAGTTTAAAACCTATACATACTTAAGGTACTATACAAGAAGATATGTCAAAGAAATAATCAATCCTCCCAAGTTTCCTTCATATGCTACATCTATAGCTTTTCTTCTTCCTTCCTAATTACAAACTTTAAATAGAATTCGTGCCTCATATCGAATTTACCGAGTATCATAATTCCTCCAGGTGGTAAAGATACCTCGAGACAAGTGCTGGGCATAGAAGCCACAGGGCATAAATCTGCAAAGAAGTAAAAAGCTAACCTTTGCAAACAATATGGCTTCTCTCTCACTTACCAACTTTACATTTCCCTGTATGGCCCCGGAAGATGACTGGTTAGCCAGAGACGGGTAAGATTCCTCAAGGGAGGAACAACCTAAGACAGGCACAGTCGCAGGGGGGCCATCAGGTGAGAATTTGGGGATCAACAGAGGTGAGGCTCAGAACCTCACCCCCCCTGCTTTGAGAGAAATCTTCTGCATCCGTGGATGTCTTGCTGCCCTTGTCTAGCCTGGATTAATACTTAGTCCATAGGCACACACCTGATCATCTGATCATCTACATTTGCCTTCTTACAGCACTAAACTATGTTTTCTACCTTTATCTTGCATCTACCTACCACTTCAGCATTTTATTAAAAATAAAAATAATAATAATAATAGGAGAAATGTGGGATCAACATATAAATCAAGTACAAAAATCAAATGAATATTCATATTTGACCTGATGGTTTATAGGTCATATTGCATGATCAAAACCGAAAGTTTCTGTGATGACTGCCCTTGTACTGTTCACCATGTAAGAATTTATTCACTCTGTAAGAATTCGTTCACCATGTAAGAACTTGTTCGTTATGCTTCAGAAGATTGGAGACTGACGAGAATTAGGCTTGAGATGGATTAATGATTGTACATTGAGCATTGACCCCCCTATACTGAATTTTATTGTTGTTAACAACCATTTGATCAATAAATATGAGAGATGCCCTCACAAAAAAAAAAAAAAAAAAAAAAAAGATGGCAGATTTCTCAGGAAAAACAATGCAACCCAGGAAACAATACAGAAACATCTTTGAAGTAAAAGGGGGAAAAAACTGCCACCCTAGAATTCTTTACCCAGTTAAGTCATCATTCAAGAAGGGAGGCAAAATAAAGACTTTCAGATACACAAAAGCTAAAAGTATTTCTCTCTGCAGTCCTGTGTTATAAGAAATGTGAAAAGAAGCCCTTCAAGTAGACATTAAATGATCAGATGGAAATCTGATTTTACCGAAAAAAATGAAGAGCACCATAAATGGTAATTATGCAGATAAATATAAAGACCCTTTCTATTATTTAAATCTCCTTAGAAATAATCAACTGTTTAAAGCTAAAATAATAATAAGATATTGCAGGGCTCATATTTAAAAATGTGACAATAACAGCACAAAAAGCCAGGAGAAAAATGAAAGCTCGCTGAAGTGGTACAATATCACCTGAAGGGAGATTGTGATAGAAAAATATGAATAAGTTATATTTAAACCCCAACATCAATAACCAAATTTAGATGGTCAAAAAAACTCAGTTAAAGGGCAGAGGTTGGCAGGCTGGATAATAAAGCAAGACCCAATAAATGATGCCTCCAAGAAAGCTACTTTAAAGACAAACAGATTAAAAGAGTCAATTTATCATGATAAGAGAATAAACCTAAATGTTTATGCACCAAATAACAGAGCTTCACAACACATAAAGCAAAAATTGATCAAACTGCAAGAAGAAATAGGCAAATTAGCAGTTACAGCCATACTTCAATATTTGTCTCTCAATAATTGACAGAACAAGTATACAAAAATCAGTAAGGGTATAGGAAACTTAAACATCATCAACTAACATGAACTAGTTATTTGTAAAACTCTCCATCCAATTATGGAAGGGTAAACACTCTTTAAGTTTATTCAGAACTTACTAAGATAAACCACATTCTGGACCATAAAACAAGTAAAAATATGAAAGGATTCAAATCATACAAAGTATGTTCTCTGACTGCAGTGGAATTACCGGGCCATCAGTAACACTAAGATATCTGGAAAATCCCCAGATACCTCAAAGCAAAGTAACACACTTCTGAATAATTCATTCATGAGTCAAAGAAAAAAACTAAAAGTAAGCATATTAGAAGTTATTTTGAGCTGAATGAAAATGGAAGTGTAACATTTCAAAATTTGGGGGATACAAGAAAAGCACTTAGTAAAGGAAAACTGGTAACATTACAGTGTCTATAGGAAAAAGGCCTCAAATCAATAGCCTCAACTTCTACCTTAAGAAACTAGAAAAAGAACAAATGAAACCCACAGTAAGCACACCGGGAAAAACTTACTAAGCACATAATTCATAAAGAACTTGTATCCAGAATAAAGAACTCTCAAAACTCAAGACAAACAACCTAACTATAATCTTGGTAAAAGATTTCAACAGACACATCACCAAAGATCTGTGGATGGCAAGAGAAAAGTACAGGAAAAAGATGCTCAACTTCATTAGTGATCAGGGAAATACAAATTACAACCACAGTGAAATATCACTACACAGCTACTAGAATGGCTAAAATTAAATGACTGATCATAGTAGGTGTTGCAGGAGACAGAGAAATTAGAACCCTCAGATACAGCTGGAGAGACTATAAAATGGTATAACCACTTTGGGAAACAGTTTGGCAGTTTCTCAAAATGCTAAACATAAACCCACTCTACAAGCCAGCCATTCCACCTGGTATTTACCCAAGAGAGAGAAAGGCATGTTCTCATTAGGAAGATACTGGTGAACAAGGAGCTCGTTTATAGTCTATCAGGAAATAAAATTAAGTAATTGCTACAGTGTATACCGGTGATTACAGTAACAGGAGAACAAACAGAAGGGCATATTAATTCATATTTAAGCAGTCAGGGAAAACTTTCTACTGGAAATAAGGTATAAACCAAAATCTGAGTAGCAATTAGCCAAGTTCCAACATGTTAATAAAATGCAATATGAACTCCCAGAGGTGAAGAGAGAGCCTCTCAGAGGAAAGAAAGGAAGTTTCAATATCTTAAACATAGTGAAGTTGGAAAGTTAAGTGAGGGGCCAATCAGGCAGGGCATTTAACCCATGTTAGAGATTTTTGGATTTCATTCTAATAGTAATGCAGAAGCACTGAGTTAAAGCAGGTCACTGACATTATCAAAACTGCATTCTTGAAGAAAAACATTAGAATTCTGTAATTTAGTTGGAACATGGATTATAGAAAGCAAGGTGGGAAACAGGGAGCCTAGTTAAGAAGCTAATAACTATTCTGTAAAGTCCCAGCAAGTAACTGAAGGTAATTAATTAATGGGGCTGAAAAGAATGGCAACATTCATGAGGAATTTAGGAGGCAGAATCAACATAATTTAATGTACAGCTGATGTGGGAAATGAGGGAGAGGTACAAGGATGCCCAGTTTCTGACACGGGCCACTGGGAGAGCACAGTAATTTTCTTCTAGATTACTTACCATTGTATGTAAGTCCACTGTCCATACTTCCGCCGTACCCATTAGTCTCACAATTTGGGGGAGCCCAACAATTCTCACAGTGACAGTTCTTATTGCTATTACATACCTTCAAAACAATCAAAATACCAATTTTGTTAATTCTGAATCAACTAATATGCCCCGAATCATAAACTCGAGAATGAAAACCAAGAGAAAGGACTAAATTCATGAAAATCCACAGACATTCTTTTTAAGAAGGAAAAATGTTTTCGGTATCTGAATTCCCCATATCTAAAAAATCTAAAAATCTTGAGATGCCTCATCTAATCTTCAGTGGGAATTCTCATTATTCAGTACTACTCTCATGAAAAAAAAAAAAAAAAAGAAAACATTACCTACCCCTTGTCCATAACACTTTTTCTGAATATCACAGTCATAATTCAGAACAGAAGCATCTACACATTGGAAGTTCCTACAGATCTAGAAAAAAGAAGAAAGAAAGAAAGAGAGAGAGAGAGAGAGAGAGAGAGAGGGAGGGAAGGAAGGAAGGAAGGAGGGAAGGAAGGAAGGAAGGAAGGAAGAAAGAAGGAGGAGGAAGGAAGGAAGGAAGGAAGGAAGGAAGGAAGGAAGGAAGAAAGAAAAGAAAGAAAGAAAGAAAGAAAGAAAGGAAGGAAGGAAGGAAGGAAGGAAGGAAGGAGAGAGAGAGAGAGAGAGAGAGAGAGAGAGAGAGAGAGAGAGAGAAAGAAAGAAAGAAAGAAAAGAAACAATGAGTAAGGAAAAATTAAACACATTAACAAAGTACCCAGAAATAATGACCTAGCTGCAGATTATTTCCTTTGTAAATTCTTTTAAACTTTCAAGGAAGAGTTAACTCCCATATTATATATTTGAGAATGTAGAAAAATAAGCGAAGTAAACATAGAATATCAATCAGAAAAACAGATGATGCACATGCCCAAAATAAAGAGAAAACTATCATCTATTCTCCCATACAGGTATAGATGTAAAAATCTTAAGTAAAATGTTCACAAATTGATTTTCTTCAAATCAAAACTAACTACACTGAGCTGTTCCTACTACTGTAAGAACAGCCCGAAGATAGGAAATCTATTGCTATAACACCTCACACAAATCGTTATTATTACAACAGATATCATAAAGTTTGAGACTAATTTTAATTTTTAAAATTCTTTCAAAAGTAAGAATAAAAGGACACTTTGATCTTCCAGTATCAAAACCTATCTTCCACTGTCATGATTAAGAATGAAACAATAGAGGCATTTTTATTAAAAGCACTATTGAAAATAAATCATTACTATCTCATTTAGTTCTATAAATTCTAGTTCATGCAGTATGAAACAGAATGGTTCCCAAATACTGAAAGAGGTAAAAAGTATTCTTATTTGAGAAAAATATTAAAGGTCTAAAGGAATCAGCTAAAACGTACCAGAAATTTTCCAGTTTTCTGTAAAATTGATATCTTTATGAAAAACAGCTCTTTTGTGTGAAGTTAGAAAAAAAGACTAACCCTTTTTTAAAGATTGTTGAGTTAGCACTCAATATTAAAATGTTATTAGGTTGCCAACCACATAAAATCAGGACGTTTAAATGCTCTTGAAATAAAGAGCAATTAGAGTCAAACAATGAATATATCAACACATACTTTTATTTTCTAAAAAATACAGGGTTTAGAATTAACAGTGGTACGTGTTAATGGGAGAAGTCAGTGGGTACTATATTTATTGTTGACAGTCGGGGTGAATTTTAGAGTCAGATTGTTTCTTTCAATAGTTTGTAATTAATTTTTAAATCAGAAATATATTTACACAATTAAAAAAATTTAAAGTACAGAAGATTCCACAAATGAGTCACTCCTCACCTGTCCTCCACCCACCCATTTCTCCTGGATAGCGATTTCAAAGTACTTTTTTCACATAGCCATAAGCTTTTGAGGAGATATTTACCAATAACTTCCCTATTCAGCTAAGAAGGGACTTTTCTTTCAGTAACTGATTTACAGTAGACACAACATCAAATACGATCACAGAAATTAGAATGTGTTAATATCTGACAGATTTACTCTAGGGAGCAGAAAAATTCCAAGTTCTTGATGGAAAGGGTGTTTTCTCTGGCACTGTTTGCTTTGTGGAATGGTATTAAACCCTTCAGCTTTAGACAGCCACCATTGTCCTTTGTCTTAAGCTCATTAAAACCCTTCCCTTGGTTCCTTTTGGTGCTGAGGAGGCTGGTGGGAAGGCAGGGCTTGTGACAGGAGATGTGGGAACAAATGAAGGCTGGTCTAGGTCTGAAGTAGATCTGGAGGATGTTGAAGTTTTCAAGGGAAGTGGGCTCTCTTGCTGATGGGCTAAGACATGTTCTATCACCCATCCACAGTAAGAAGATAGCTTGAGAGGAGGCATACTTTCTTCTAAAATATCCTAGAGAGAAGAGGGTGAAGCCCAACTTGCATGTCATCTGATCTCAGCAATCAAAGATAATTTTATCCTTAGAATCCACTACAAGCCTTACTGAGAATCTAAGGATGCCCAATACATACACTTACACATACCAAAGATGCAAAATAATTGTATTAACAATCAGAGCTGAAGAGAAAGCACAGTAGTTTCTTGATAATGACCCTGACTACTTTTAGTGTATGAGACTAAATAACCCTAACTACGGAAAAAGGAGCAATGTACAAAGAAGGTCATTAAAGCCTATTTGAAAGCAGCCTGAAATGCTGGAACAGAAATGAACACAAGAGGAATTTTGAAGTGAACTACCATATACATGATCAGTGGAATATCAGTCACTTAAAAATACTGTGAATCCTATGTAATACACTTAATGTTAAATTTTTTTCCCAGTTTGATTGAAAAACAATTCACATACATCACTGTAGAAGGTGTACAGCATGATGGCTTGATTTGCATATATTGTGAAGTGACTATCAGAGTAAGTTCACCTAACAACTCTCTTCTCATAAATAGATAAAATAAAAAGAATAAAAAAGGAAAAAAGAACTTCTCCTTGTGAGGAGAACCCTTAGGATTTACTCTCTTAACTTTCTTTATATTGCACACAGTGTTAGGCTATATTCATCATGTTGTACATTATATAACCATTCCTTATTTATTTTATAACTGGAAGTTTGTATCTTTGACCACTTTCCTCCATTTCGCTCTTCCCAAGATTCAATTCTAAGTGAAAAAACCAAGGGGATAAATCAATATGGCTACAATTACCAGAAATAAAAACTACTACTCCACTAAAAAGAATAAATAAAGGAAATAAAGTTATGCTTGAGTGATGAGTGACATATTTCCCCTTAAATTTTGTTTTTAATTTTGATATGAACATGTAATTCTTTAAATGAAAATAGGCTTATTAAAAAAAAGGCATAAAAAGTGGTTACAACAGTGATTAAAACTGTGTGGTAATGGCACAAGAATAGATATATAGATCAGTGGAACAGAATTAGTGACCAGAAATAAACCCACACATGTGGTCAATTAATACATGACAAAGGGGGCAAAAATATACAATGGGGACCAGACAGTCTTTTCAATAAATGGTACTGGGAAAACTGGACAACTACATTGCAAGATCACTGTCTTACATTATACACAAAAGTAAAGTAGCAATGGATTAAAGACCTATATGTAAGATATGACATGATAAAACTCTTAGAAGAAAACCCCAGCAAGAATCTTGTGAACATCAGTATGAGTAACTATTTTTCTGGATAAATCTCCTCAGACGAGAAAAATAAAAGCAAAAATAAACAAGTGAGACTACATCAAACTGAAAACTGCCCAGCAAAGGAAACCAGCAAAACAAAAAGGCAACCTACTGTCTGGGAGAATATGTGCGAGCGATATAGCCAAGAAGGGGCTTATATCCTGAATATCTGAAAAACTCATACAACTCAACACCAAAAAACCCAAACAATCCAATTCAAAAATTGGCAGAGGACCTGAATAGACATTTTTCAAAGAAGACATACAGATGGCCAACAGATGCATGAAAGGACACTCAACATCACTAATCAGCGGGGACGCAGATCAAAGTCACAATGAGGTACCAACTCATGCAAGTCTGAATGGCTACTGCCCAAAAGACATGAATGATAGTGCTGGCGAGGATGCAAAGAAAAGGGAACCCTCCTACACTGTTGCTGGGAATGTAAATGGTGCAGCCACTATGGAAAACAATATCAAAGTTCCTCAAAAAACTAAAAACAGAAATACCATATGACTCAGCAACTCCACTTCTGGGAATTAACCCAAAGACAACAAGATCACTAATTCAAAAAGATATATTACAGCTATGTTTACTGCACAATATTTACAGTAGGATAAGATACGGAAGCAACAAAGTTATCTACCAAGAAATGAATGGATAAAGCTGATGTTGTACATATACACAATATTATTCAGCCATACAAAAGTAGGACATTCTGACATTTGTGACAACGTGGGTAGACCTAAAGGGTATCATGTTAAGCAAAATAAGTCAGAGAAAGACAAATGCCACATGATTTCACTTAAATGTAGAATCCACAAAACAAAACAGAAAGAAATAGACCCATAAATACTGACAACAGACTGTTGGTGACCACAGGGGAGGGGTTGGGGGGATAGATGAAATAGGTGAAGGGGCTAGAGAAGTACAAACCTCAAACTATAAAATAACTTAGTCATAGGAATGGGAGTGCAACATAGAGAATATAGCCAGTAATAGAGTAATATCGTGGTATAGTCATGAGGGGGAGACTACACTTACCTGATGAGCACTTAGTAATGTTTGTAATTACTGAGTCACTATGCTGTACATCTGAAATCAATATAATATTGCATATCAACTATATTTCCAATAAAAAAGTAGTTCCTTATGTAAAAAGCAATGCCTTAAATAAAGTGGGATTTATAACTATTGTCTCTAAGATGTCTGGTATACAGCGCTATTAAACCAGAGAAACTTACACCATTTAACTGCAGTTAAAGCACACCGCACATTTTGGCTGAGAACTGTACTCAAGGTCAGGAAAATATTACCAGGAAATATGGAGAAACATTGTAACAGTGATCCAGAGTACCGAGTTTGGAATCAAACTGTCTTGGTCTGAATTCCGTATCTGCATTCCATTTAGCTGCATGACAGCGAGCAAGTTATCTGACTCCTCTGTGCCTGAAGTTCATCACTCCTTAAATGGTATAGTAAAAAGGCACCACCTCAGTGGATTTGGGGAGGATTAAGTTAGCAATAGACACAAAGGACCTAGAACAGTACCTGACACATAACTACTCAAAAACTGCAAACAATTATTTTACCTAGATCAATGGTCCTCAAGTACAGTCAGTTTTACCCCCAGGGGACATATAGCAATGCCTGGGAACATTTTTGGTTGTCACAAGTGGGAGGGTGCTACTGGCAACTAGTGGAAGAGGCCAGGGATGCTGGTAAACACCGTATAAAGCACCCCTGACAACGAAGACTTACCCAACCCAGCCCACAAGGTCAATAATGCTGCGCTGGAGATGTGACCTGCACCAGAGGTACACAACCCATGGACAATAAACCCAAGGAGAATAATCAGAACAGAAAAGCAAACAGGCTGTATGCACATTTTAAACAGTAATGAAGCACATTTTAAACAGTAATGAAGCTCATTTTAAAGACATTGTCCAAGTAATGTTGAGACAACATTTTTTTCTCATTCCTTACACCAAAATAAATCCCAGGGCTGAAGTTTCAGATGTAAAAAGCAAAAATGTCATAACCAGAAAAAACTGACAGACTGGGGTATATACAGATAAGGGCTATTATTATTCCTAGTACATAAAGAACGTGTAAACTTCAATACACCGAAACCTAAAAAGAAAAGTGAGCAAAAGACACAATACCAGCAATTCACAACTAAAACTGGCTCTTGAAAATATGAAAAAACATCCAATCTTATCAAAAGAGAAATGCACTGCAAAACTCTCCTGAGATCTCACTTTTACCCATTAGCTAGGCATAAATAAAAATCAGAGTAACACATTCTGTTGGCAAGGCAATGGGCCAACAGGCAAGATCATGTATTGCTGACTGGAAAGCAAACTGATACATCCATTATTGGGGGGAGAAGTGTGTGAACGTGGCAATATATAACAGAACTAAATCTATGTTTTCCTTCTGACCTAGAAATCTCAATTCAGAGTATCCGTAAGACACACTTGCCACAAAATTGAAAATGCACATGCACAGGGTCACAAGTAATGGATTATACTCATTAAAAAAACAGGAACCCGGGAGTCCATGCTGATAGAATTAAAACTTTTCGTCAAGGTAGACTGCCAGCTAACAAGTGTAGAAGGAATGATGAATAGAAAGAAACACTATTTGGCTACAGCAGAGAGGCTACTGATTAAGGCAGAAACCATTAATGAATGCTAAAGGTGGAAGTTTCATGGCGGAAACAATACTAGTGTAATCTTGGAATAACTCCCCACAAAATACTAATTAGTTACAAAGAGAAAACTGATGAATTAGGTGGTCATATCTGGCAGATACCAATGCAACCTGGTGATCAAGGTTAGCATCTCCAGTACTGGGGATGGATTGAAGCATCTGTGATTCCTGGTGTGACTTACTGAGAACGCAGCATCATTATCTGTGGTATTCCTGCCATGAATGAATATCCGCAGTCTATACCAGATAGATCCATACTGGGATTTATCCTATAAGGTATCTACTCTTTAAAACTGTCAAAGACATAAAAGACAGGCAAACGCTTCCTATCTGTAGCTAAATCATTAGCAACTCCGGAACAAGAATTATGCCTTAATTGTCTCTACATCACCCTAACCCTACGGTCTAATACTAATACAGAGCTTTGCAAATCCTAGGAACAGTGACCACGCCACCATTAAACAATTCCGGTCTGCCTAATGTCTTCTAAAAATCTGGGTTTTTCACTGGCAGCAGTAAGTTAGGTCAAGTTTACCGTTCGCTGCTAAAAATGTGGATCGCCCAGTACAAGAGATTCACAGCAAATTAACTGACCCTGTGAGCTAGAATTGGTCTGGCTGTGGGCAGTAATGAAGCCTTCAGAGAAAAAAGCACCTGTAAAGTACGGAGAGCTCCCTGGAAAGGCTCGAATAGGCATGAGAGGGCAGAAACCGTAGAAAGGGCGAGGCACACACAGGAGTCAAGAAACAAATGCAGGTTAGAAAGAACGCACGGGGTCTCAGGCAGGACATGCCCAGGGCTCTGTAAGAGCAGGGGTCCATGGCACAGGATCGGAAAGGCCACTGCCCCCTCCAGCGCCACCGCTCACGTCACTCCACAGCAGCAAGTCGCGGTCGTAGCAGAGGCAACCTTTGTCCGAACTGCGCAGCGCCTCCAGGGTCTCCCAACAGTGACCCTGCCACGGCATGGCTAAGGCTTCTGCGCCTTCTCTTCTCGCAGACACTGTTGTGACAACACAGGAGCTTGAATCAGCCATGCCCAAACTGGGCGCGCTTCCGCCCCCGGGGCACGTACATGCAACCCCTCCCTTAACGGCTTAGAGCCCACCTCCGCTACCCAGCCAGTCTTCCAGCGCGCCTGGAAGAGTTAAAAGAGTTACCATGGAACCAGCCACTCTTCTCCTAGGTATATACCCAATAGAGATGCAATGTGCATCCACACAAAACTTGCAGAATGTTCGCAGCAGCATTATTCATAATAAGTAAGAAGTGGAAACCCAAATGTCCATCAGTTGATGAGTAAACAAAACATGGTGTACCCATACAACATATTACTAGGCCACAAAAATGAAGTACAAACACATGTTACAGCATGAATGAACCTTGAAAATTTTTTCTAAGTGAAAAGAAGCTGGTTACAATATTGTTTGATTTCATTTATGTTAAATGTCCAGAAACGATAAATCCATAGAGACTTGATTACTGGTCACCAGGGGCTGGTGGAAGGGGAACTGGGTGGTGGCTGCTAATGAGTATATTTGATTGTTAGGCTAATGTAAATGTGTTAGAACTGGATCAAGGTGCTAGTTGTGTTAGGCAGGAAAATAGATATGAGCAGGGAAGAAAGAGAACAAGGTCAGTAAAGCTCCCTAGAAAGGACTCAGTTAACCAGTTATAACTAGAAATCCAGAAAAGACTCAGAGTTAAAGCTAATCAGTTAAAGCTCAAAAGGTCAAGAGTAACTTGGCCTTGAATGTTTGAATATTCCCCAGATAAAGAGAAGTATCTGAGCACAGCCCAGGTCTTCATTGTGTCAATTAGATCATTATAAGATTTACTCTAGCTGCTAAAATGCCCACCTATTGTGGGTATAAAATTGTAACATTTCCAGACTAGCCCCCCTGGCTTTAGTGCATTTGCACCATTCCTCAGGGGTGAAGAGAGGTTCATTTCCCTATCAGTGGGTAATTACCTGGGCTAGGAGGGCTTATCTGTACCTGAGAGGTGAGGGGGACGGTGGGTTTTTGGCTTCTGCTGGAGCAGGAAATAGAGAAACGGCCCCAGACAGCAGTTGTATGCAGTAAACGGATTTTAAACTTTATTTCTCCCTTGGACTGATCATGGTTTTTAGAGGTATTTTGCCCCGGGATTTCCTCTCCCTGGACTTATGCCTATAAACAGCATATAAAAACAGGGAGATCCCACCTTAAAGCCAAAATTGCATTTTGAAAAAAACACGAGGACGTTTAAGAAGATTCTTAACATATCTTTAGCAAACAAATAACTCTGCCCACTTTGGAGGAAGAGCAGAAGGTATTGATGGACGAGCTCCGAAACCAGGAAGCTATTATCCTGGGAGGGGACCAGAGCAATAAATCTCTTGGGTTAAGCTCATTTTGCAGAATTACTAGAGGACTGATAAGAAACTTAACATCTCATCAAAGATTCTTGAGACCACATAACAAGTCCACACCCGTAGCCCTTGGTCATAGTGCTGAAAAAAAAAATTCCTTAAAAGGGGGAATCCCCAACCTCTCAAGGCGCTCCTCTCTCTGAAGTCGCCCACACTTTCTAAGAGTGTAACCTTTTAATTTCAAATTGTTTCTCTCCAACCTTTCGGGACTCCTCTCTCTGAGGTCACCTGTACTTTCTCAGTAACTTGAAATAAAACTTTTATTTTGCTTCACTGTTTCTCTGCCCTTCAATTCTCTGTCGCGGGCGGGGACAAGAACTGAGGAAAATACACAATGCCTCTCCCCCAACAGTTGCATTAGGGAATTCACCGTTGCCAGGAACGAGCTTTAACTGGGTAGGACCCTTCAACTTTTGGCCTATTTTATGGGTTCTCAGCTTCAGGTAGAAAGGAAAAGCCTCTGGAGCAATATAAATATGTTTCAGTTTTTAATTTTTTACAAACTCTGGGCTTTCTGTAATAAAATACTTTACAAAGACAAATTGTTGTTGATAGAGTCCTGGCAATGGACTCTGACAGGTTCTCCATACCCACGTTATAAATAGCACTGCTCTGCACTGAGGAGGGTGTCATTAGCTCGACAAAAGGAAAACAAACTAGATGCGCACGCACGTTGGTGTAAATCTGCCAACTGTCATTTCTTGGGAAGGTTTCTCATACATTTTAAGTTCAAGTACTGCTACCACCTGGTAAAAAGTCTGTTTGCATTAAGGGAGTGAAAACAGGCCAGGTTTTGTGGCAATAGTACTTGTTTTTTGGTTTGAAAAATGGTTGTTCTTTCAATGACCTCCCATGGCAAAATTAAAAGCTGGAAATTACAAGTGTCCCCCAAATTTGGGGTGGGTGGGTGGTGTTCCTGGTCGTGAAATGCAGATGCGTGGGTGGGATCCCTTGCCTTTGAGGACAGAGAAGAATTTTCTTGGTTTTGGACTTGATTCGAGTGGCTTAGAGAGGACAAGAATGGATCACCCAGAAAGCTGATACCAGCTAGGATGGAAAAGTTAGGGTTCAAACTCCAAATCTGTTCTCCTCTCTTAAGGAATTTTGTTCATTCTTTTAAGTACAGGAAAATGGGAAGGAAACAAAAATAGCCTATAACCTTTTCAGAAACCAATTAACATTTTCAAAACAGTAGTATATAAACATCCTGACTTCCTCCTAACAGCTAAAGTGGTCTCCCCCCAAATGCTGTTTTCTCCATTCATCTCAGGATTATGATATGAAGGCGCACAAAGAGAAAGAATAGACTTTGGCCAAAAAATAAAGGAAAAACCTCATGTTCCGTGTAGCAAGTGCCATAAAAATGTTTACTGGTCTCCTGCAGCATTTGACTTAATCATTTTTAGAAAAGGGATGGGGTGGGTAAAGGAAATCATGCAACAGAGCCTCAAATATTGATTATAGAAGCTTTTTGTAAAACAACACACATATTACAAGAATAAATGTAGTCCATAGATACAAACCTGGCAACGAAAAACAAAAATCAATGAGATTGGGATTATACTTTTAAAAGGCCAACTGGACAGGAGCCCTTGGGTGTAAGTAAGTGCCAGGGGGCAAGTGGCATCAAGGAAACTTGGGCATGAGGTGCCCAGTGGGTTTGGGAAGGGAGCCTTGGGGTAAACACAAACCCATGAAATAAACAGAAAGGGAACAACATGCTCCCGGCCCCGGATGGGTGGTGAGGACCTCTGGTTAGACGCTTTTGCTGGCTCAGGTCAGAGAAAACCCAAGAAATTCCTAAAAAGAGGAGCACTGTTAAGGGGACTGGAGGGAAAAGTCCAGTCCAGACTTCCTCTCAGGATTATTTCACTGAAGATGCACAATAACCCCATGAGCTAGAGTTTTGTTATCCCCACCTTGATCTCCATCCCAAGATGAGTAAACAGATTCAAAAGCATTAAATGGTTCAATGGTTCGCTCAACATCACAATGCAGGTTATGTGGCCAAGCTGGGACCCAAGGCCCGGATTCTGATTCCAAAAGGACTATTCTTCACTTCTGACAGCTTCCGATAGTCCTTAAGTACCAGTGAAGAATCAGATCAGAAAGGTCTTGGGGAAGGATGATCAGGAACAGAGAGCAGATATGGGGGGTAAATGCCCCCCTCTGCAGCATACTGGCCCTGCTGGTTTGCCTGGATGGAACCCCTCTGGTAGATGGTGCCTCAGGGTGGTCTGATCTTGATCACACTGTTACGGAGTGTCCCCCTGGCTGAGAGACTGCCCTCCTCACACCATGCTCACCATCATAATAGAAGCAGCTCTCCTCTGAGGTCGGCCTAGTACCTTCCAGGGCTTTGAATCCCTCAGACATTT
Organism: Manis javanica; assembly: GCF_040802235.1. NCBI lineage: Eukaryota > Metazoa > Chordata > Mammalia > Pholidota > Manidae > Manis > Manis javanica. The sequence goes on along the minus strand of NC_133167.1, from coordinate 76,898,704 downwards.
CCGCACACTAAGCCCAAAGCAGCCCAGTGGCTGAAAGTCTCAGGTCCTAGGAAGAGGACAGAGATGGGACCAGGTGCCTCTAACCTCTCCAGTTCATTCACCTTCAGACTCAGCTGTTTATTTTCCTTCTGGGAAGCCTGATGTTTCTATCTCACCATCTCCAGCGTGTCCCCCTGACGTTCGATCTAAAATGACAGGAACACAGACTGGTTTGTGAAAGAACTGTGGAACAGCACTCCATTCTCCCTGTGACCTGTCATCCACACCAGGAAAGAGGCACACTGCCCTCAGCAGACGTCCAGGTCTCAGTGCACAACCTGGAGGAGAGAGGAGCAGGGACAGGTTAGGCCCCAGTCCCGTGACTGAAGGCGTTCCCACACCCGGAGAAGCCAGCTTCGATCCTCCAGAACCATTGCAATACTTTCTTGATCAGAGGAGGCCACTCAGTGGGATCCAGGGCGGACATAAGGCAGAAGCAGATGGCAGGCCTAACTGGCCCACACAACACCCCACAGAGCTTTAGCAATTATGCTGTTGGTACCAGCGATTCCATCCTCTCCTTAACTGGGAACAAGTGTGGGCCAGGAAATAGGAAATCTGTCAAGTCTTTCAGGTTGGCCAGTTCATCCAGAGGGCTGCTCTATGCAGAACCTCCACTATCAGGACTCAAAAGGCCCTGAGAATGCCCAGGTTCAATAGAAGGCAGGCATTCAAGAATACTGAGAACATGGTCTCGGGGAACCAGATAGAGATGGTGGGTTCCATGCCCTGTTCACTAAGCATTAGCTCTGTGACCTCAGGAAATTACTCACCCCTTCGGCTGCTTTCTTTAAAAACAGAGAGAATACCTCCACCTCACAACCTTCTGGGAGAATTAATTGAGAGAATGCAGGAGCACAGAGCACATGCTCAAAAAAGGGTAGCTACTGTATTATTACTACAAAGAAGCAGGTCAAGAGAGGGGAAGGGTCTTGCCCAAGGTCACACTGCAAAAGAGACACATAGGATTTCTTTAGATGCTATAGGTATGACTCCAGTAGCCCAGAGGGAGCCCTCTTGCAGGACAGAATCTCAGGCAAGTCTGTTAAGAGCAGGGAAAGGCAGCAACAGCAAGAGCAAGTTGGGAAGAAACGCTGAGGCGTGGGGCCTGCCGTCTGTGGGCGCTCGGCTGAGGGCAGCAGCAGCGTGCAAAGAGCAGAGGCAGGTGGAGACGTGCAGCGCCAGGGCGGGGTGACAGCAGGGCAGCGGTGGCTCCTGTGACCACAATCACTGTGCAAACGCGAGACGTGTGGCACACCAGACTTTTATTGCACAGCACTGAGGAGAGCTCACTCCTGTCAGAGAGCGGCAGCCAAGAGAAAGAAGTGGTCCTCCCTTGGGAGGCATGCAGCTCATCTTGGTGGGCGGGCCCCTGCTCGGGCCAGTTCGTGGGACCCTTTCTGCCAGTCCCTTACCCGGCTGCACAGGTCTGATATGATGGTGGTGAGGTCAATGTTCTTCCTCTCATAGCCCCACACCTGGTCTTGACACTGCCAGCTTGGCCTCTGTGATCTTGAGGATGTCAGGCAACTGCTGCAGGTCAGCCAGCTGGGACTGGAACTGCCTCCGTGCCTGCAGTGGGGGAGAAAGTCCACCATTGGGAAGGACCTGGCTGCTGGGGCTGGTAGAGTTCTTTGGAGTTACGGCAGGGTCGCCCTCAGTTCCCAGAAGAGGATCCTGCAAGATGTGCTGTCTAAAGTGCAGCCTGCCCGCACCACAGGCCACTGAGGGTGCCCAGCTGTTCTCTGGGGAACACACTCGGCCCTGACTTGCCCCTGGAGCCTGCCACTAAATCTGTCATCAGATAACCATAGAGCAAACACCAGGAAACAGGCATTGTCCTAAGGGCTCTCTGAGTTACTCCACTCAGTCATTCAGTGACCTATGAAGTAGGCGCTATTGTCCCCATACAAGGACACTAAGGAGCAAGGGAGCAATGTCACTTGCCCAAGGCCTCTCATCTAGAAACTAATAAAAATTACAGATTTTGTTGTTGTTGTCGCCTTTTATTTTATTTTATTATTTTTTTGGTTTTTTTTGTTTTTGTTTTTGAGAGGGCATCTCTCATATTTATTGATCAAATGGTTGTTAACAACAATAAAATTCTGTATAGGGGACTCAATGCACAATCATTAATCCACCCCAAGCCTAATTCTCATCCATCTCCGATCTTCTGAAGCATAACGAACGAGTTCTTACATGGTGAACAAATTCTTACATAGTGAATAAGTTCTTACATGGTGAACAGTACAAGGGCAGTCATCACAGAAACTTTCGGTTTTGATCACGCATTATGAACTATAAACAATCAGGTCGACTATGAATATTCGTTTGATTTTTATACTTGATTTATATGTGAATCCCACATTTCTCCATTATTATTATTATTATTATTATTATTATTATTATTATTTTTAATAAAATGCTGAAGTGGTAGGTAGATGCAAGATAAAGGTAGAAAACATAGTTTAGTGCTGTAAGAGGGCAAATATAGATGATCAGGTGTGTGCCTGTAGACTAAGTATTAATCCAAGCTTGACAAGGGCAACCAAACATCCACGGATGCAGAAGATTTCTCTCAAAACAGCGGGGGTGAGGTTCTAAGCCTCACCTCTGATGATCCCCAATTTCTCACCTGATGGGCCCCCTGCGACTGTGCCTGTCTTAGGTTGTTCCTCCCTTGAGGAATCTTACCCGTCTCTGGCTAACCAGTCATCTTCCGGGGCCATACAGGGAACTGTAAAGTTGGTAAGTGAGAGAGAAGCCATATTGTTTGAAAAGGTTAGCTTTTTACTTCTTTGCAGATTTATGCCCTGTGGCTTTTATGCCCAGCATTTGTCTTGAGGTATCTTTACCACTTGGAAGAATTATGATACTCGGTAAATTCGATATGAGGCATGAATTCTATTTAAGGGTTGTAATCAGGAAAGAAGAAGAAAAGCTATAGAGGTAGCAGACGGAAACAACAGATTTTTTTTTTGTCTTGAAATAAGGCAGGTTTCTTTCCTAGTACTTAAGTATTTTGTTTTGTTTATTGCAAAATGGGATGCTAACTTTGTGTGCATGCATATTTGTTAAGTAAATGTAATTTTCTTAGATATTGCATTATCCACCTTACTTTTTAAACCAAGTACTATATTTTTTATGATCCATCCATGTTGTGCTTTACATCTATTCAATCCGTTGCTTATAGTTTTTGCTAATACACCACATTGTACATATACCACATTTAACCTATCCACTCTGCCAACCATGGGCAACTACATTATCTAAAATGCCTGCCTGCCAGATATAATGCCACAGTAATATTCTGGTACACCCCTCCTTACTCAGCTAAACGTTTCTATGTGATCTGTACCTAGGAGCATATGATTCACATGAGCTAGAATGTTCTCCAGAACGGTTCCATCAGTCCACATTCCCACAACTTTAATAATCCTGGAATCCACACCCTCATTTGCATCCCACTGTTGTCCATTTTGTTTAGGTCCTGAATTACAGATGCAATGACCTACAAGTGGGTTTCCAGTATCTTAGCTTATTCTTTTAATTAACTCCCATACCAGTGCCAGACTGATCATTCCAAAAGCATGTCTAACTTTGGCATCTCCTTTTGCTGTCTTGTTTGTAGGTTTTCTTCATCTTCAGAATACATTCAAAATCTTTATATATAACTAATTTCAAACTTTCCATCTTCCTTGCTGCCAATGCCTCTGCCAAACACAAACAGACACACAGAAAGGAATTTACATACATTCAATCTGTTGTATGTATGTATGTATCTATTAACCGAGTGATTGTGAGCCTCATGTGTTGATGGTTCAGTAATTATTTGTTTAGGGATACCACATATGAGACAGTGTGCTGGAGAGCTGGCTGGAGATGGTCTATTCTCTGATAGAATTTATATTTTAATCTGGGAGACTGGCAATAAACAAGTAACCAACCACATAAAATAAAACAGTAAGAGACTGACAATGCACAAGACTATGTGTGTCTTGTATTTCTTTCTTAATCTTTTGTATATGCAGTACCCTCTTCCTGAAAATTCCATTCCTCTTTCCTTCTTTATGTTTCCTTTGCAAATTGTGTGTGCTTTCCTCTTACTCTATTGAAATTGTCTTTCTTTGTCTTCCCCACTGCAAACTGATTAAGAGGCTATCTAAAAGGGATTATTATTTTCACTGTGTAATGTTGAGCAGATATTCATGGAAAAGTTGCAAAATAAATATTTGCTGAATTAGAATCTAAAATTATCTATAAAAACAATTTAATAGTTCTTTATTATGTGCTTAGCACACTGCTTGATAGTATAGTGAATGCACCAAAAAAAAAGGATGTCCTCCATAGCATGCTTATCATCTACTTGTGGAAGCAACTAATGCTCATGGTGCAATATTGTTAACACAAAAATTCTGTGGAGAAAGAGCTAACTGTGTAGGAGGGTGAGTCACAGGTGAGCTGGAAATAAGTATTTTCAAAGGCTGAGTAGAAGGTGTACATGTGGGAAACACAAAGAGTACATTCCACAGGTGAGATGTTCAGAGGTCCCCTAAGCATGGCATTTAAGGGACACGCTGAGCTCAATATAATAAGCTTGTCATGAGTGTACACTGTGTTCTGGAGCCTGCGTTAGTCTCTGTGAACAGTGATAGACCCAAAACTAGTGGTGAGACCAATCTGACTTAGGTGGATAATTCAAGATGGAGAATATAAAGTTATCTACAGAATGGTGGGAGGTAGTCCGGGTAAGGATGATGTGATGGGGGCTAGTCTTGAGAGCCAGACAATGAGGCACAATGCTGTCTATGTGTGTGATGGGGTTAGGGCTGAGACACTGCCCAAGAATTCCATGCAAAAAGAGTCCTAGCATAGTGTGCATGAATTTTATCAGCTATGAACAGTTAGAAGTATGACCTCACCCCTGTCAGAAGGCTGCCATCAGGAAGACAATATGTGACAAATGTTGGTCAGGATGTGGAGAAAAGGAAACCCTTGTGCATCTGGTGGGGATGTAAATTGGTGCAGCCACTATAGAAAGCAGTATGGAAGTTCCTCAAAAAAACTAAATTTAGAACTACCATATGACCCAGCAATTCCACTTCTGGGTATATATGCAAAGGGTATGAAATCAGTGTCCTGTAGAGATACCTGCAACCCCCATGTCCACTGCAGCATGACTCATTATAGCTAAGACATGGAAACAAGCTAAGTGTCCATCAGCAGATGGTGGGATAAAGGTGTGGTGTATATGCAATGGAATATTACTCAGGCTTGAAAAAGAAGGAAAACCTCTTTGCAAATGCATGGGTGAACTCTGAGGGTATTATGGTATTGAAATAAGGTACAGAAAATAGAGTGGTGGTTGTTGGGGGAGGGGTAAGGGGCTGGGAGAAATGGGGAGGTGTTGGTCAAAGGGTCCACATTTTCAGTTATAAAACAAATACATCCTGAGGGTATGATGTGCAGCATGGTGACTATAGTTAACAACACTGTTTACATATTTGAAAATTGTAAAGAGTAGATTTTGAAAGTTCTTACCATATGCACAAAAAGTTATAGCAATGTGAGGTGATGGTATGTTAACTAACTGTGGTGATCTGATACAATATATACATATACCAAGTCATCATGTCAAACACCTCAAACTTACACAGTGTTGTCTTAATTCTCACTAAAGATGGAAAATCAGAGTGGTACCAGTTAGGAAAGTCTGTTCAGTGGTAAGAACTTTTAATATAATGAAAATAAAAAATGGCCATGGAAATTATAAAGGAAGATACAGATGTAAAGAGATATTTTAAAAAATAACATTTCATGCTTGATTTGGGCTTAAGACTGAAGTAAAAACATGAGCTAAAGTGAACTCAAGATTTGCATTTTTAGAGTCTAGAAAGTTGGTACTCAAAATACATATATATAGATAACACTTTTATGGGAGAAAATGGTATGTTTCTTTTAATACATACTGAGTTAAAACAAAAAAATCTGTAGTTAGCTGAAAATACTTGGAAAGTAAAAAGAAGGCTACAATAAAAGCAAAAGGTCAGTAACAAGAAGGATAGAGGAAAATCAGTACTGTTTGCTTCATTGGGTTAATTATATTTGTTATTGCACAAGGGTTTTTGATTATCTGCTATCTAAAATGTGTTTCATGCTCAATTAATTAAATGTACATTATAACATACAAAACATGTCCTAATAAAGCTGTTTTTAACAACATTGATCACAAATCAAATTCATTAAATTCCCTTAAAATTTAAATATGTAGTAGCACATTTATTTTGTCTGATGTTTTGAATTTCCCAAATATTTAAAAAAAAATAAACCCCATAAAAATATTTAAATTTAAATCCATTCTAAACTGCAACACCAATCAATGGCTTACTCCATGTCGTAATTTTTCATTTTTAAATTTTTCACCTTCTAGGAATGATAACAATGTTTACACGGTGCTTTCCAGGGTTATAAGAATCTTAAAGGACTACCTCCTCACCCCCCATCTCTGCCCCACAAAAGAGAATCCTCCCAGGCCAGATCACATTATTTTATAGGAGTTATGAATCACCTGATCCTTGTTTATTACTGACTCTAGATATTTCACATGTACTGCATGTTATATCGTTTCCTTTTTACAGTAAACTTCGCTTGTCAGATGAATATGTCTCCTAAATCTCATTTTTTTATTTAAGCTGTAGGGAGTCACATGGTGTTGCCCTTGCCCACTCACTAAACACTGTCGTTTTCCAAGTTCCCCTTGGCCATCATTGCATAACCCATTTACTCTTTGTAGTGATGTACCTACGTGATTTACTACCATTATTTCAAACATTACAAATGCCTTATCCATCCCATGCATAGAAATTGTCTAGCAGATGAGGATCTACTAGACTGTGCCTTTAGATCCACCTGGTGGGACATTTAGCTAATGCATCCTCTATGGAGCACTCTATTCACGTGTGTGGACCCTGGTTTCTGACTCAAGATATGGAAAGAGCTACCTGGCGAAGGGTCCAGGGGACTTTGAGTAATAAGACAAAACCATGATCTTGATATTGAATGTGCATGAGCACAGGTGGTGCATAGAAGTGCAGGAACTTCCGGGCCACTTGCACAGTCACAGTGGAAGAGTGCGTGCCGGTGAAGACTGTCAGTTCACACTGAGGTTCCCCAGGCAGTGTGTCCTGTGGACCCCCACCTTTGTCGTAAGAGTTTCTTCTTCCAGAAAGTTTTCCATCCCATAAGGAAACCTCAAACTAAATGCACCATCTAGATAAAAGTTGAGAACAGTGTCAGAGAATTCTTAAAAAACACAGCAACAATTATCTTTGGTAATTAGTCCATGTTACACAGAAGGAGACTGGTCATGCTAAGGATGTATCACTTTCTGTGGTCAAAACAAATGGATGACGGAGGGCTGGGTGGCAAAAACATGGGAAAGGTGGAACCAGGCCTCACAAATGTAAAGTGTCATAAGTGAGGAAGGGACACACTTCCTTATAGGGTCCCCATGCACAGGTAAAGCAGAAAAGAAGTAGCCAGGAGGGAGACCATGATGTAAGATTCTGGAAGGGAGTGGTGACAATTTAAGAAATGTACATATAATGAGCAAGAGAAAAATAAGTGTTGGCTTTACAGAATAGGGTAGACAAATGTTTTTGTACAGAATCATAGGTATTCAGGCAGAGAAATATAAGATGAAGATGGAGATAAAGTATGTTTCCCTTTGAAGAATCTGATAAGATTTTATCAAAAAGGAAGTTTGGTAACACTGTGGAAAAGAAACTCTTTTGCTTGTTAAGTTGGTTAATAAATAAAAAAGGTGTTAAAAAGAGGGACTGGTTTAAGAATAAATGAAAGCACGTTTATGTATATGTACCTCCTGAATCAACAGCAAGTGTGGGGTCCAAAACAGTCACAGGAGAAAAGAGGACAAACGGATCTAGAACCGGGTTCGGGACTGAGTGCCTCATTGGAGCACAGCAGATGACAAATGCTGGATATCTCTCCAGCTGCCTGACTACATGACATAAAAATCCAGTAAATGGGGCTTTGATTACCTAATGGATTAATAATAACCACACTTTGTCAACTGATTCTTAATCAGGTTCTCCCGTAACAGCTGGGAGCCATCCTGTTCCCTGTTTAGGAAACATTGGTGATTGGGCTAATGACATTGGACTTGCAAAGGGGTTAGGTGTTAATTTTAGTGGACACAGAGGATCATACCCAAAGAAACTGAATCCTCTTTCAGCTCTGATTCTAAGAAAAGTTGAAGAAGACATCAAAACTGTATACCTACTTGGTAAATTTGTTCCACAAAGTTGGTGGTTACTGGAGGAATCTGCCTCAGGAAATGATTTATAGCTGCCACTAATGCACCTACAACAAAAGATAAAATAATTCTATCTGCATGTCAGTGTTTCAGGAGAACTGCTTTATATCCCTTAATTGTATTTTTCTGAAATGTTGCTTGGCACCTTATAAGTCCTCATCAATCTTTGTAGACACAATAAATGTCTTTCATGCCAAACTCCTTGGGCTAGTCTCCTATACCACACAATAGCTCTCCAGTTTCTAGTTTCTCATTTCTGTCTTTCTTTGCAGTGTCAATGATAAATAATACCAGAAGCAATTAAGGTGCACAGGAGTTTCTGGTGATGACATTTTATATTAATTTGTACATTCTCTGGTAGCTAAATTAATAATAGCATTTTCCTAGACGAGGAAAAAAATGACCTCTCACTGGAACTTTTCTCTAATGTTGTCATGTATTACTGGAAGCTAAGACAATTAAAATAATTACCTTTCCTATCTTTAGCTTTCACAAAAAACAGTTCTGCCTCTGCCAAATTAGCAATTTTTAAGTAACTTTCAGTCCTATAATTTAAGACACAGTAATCTTGCCTATACTTGATTTTCAAATGACTTGTGCTAAGAGAGAGGTGTAGAAATGCATGTCAGTTTGAGAGGCAATACGCTAACCTTGTTTATCCATTCTCTACAACATTTCTCATGTGTAGGGTCAAACTTGAATAGTTGTAGGAGAAAAACAATAAAGTATCTTCAGCAGCTTAAAAGACTCTAACTTTTTATTTTTGAGGAATGCAACTACTATTTTCTTACAGTATTACCAAGCTAAATGGCTATTTAGGTAGAAGAACACCATGGTTTAATATTTACCTATTTACCTAATGTCTCACAAGTACCTAATAGATAATTCTCACAACTATTTTGTTTGCTCTTTTACTGGCCCTTTGGATGCGTGAAGCTGTTAAATTTGGTTAATATTTTCAAAAGCGAGCACCTGATCTGACTGGCTCCATCTAATTTTAATGGCAGCCCTACCTTCCAGTCTCAGGATGAAATCCTGGAATCATCCTTGACTATTTTCCTATTTCCCACACCAGTCATCCAAAACATCTCTAGCTCCACAGGTGTCACCCTGGCTGAGACAGGTCACCTGTAACCCTGATTCCTGGCAATGGCCTCCTAGGGCAATCCTTCAAAATGTTAAGTTACGTAATATCGCTCTTCTATCAACAATTCTGCAGTGCTCTCTCTTAACTCAAAATCAAACCCAATGTTTAATGGGTCTACAAGGGCTGGCTGATTGGCCTGCTCTGGCCTGCAAGTCCCCACCTACCCATCACCTTTCTGGCCTCCCTCGTGCTCACACAACTCCAGCCAGACCAGCCCACGTGTTTGCAAACTCGCCAGATGCTCTCCCGCCTGGAAATCCAGGCCTCATCTGCTCCCTGCAGCCAGAGCACCTTGCCCCAGACTTACGCATTCCTGGTGCCATGCAGACCTGTCCAGACATCTCATTTCCTTTTTGTCTTTCCACATTTGCATCACCTGTCACCCTCAGTCTGCTCAGTTTTATTTTCTATAGTACTCTCAATTACCAATGGATAGCAGCATGCAATATAGCTTATGTATTTATTTATCTTGCAGGCCTCTCACCGGAATTCAAGTGTCATAGAGTACAGCAAGGGTTTTCCCTGCTTGTCCCATGACGTATCACCAGCACTCAGAATAGACCCTGGCACCAGGAGAAGACACGATGGATATATACTGAAAGAATGGATGGATGCTAAACATGGTGACGAGGGCTTCATGCCCACCAGCTAATACAGTTACTCCCCCAGCCGGCTTCTGGTGCCCTCCCTGTTGTGAACATGGACACATGATTGTCAGAGATGTGACACAACCTCTCAAAGCCACACTGGCAGTCACCGAGACTTACCGATCCTTCCGCAGCAATAACCTGAAGCTTGTTGGTAAGACCCACCACACTGTGTGGGTAGAACCACTGCACAGCCGGGCAGCTCCGGAAGCGGGCAGTGCAGAGGATGCCAGGCCTTTCTGCGTCCTGCCGCCTATTTGCTGTTTGTCCTTGGGAAAGTCCTTCCTTATCTGTAAAATGATGATGATGCAATAATCACATTGGAAGGTAGTAGTGAGGATTAAATAAGCAGAGGGAATGTGCTTAACATCTTCTTAATGCACATCATAAACACTATTGGTTTTTAAAGTTAAGGTAAAATTCAGATAGCATAAAATTCATTTTAAGTATGCAGCTTTAGTGGTTTTTTAGTATATCTATGGAGTTGTACACCTTTTACCACTAATTTCATAATATTTCACCAACCCTCAAAGAACACCTGGTCTGGTAGTATCACCCTGCAAACACCTGTGCCTCCCTCCAGCCTCTGCAACTACTAAGGTGCTTTTTATATATATATATATATATATGTCTTTTGTGGGCATTTTATGCCAGTGGAATCATACAATATGTGGCCTTTGTATCTAGCTTTTTCTACTCAGCCTGCTATCATGGTCCGTCTGCATGGTAGCATGTAGCAGTAATGGTGCTTTGTCCATTGCTACGGATGGATTATATCCCAGTGTACAGATGTACCATATGCCACTGTTCCATTCAGCAGCGAATGGGTAGCTGAACTGTTTTCACTTTCTGACTATTAAGAATAATGATTCTATGAACATCTGGGTACAGGTTTTCCTGTGAGCATATTTCTTCAGCTTTTTTAGTAAAGTTGTAGGAGTACAGTTATTGGGTCTTATAGTAAATCTGTGTTTAGCCATTTGAAAAACTGTCAAGCCACTTTATAAAGTGACAGCACCAGTTGACATATCTGCCAGCAATGTGTGAGTGCTCTGATTTCTCCATGTTTGCCAAAACTTGTTATTGGCTGTGTCTGCTTGTAACCGTGTGTATAGAGTGATATCCCACTGTGGTTTTGGTTTGCATAGTCCTCCGAACGAATAAAATTGGGGTCAGCAGGAAAATGGCCCCACATCCTAATCCATAGGATGGGTGAATATATTATGGTACATGGCAAAGTGGAATCAAGGTTGCAGATACAATTAAGCTTGCTAATCAGCTGACCTGAATATAAGAAATTGCTAGATTACCTGAGTGCAGTTAGTATATTCACTTGGGTCATTTAAATATGGATGAGGCAGGTAGAATGTTGTAAGAGAGAATGAAGAGAGGTTGGAAGATGCTATTCTGCTCATTTTGAAGGCAGAGGAAGGGGTCATGAGAAAAAATTGCAGGCCACCTTTAGAATCTGGAGAAGACAAGAAAATGAATTTTCCTGTCTCCAGAAGGAACACAGCTCAGAGGTAACCACATCAGATTTCTTACCTCCAGAAACAAAAGATAATAAATCTTTGTTGTTCTAAGCTACTAAACTTCTACTAACTTGTTATAGCAGTAATAAGTAACTAATGAAGATGTTGAGCATCTTTTCTTGTGCTCATTAGACATTTGCATACCTTCTTTTGAGACATGTATATTCATATCCTTTGCCCACTTCATAACTGGGTTATTCATCTTTTTGTTGTTGAATTTTAACAGCTTTTTTTTTTCATTTTCTTGATGGTATAATTTTCAGTACAAAAGTTATAATTTTTATGTATTTATTTCCTTTTGTTGTTTATGCTGTTGTGTCCTGTCTAAGAAATAACTGGCTAATACAAAATTACAAAGATGTTCTCCTATGTTTTCTTCTAAGAGGTTCATAATTTAGCTCTTACATTTTGCTCCTAGATCCTCTTTGAGTTAATTTTTGTATAGAGTGTGATTCTTTTGCATATGGACACCAATTGTCCCATCAAATGTTCTTAAATGTGAGCAGCTCCTTTTTTGGCATAGCTTGATATAGACTATGGTAACAGAAAACACAGCAGAGGGATTATTAATTTACAATGAAGTCATTAGAGACGGTGGGCTAGAGGAGATGTTATATGCATTATGTTTTGGAAAGGACACTACTTGGTCAGGAAAAAAAAATGGGAGAAATTGTAGTGCAATGGAGGGAGCTTCATGAATGAGCAAAAACAAAATAAGTGAATTTATGAATATTTCAAGAATGGAAATGGATTAGGATGCTCATCATTTGGGGACTCTGGTGTGCAGTGACCACAAGTAAACTTTGAGGGGACAGTCTCCACACTGTTAACCCCGGCTGTATCCTCTTTGGGGGCACCTGTATGGGGAGTATTAAGGCTCTAGGTTGTTTTTCCCATTAAATTGTAAGAAAACTTTATAAGCTTCCTTTCCATCAATTCACCCACTTCTCAATATAGTGAAGAGGAGACTCATTGCTTACCACACAGTTTATTTAAAATAATATCAAGATGCGATTTCCCCATGTCATTCCCCAGGAGAGTTCCTCTGCCCAGTGTTTTCAGAGTTTCTCTGCTGACTATATCTTCAGTCATTATTCTTTATATGACTTGTCAGTCCTTGTGTGTTTGTGTAACTAACTTCACATACGCCAGGCTGTACTCTCACTTGTTAATAGTCACTTTGGTGCTTCATGATGCCTATTACGCAGCCATAAGAAAAAAACAGATCCTACCATTTGCAACACCACGGATGGAGCTAGAGGGTATTATGCTCAGTGAAATAAGCCAAGCGGAGAAGGACAAGTACCAAATGATTTCACTCATATGTGGAGTATAAGAACAAAGGAAAACTGAAGGAACAAAACAGCAGCAGACTCACAGAACCCAAGAATGGACTAATAGTTACCAAAGGGAAAGGGACTGGGGAGGATGGGTGGGAAGGGAGGGATAAGGGCGGGGAATAAGAAAGAGGGCATTATGATTAGCATGTGTAGTGTGTGTGGGGCACGGGGAGGGCTGTGCAACACAGAGAAGACAAGTAGTGATTTTACAGCATCTTACTACGCAGATGGACAGTGACTGTGAAGGGGTATGTGGGGGGGACTTGGTGAATGGGGGAACCTAGTAAATGCCACACCAACTCCAGTGGAGTCTGTGCAGCATGGAATTCAAAGAGCTTGAATGGCTGCCAGTCCCGAGGTTCACGCCAAGAGCGGCTAGATCTCCTGGAGGTCCCTGGCAGATGCTCATAAAAAGATATCTCAGAAGCATGCTTTCCGGTTCAGGTGTATTGTGCATGGGGGCCGGAATGCCTTGTATTACTGATATTTGGCATAACAGTCTGCAGCACTTCCCCTGCTTCAGTGAATCGAGATGTGCCATTAGATAATCCAGGAACTGAGGAACCACAAGTTTCGGTCCAGCAGACAGTGAACTCACTGTTCTTGAGCACGGCAACCTCAGACCCATCCTCCTTCCCCCAGATAGAAAAACGTATAGAGAATAAATTGCATAAGCTTGCTTTGCTTGTTACCTTGCCAGATGATTGTTCCCCTATAGCATATCTTTTATTGCAAATGCTGAAAATCCCAAAGAACACATTTGGGGATATTTTGATGAGTTACAAAGGTTAGAGTTGGAGATTCAAAGAACTTCTAGGAAAAGAAAGGACCTTCCAGAAGATAAATTGGAGGCAGAAAAGCAGAAGCTGCTTACCATGGGGTCTGTAGTCAGGATTAGAAATAATAGCATAGAATATCTTATAAACAACAGATGGTGGCAACCCCCTAGATATAGAGGTCCATATAGACCTAGGCCTACCGATGCCCCAACCCCATGGACAGGAGTATATGACAGTAATTTAGACAGATGGGTAAATAATACGGGAAGAGAATAAAATATCAAGATCTTTTCCGGTGGGAAAGCATAAAAAGAGCACGTGCTCCATGATGCACATTGACAGCAGAACAACAATGGCAATTGAGATGGCAAGTGGTTATATTTCTGGCTAATTATGGAAAAACTACTCATCCTATAAAATATAATGTTTATGGTCATCCTAGAACTATGAGAGAAATTTTACAAGTTTTAGAAAACAATCTAAACTGGCTTTGAGAATGCACATCATAATGTATTAACCACAATGTCTAGCATGGTAACCGCAAATGGTAAAAATATCCCTTTCCTGTACGATTTGAAACTGAGAAGGTCCTGTTAAGATGCTTATCGCTGAGATTGCAATCCTCTGAACTTTTGCCAAAAAATCTTATGTTCCCTGTTCCGCAAAAAGGAACAATATATATCTTGGTGTTTGAATAATAAATTTTGCAGCAGCAGCTTGAAACCTCCCTTGCGTTTGGGCTCTGTCTGTCATCCGCCGAATCTGTGCCTGATCTGTTTGTCTAAGTCTGGGTCGTCCCCATTCTCCCCCTGCAGCAGCCCGCGGCAAGTAAACATAATGTTCTTTCTGTAATTGTAGATTAATGATACCAAAATAAAAAATAAAAATAAATAAAAATAAAGAATGCCCTAGACTGGCTCATCAGTAGACTGGTTACAGCTGTGGAAACTATGTATAAATGTAAGCACATGCTAGTAGAAACTTACCAAAATGAAATACAAAAAGGAGTAAGAATTAAAAAAGAAAAAACAAATCCAGGAATCATAGGTCAGTTGCAACTGATATAACCATGTTTCTGAAATACCAGAAAGCATAAAAACAATGGAGCAAAATTACTGTTTGAGGTAATAATGGACACAAATTGTACAAAATTAATGGCAGACACCAAGCCAGAGACTCAGGAAGCTCAGAGATACCAAATGAGACAAACAGTGAAGAATCTATATGTAGGCATATCATATTCAGACTTCAGAAAACCAAAGACAAGGAGATAATATTGAAAGAATCCAAAGGGAAAACAAAACAGAACAACAAAACACCTTGCCTATACTAGAAAAGACGCAAACAGGAAAGGTGAGTGAAATATTTAAACTGTTGAAAGAGAAAAACCTAGGATTTTACATCCATCAAAAATTTCCTTCAGAAGTGTGGAAAAAAAAGAGGTCTTATCAAACAAATGCAAATGGGAGGAATTCACCACCAGCAGACCGGCACTGAAATAATATTTTTAAAAAGTGTGTCAGGGAGGAAACAATGATAAAGGTAAGTGTCATGGTCTGCATGTCTGTGTTCCCTTCAGATTCACATGTTGAATCCCTAACCCCCAGTGTGATGGTATTTGGAAGAGGGGCCTTCGGGAGACCATTCGGTTTATTTGACGTAATGACGGTGGTGCCTTCATGATGGCATAGTGCCCTCGTGAGATGAGGAAGAGACACAAGATCTTTCTGTCTCTCTTTGCCTGCATTAGCACCAACAAGGACAGGCAAGGCAGGCATACAACAGGAAGGTGGCCGTCTGCAAGCAAGGAAGAGGGCCCTCCCAGAACCCGAATCTACCAGAACCTTCCTCTTGGGCTTCCAGCCTCCAGACAGTTTGTTTAATCATTCAGTCCACAGTATTTTGTGATAGCAGCCCAGAAGACTAAGATGCTCAGAGCTCAGATCTCCCTAAAGGAAGGAAGAATGTCAGAGGAGAAATAAATGGAAGTAAATAAATATTATTGTCTTATTCTTACTTTATCTAATAGATAACTTATCAAAGTATTATTAGTAACAATGTATCAAGTGATTATATCTTATGGATAGTTGAAATGAATGGCAGGAGAGTTACAGGGACAGGAGGGAAGATTAGGGAACACTGTTTTAGAAAACTGGGCCACCAGTAAAGCATAACAGGGTGTCTGAGAGTGAAATGGGTTATAGATAGATGTTGCAAACTATAAAATAATTTTTACAGAAGAGCTTAATTGATATTTTAAGAGAAGAGGGAATGGAATCATGTAAAATCATATAAAACCTTAAAACCAGAGCGGGCAGAAAAAAGAAAGATACATCTTAGAAATTAAAGAACAGTGCAATGAATAGAAAATAGTTACAAACATGATAGATATTCACATGACTATGTCAATAATCTCTTTAAATGTGAATGGTCAAAATACACCAATAAAATACAATACCAGTGGTGGCAGCAAAACCAACTTCTAGCCAGCATCTTTTGGGCTTCCTTAAGCTCACCCTTCCTGCCATCTCTTGGTTCTTAACTATTTTTCTATTCTTGTTCTGTGGTCTTTTCTCGATTCTGTGGTTCCCTCAGTAATATTATTCAAATATATTCCTCTTTTATTATGGTACCTAAGGTTCCTTTCTGAACTTCCATGACAATTCCTATCTTAAATAGAATTTGTAACCATCCTGGTCTCTGGTTAAAAACAAGTTGACGCATTAGGAAAAACAAAACCTATGTGATAACATTTCTCCATAAATAAAATTCTGATTTAACGCATGTTAAGACATGCTTTGTTTTGACCGTGTCTCTGAAATACTGTATCACATGTGGGAATAAAATTAACCTTAGCACAAACAACTCTTTGCTAATCTAACTTGGTCTTTCAGTTTCATTTAGCAATTTTTTTTCTATAGGATGACAGTGTAATTCACTTTCTTGATAGTAAAAGGTATTGCTAGTGAGCATGAAAGTTAGATGGGGAAAAGGAAAATAAGCCACTTTCAGGTGAGGTGACAATTAGCCTGTAAAATGAGAGTGGCAAATTCACAAATATTTTACTGTTGAGATCCAGTGATTAACTGCTAATCAAACAATGTCAGCAAAACAATTCAAAAACTCTTTCATGGAAAGCAACCAAATCACGCTAAACTGAAATACAAAGCTAGTAGAAATAATACAAAATACTTCACAACAGGTCTTCCGGGATTAGATATTTAGTGAAATGATGTTGAATGAGACTTGTTCATTTTAATCACAGATATATTACTGTCTGTGGGTCAGACAAAGCTTGAATATTGATAAACTGAATGTTTTGTGGTTAAATATAATGAAACTTCAGAACTGTAATTTGAAGGATTTTCAGTTTTTTTAAAACTATTGTCTGTTTGAAACAAGTTAACACTTCCTTTTTCTCACTAAGATCTTGACCCAAGTTCACAGTCTGGTATGAAGCAGACAGTTTGAATCAATTTGACTGATTGTTGCTGTTACAAAAGTAAGGATATGATTTTATAGCTGTTCTCATTTCTGTCTTAAATCCAAAGCAAGGGTCCACTTTTGAGACTATGGAGCAATGGTTTTGTTCTCTAATTAAAATGCTAGACTAGCAAGGGTACCAGGGAATAGTTAGTCTAACAGATATTTGAGGGTTTAAAAAAAATTATTATTATTGCTAACTTTTAAAATTACATTAAAAGGATGTTTACCACATTGCAGGAAGCAATAAAAAAAATCACCTCTTCCTGAAGACCTTGAACTCTTGATGGCTGTTCTTTTTTTGATAATTTAATTTAATATATTTGTGGGCTATGTAGAAAGAGCCCAATGACCTTTATGTATTAGGGCAATTTATACACAATTAATTTGAAATAGTAAATATGAGCTATTATGTGAAATACATTCAAAGAGATGTTTTTAAAATGTATCTTTCTATTTGTATACAGAAATTGAAATGGGTGCTTCTTATTTCCAGGGACTGAATAATGTACATGCTAATCATTCAGTGACTGTAACCTTTGTTTATACCTATAACACAGCAACCACTATATATTAATCTCAAAGTTCCTAAGCTTTTGTGCACAAAAAGAGTAGAGTATTTACAGCATAATCCAACTTTCTCCAGCACTCATTTAATTTCCTAAGACTTCTCAACAAACATGAGAGTTGGACAGGTTTATAGCCTATGACTTTCCAGGTTAAAAATGGCCTAGACATTTGAGAAGGTGCTGGGTTCCACAATTACAATTATTTCCTATGTAATGCTTTCTTACAATAAATGACATATGTTGTTATGTGATTATTACATACACACACACACACACACACACACACACACAAATGCAAAAATCAGAGATTACAAACTTTAGTATACCTTCTCCTTCCCTGAATTTTCCATTTCATCTTGCATTTAAATGTATCTCCTATCATTCACTCTTCAGTTTGTATTTTGTTTTAACCTTCATTTGTGACTTTCATTTTTTCTATTTCACTATTTGGTTCTGTAACATTCTGGCATCAAATCAGCTTATTACAAATAACTCATACTATATATCTCATACTACATATAACCCAAGTTTTGTTTTGCCTGAATAAATTTGATACCAGCCAGCAAATGTCACAGTTATTTATCCAATTTTCTTTTGACTGGGGGTCACCCAAGTATTCCTGTTGCTTTTTTTCTTTCATGTCTGATCTTTGCAGAGGCTATGCTTTTACTGGACCAAAGCCATATTGTATTGTCTTGGTTTGGGAACTTGGAGTCAGTCCACCAACTTTGATAACAGTTTTCAAGATAATTTTGGCTATACTAGGACTTTTGTATTTCTGTATGCATTTTAGAATTAGTATCACAACTCATTAAATGTTTTGGTGCTGGGATTTTGATAGAGATTTTAATGACTCTGTAGATCCTTTTGGGGAAATTTTACATTTTCATAAATTTCAGTCTGTCAATCCATGATCAAATGGAGAATTAAAGAAAACATCCTCTGACTAATAGAGAATTGTTTTAAAAAATAAAGCTAATGGCTTGTTTAATAGTCAGTAAAACTGCAAAAACATACATATGTCTTGGAATAGACTTTTGTTTCTTGCCAAGGGTACTAGATCTGTCCTCCTGACAGAACAATTACAAAGATGGACGAAACACAAGGGATAGCCGTGTAGGTTTTGAAGAGCAGGCAGTGCAGTATTATGAAGAAGGAAAAAAATGAGGATATGCCGTGGATGTTTTAAGGCCCTTGTCTAGCTTGGATTAGCACATAGTCTACAGGCACACACCTGATCATCTACAGTTGCTCTCTTACAACACTAAACTATTTTTTCTACCTTTATCTTGCTGTTCACCATGTAAGAACTTATTCACTATGTAAGAATTCATTCACCATGTAAGAACTTGTTCGTTATGCTTCAGAAGATTGGAGACTGACGAGAATTAGGCTTGAGATGGATTAATGATTGTGCATTGAGCATTGACCCCCCTATACAGAATTCTATTTTTGTTAACAACCATTTGATCAATAAATATGAGAGATGCCCTCTCAAAAAAAAAAAACAAAAAACCGGAGTCAGGAGGTAAGAGAAATTTCTAACATATTCTTTAGTAATCAGACAATAACCCACTCTATTTTAAGGCAGGGCAAGCAGTCTTAACTAATATGTTCCCAGTGCTTGAGGGAATGACTATCTTGGAGAGAAACAAGATCAATAAATACCTTGTGTTAGTTTATCTTACAGAATTATCTGGAGGATTGACTATGGATGAGGGCATACTGTCCTTCACTGGAGAAAGACATCATGAGACCACAAGTCAAGCCTATGCCCAACAACACCCCCACTGGCCTTTGCCCCATTCTTGAAAACCTTAAAAGAGAGAATCCCCAGCCTTTTGGTGCACCTCCTCTCTGAGGTGCATACTTTCCTTTCTTTAAATGCATACTTTTAAATAAAGTTTTCTCACTCCTCAAAAAAAAAATTTATATGATTGCTCTGTAATATGTTATTACTAATATCTGATAGTCAAAGAATGTTCATAGCTACAATTCAGTAGTCCTATGAGTACATGAAGATTAGATTTGTTTCATCCTCTTAATATTTGGTAACAAAGCATCCCTGGAGTTTTTGAAAGCTAAACTTAGGAGGGCAGTTTTCAAAAATCTAAAGTTTTAAAATTTCTGACATACATCATTATTTGAGTAATATTGAATATTAGCAAAAACAATCCTAGAAAAATCCCATACAGAAAAAAAAAATCCAGGTGTGCAAGCTCATGAAGTACACACTAGATTTAATATTTTACACAGAACTGTTAAAAGTTTTCTCATTTGATATTAATGAAGCTTAATATCTTCCTGTTCTATTTCCCCATGTAGAGAGGACTAAATTCTACCTACCCCCAAGAAATTGGCACTGATAAGTGAGAAAATCACCCAAGGCTCCCAAGGCAAACATTATACCCTGGAAATAAATTAAGCACATCTGGAAGCAACAGTAAAAGTCTTTTAGTCCCTTGGGTACAGCTGCAATCATTTGTTAGTAAACGATACTGTAGCAGTGTAGATGATGCACTTTTAAGAACGACTTTTACTCCCAAAGCGGAACTGAAACCTTAGGAGATTCCCACTGAATATTCAAAATATAATGAGATTTAAATCACATTTGGAATATGTCTGCTTTCTTTTCACTTTCCAGTTCTGTATTGATACTGTCTTGCCATTGGGTTTCAGCCCCAGGCAGATTCACTATGGATTCAATGAGACTGAAAAATGACAATGGAACATTCTTGGAGTGAAAGGATTTATACCCAACTTTATTCCCACAGTGTCAGGTCAGTCACTAGAATCCCATCCACTCAGAGTGGGTCTGCATGCAAGCCAGTCTCTGCCTCTGGGCCTCTCTATCCTCCCAGCCATCTCAGTCTCTCCTCAGCACTGCCGTCACTCAAGTCTCCGCTCTTCTGTAGCCATGCAGCAGCCTTGCAGCTGTGCCACTGTGTCTCCCAGAGCACTGGGTGGAGCTCTTTATATAGAGTCAATAGCAGCATACTGCCCACATGTGTGTAGTGAGTTAGCCGACCAGGGCTGTGAGAATCCTGACCATAGGAACCTTCACTTTATCCACAGATAACTTGTTTTCTATATATGAGTTTTACTTGGATTCAGAAGTGGGGAAATTAATCTCCTTTCATACCTTTTAATACCCACGAATAAAAGAGTATGAACTCTGAAAAAAAAAAATGAGGATATGAGCCCACCATTGCACTGGTTTCCTGCCTGTGATCTCGTTCTCGTCCTGACACAAGGATATGCAGTAAATCACCCAGTGGAGCCATCTCTTGCTAAGGAAGCACAGACACTATGTTTTGGGTTGTGAAGGCAACTGAATATAATGGGATAATTTATCAGAGAAGAGGGTTCTGGGAGGAAGTTAGGGAGTGGGGAGGAAGTGTACATGGGACTTGCTAAGGGATCTTGGGAGATGCCTGGACTGAGAGGCCAGGGACAGTCAATGCTGAAATGTTAACAAATTGGCCCAGCTGGAAAGAAGACATTTCATGGTATTGAGTGGAGACCCATGAAAATTCAATCCATGCCTAAAAATAGGCCGATGTTCTGGAATAAGGGCCATGCTCATCTTAGGAAAAATGATGCAAACCAAAGTTAAAGAGAAGGTTCTTAAAAAACATCCAAGATAAAAAAAATTCATGTAGAAAGCAATAGAAATAATTTACTTCTCATTAGAAATAATGGATGTCTGAGAAATGTTGATATTTTTTAAATGGTAGAAGAAAAAGATTCTGTTCAGACAGAATTCTAAATTCAGCAAAAAAAAAAAAAAAAATCATGTAGAATGAGGGTAAACCAAGATGTTCTCAGATGAATGAAAGCTGACTGAGTTACCAGCAGCATATGTGCCATATGAGAAGAAGGTCTTCAGGCTGAAGGGAAATGTCACCACATGGTAATTTTTATACAGAGGAAGAAATGAAGAATATTGGAAATGATAAATACACACATATCTCTTAGAACTAAAAAGTGAGTATAGAGACATAGCAACATACAAGGTCAATCTTCAAAAACTCATTTCTATATAGTAGTATATACATGCATGATTTTTTATGTTGGGAACTTTAAAACATCAGTGAGGAAAATCAGAGGAGACCAAAAGACTCGGGTGCGTATCCTATGTTCATGATTTGGAAGATTCAATATCAATAAGGTACTATTTCTCCCCAGACTGATCTACAGATTCAATGCAGTCCTGATTCACAGAAGACAAACATCTGGGGGGTAGAAATAGATAAGATTAGTCTAAAATTTATATTGAATAGCAAATTAACCAGAGTACCCAAGAGTATGTTAATAGAGAAGGAAAAGATGGATGACTCACACCATCTGATTTCAAAATGTACTATGAAGGTGCAGTGATCAAGACAGTGTAGCACTTGCAAAATGAGCACGCAGATACGAATAAAATGAATGGAGTCCAGAAACAAACTGCAATGGGCACAGGCAACTTGGCTGACAGAGACATTCTGTATCTCAACTGTGGAGGTAGTCGCCCTACTGTATTCATTTGCCAAATTCATAGAACTGTGTATCTAAAAGGATTAATTTTGCCCTTGATAAATTTTATCTCCGTCAACATATATTTTTTAAAAGATACAGCTGTTATATTAAGAATTTTGGGGTCCTATTGACATTCACCTCATAGGGTACGAAACAACATGAAATTGGCATAAATACTCTCAAAGATGGCAGAAGTATCAAATTATATACCACATTACTTTTGAATATAATTACTGATTTTGAATCAATACTGATGTTGAATTGATCGTTAGAGAATATAGATCCTGAAATTCAAAAATATCAATATTTTTCTGAATAATTTAAACAGTTTATTTAATTGGAAAAAAACAATTTAATGTTATAAGAGTAATGTAATTTTAGGAAGTAGGGCTTTAGCTATTGGAAAAATTTTTAGTCAGTATGGTTTCTGCACAAGTAGAGATAAAATAGTATATGAATTTGTGGAAAGGAAAATGGGGTAGATCTACAGAAAGACACAGAAATCTCTATTTGGTTTATATACTTTCTATCAGCACATTACACGGGCTACTTAAACAGGTAAATGAAGGTATTTTTTTTCAAAATAAAGGACATTATAGGTGAGTTGCATGTTCTTTTCATTAGTCAAACCTTAATTCATCTGTCCATTCCTTAGATTTATTCTGAAGTAAAGTTCTCTTTGACAGGAAGCACTTCCAAAAGTTCTCATCTCTCATTCTTTTAGTTCTTTTGCAACTAAACTTGGATTAGTTCATGTTTTTTCATATGAATAAAAACAGTATAAGGGAGGAAACAGTATAAGGGAGATTGTTCTTTGGACCTGAAGGAGGATTTGTCTTTCTTATTGTAAACTATTATCTTTTGGCTAATGAAGCATTTGCCATTTTCTCCCATATTTTGTGTTTCTTCTTATTTATATAATTTAGATGTTAAAACCTTAGTAAATGTTAAGTAATTAAATATAAACTCTGACAAATATGATATCTCCCATTAGAACTATATTGGAAGATATCTTTAATAACAGAAAAAAATTCCTAATTTAGAAATAGTTCACCTAATTTTAAATTTAGAAGACCGTCCCCCCTAAAATCATTCTGTTCAGCTATTATGAGGGGGGGGCAGCAAAGGTTATAAAGATGTTTATCATATATTCATGTCTAATTAGCATATTCACCTTAGGTATTGCTTTCGGGAAGTGTGCTGATTTGATGCAAACTGTACAGGGTAACAATTCAATAACCGCACTGTTTACGTTGCTGCGTTCTTATCGGCTGTGTTCCACAACATCAACATTTGATGGAGAGTTGGCGAAGCGTTATTAGAGAAGAGGCCAGGGATGGAAGGGTGAGCTGTGCACATGCGCTCTGGGAACTGGTGAGCCGCCCTTTTTGTTTGTCTGCCAGATAACGGGGATGGTGCTATTGCTTTTGAATTGAAATTCAACTGTGCTGACTCTGGCGTCACACTGAGCTGTGCTCACATTTAGACCTACTGATAACCTGTATTCCCCAGGGTAGTGTGTATCTGAATTTTCCCATTTGCAAGGCAGGAATACAAACTGTAAACCTTCCGCTTTTGAAAATTTGTTCCTTTTTATTTCATAATGCTATTCAGTTCTCATTTTGTGTGTATGTAATTAGTCTGGCCAGATGTTTATCATTTTATCAGTATTAAATGAATTATCTGCTTTCTTAATCTTCTTTATCATGTATTTCCCTTTTTTCCATTTATATCCATGTCTACCATTGTTACTACTTTCCATCTAACTTCCCTGAGTTTATTCTGCTTATCTTCTTCTGTCATGTTGACAATTATACTCAATTTTCCACATTTTCCTTTTCTAATGTAATATTAAAGGCTATATATTTTTGTGTAAATATTTTGGGCTGATTCTTAAAGTGTCACCTATAGTATTTAAACTGTTCACTCATATGCATTTTAAATTTCCACTTCAATTTCCTTTTTGCTCCATCAAGTATTTTGAACTGATTTTAAGTTTACAAACATATAGGATATTTTAAGCTGTATTTTACATTGTATTTCTAACTTAATTATAAGCTGGTCTTAGGACATGGTCTTTTTAATGCCCATTATTTGTTGCGATTTAATTACAGACCTGGAGAAATTCTTCTTCAAAATTATCCTTGCTAAGATAAAGATTCTGATTCAAGGATTTAGAGTTCATATGTCTGAGAATTTACACTTAATGCACAGATATGTTAGTACACAAAATTATTCCTGAAAATATGTCCACTATCAGGAAGAAATAAAGTCCCTTCAACCTTAAATGATATGGAGCTAAAATCTGTATCAAATCAGCCTAAAGAATCAAGATAATGAATTTATGAATTTATTTACTCTCCCATGCTGATTAATTTATGCCTCTACAAGAACATGATGCCATATTTTGAGACACTTATTTTTATTTGTGAACATAAGACATTGAGCAGATATTCTTAAATTCGGCTGACAGGATGTTTCACTTATCTGTGCTCTGGGGTCAGATTGGGAGAACAAGGTGTGAACAGCAGAATGTTCCCTAAAGGATAGAGTAATAAATTTGGGAGCTGTGAAGAAAACATCTGTATAGCACTTATAGCACTTTTATACAGGAAATAGTGCCCCCCTTTTAATAACATTTATTAGAGAACAAAAGGAAAAGAAGGACATTGTCTACTGGCTTCTGATGAGAAGGCAAACTAAGTGAATGAATGGATACTTGCTACCCCCAGTATTTGATTTTGAGAGTTTGAATCATATGTTTGTGTGAAAATGTGGTTTGCTCTCCACAGGTACCATACAATCAAAAAAGAAGTTGACATCTAAAAAATCCAGCATAAAATCTCTAAGAATTAGTGGATTGTCAAAAGGTGATTGGGTCACAAGGAAGAGGGAAAGTTTTGGTACAAAGAAAAGGACGGGAACATTTTACAACTTTAAAATATTTTGGAATAGGAGATTTTAGCAAAGCACACTTGCTGTCTCTACACTGCCTTGGAAAAAGCATTACCTGCTGCGTCCCCAGGGCCAAGCAGCGCAATCCCACGGGCATCCTGACAGTATCAGGTGGGCGATGGGCACTAGGCCAGCTTCAGGTGATCAGAAAGTTCACGGAGTGTTCCCTCCTCCATGCGGGTTTGGAAGAGGCCAGGATCAAGTCATCTTTTAATGCCCAGGCTTCCTGGCCTACCTCTGTTTTCCTTCTTACCTCACATTAGACGAGGGGTAGGATCTGAGCTGTGGCATCTCCTTCCAGACAGACACGTAACAGGAGGCACTCACAGAGAAATCAGAAACATGGAGGACTGCAGAAGTCCAATGGGAAGCAAAGAGCTGCCTGACAAGCACGAATCAGAGCCAAACCACACACAACTCTGCATTTTGATGCTGTAAAGGGAAAGATTTTTCTCTTAGTTTCTCTGCTTATTCACGTTATCTCCTTCCAAATCTATAAAGATCCAATCTATCAACTTTTTCTTTCCTTCCCTGTGATTTAATTCACACTTCCATAGCAATCCCTTCTCCTATGGCTGCACACATCTTAGTCTCGTGTAATAAAGCCCTCTTTGCAAACCGTATTTCTCTGGAGTTGCTCAGATCCTACCTTATCTTTCTTTTCATCACTAAGATTTTTGAAAAAAGAGTCAACATGGACTTTTTGCTTTACGCACTTTAATCTTCTTTCCCCAAAGTGGAATCATTACCCAAAATATTTCCAACTTCCAAGTCCATCAAAAAACTTAGTTCTTAATTTATATAACTTTTGGAAGTGTTCAGTACATGAACATTTTTGACATTTTCTCACGTGTTTCAATGACAGCACTGTCACTTGACACTCTTTCCTAACAGACAACTCTTTTTTTAGCCTTTTTGCAAGACACTCTTTGGTGATGGTGTGTTTTTAGAATTTTCATCCTTGGATTTCTATGCCTTTTAAACTCATCTTGGACATATCATCTGGGACATTTGACTCATATTCCACCTAAAATTGATGATACACAAATCTTCATCTCCACCTCAAATCTCTCTGCTGAGCTTCAGGTCAATATTTACATTTGTTCTCCTGAGCAACTTCTCCCGGTGTCTGACACACATCTCAGATGCAGGATGCCCATGTCCATATGCATTGCTGGTTCAATCTCCCCCTCTCTGTCCTCTTCCTTGCAGTATCGTCTCAAAAAATGGCACCCCGTTTCATGCAGTGCACCACCTAGGGGTTTCTCTGGGTTCCTTCATCTCTTTGTCCCCACATCAAACAGACTGCTAGATGGTTTCACTGTATCCACGTAATACCTTCAATTCTATTCCTACTCTTTACATGCTTCTGTTCTAGTTCCTTTCTTTCCTTTTTTACCTAAAAACTTTCATGTTGTCTGTCTCCAGTCCTGTCCTTATATTGTTATTTAGAACTTCTAGTCGATCTTTCTAAAATAAAAAATTGATCATGTCCATCCCATCTTTAAATTATTTTTAGGGGATTAAGAAAAATTGGTTTAAAACAGCTGCATGATGCTGCTAAGATTCAGCCTGCCTTTACTTCATATGTGCATATGAAACAAGAGATGCATATGTGCATATGAAACATTTGGGAAACAAGAGATGGCCTCTTGATAGTTTTCCATTTCTTAATGCTGTGACTACGCTCTTAATATATCAGTCTTATGACTGAACATGAAGTAACTTTTAGGGCTCAGTCTCCCAGGCAGAGAGCTGCCACATTATTTAATCACATTTTCCTGGAAGCACATCTTCTGCTTGGTTGCTCAGGAGGTTGAGAGTAATGAAACTTTTTTGTCACAGCCTTACTTTTCATTTCAAATCTTCAAGCAGCTCTTGAGGTCTAAACTATAATGATGCAATTTTGGAAAGCTTTTATGACTAACTTAAAATAATTGAAATTGAAGTGCTTTACATTTTATAAATGAAAATAAATGGCTAGACCACTTTATAAAAGAGTTTTAGCTGTTGCTTTTGCAAAAAAGCCAGTAAATATTCTTTCATATTCAGAGCTTTCTATGATTATGTCTTTTTTTCATGTGTCTTTATTAGCTT
Organism: Manis javanica; assembly: GCF_040802235.1. Classification (NCBI taxonomy): domain Eukaryota; kingdom Metazoa; phylum Chordata; class Mammalia; order Pholidota; family Manidae; genus Manis; species Manis javanica. Next base: position 76,871,260 of record NC_133167.1, on the reverse strand, counting down.
GGATAAAGGTTATTTTGATTATGGTTATTTTAAATATGGGAATACTACATTTGAATATCAATACTTGTATTGTAATTTTAAATACAAGCCTAGATGTCCCATGGCATGTGTTTGACATCACCATATTGTCTTTCTCCACCTACAGACCTGGTTTTCATGTAAGGGCAAGTATGTTAAGGTACCATATAAAGACGGCACCTTCTTCTAAAGCATCGATTTTACTCAAAAGTTCTGGGAAAATATTATATAACACGTCTAACAATTTTGCTCTATTATAATCAAATATTCACATGCATTTTCAAGATGCATTCGCACAGCACAGTCAGATCATCAAGAAATTTCTTATTTCATTGGGCATTTCAAACCAATACACCAAGATTTTGGGTACAATTGACTTGCCTCTGATCCAGAGCTTGTTTTAAGTGAAAATATTTGAGAAAGTCTGTTTACTATAAGGAAGTTGTTTCGGTCTTTTCTCAGGCATCTTGTTGGGTTGAATTCTATGTTTTTTATGTAGGAATATGAATCAATAACCAGAAGCAGGGGGTAAATTTTCTAGTAGTTTAATTTAGAGAAAAGATTCACATGTATTAATTTGTGACTTCCTATGAAAAGATAAGACTAGATACCACACTACTATGCCAGGAGGAAGGAAACTGAATTTCTGGCTTCTGAGTCTCCATTTACGTCTCTGACACAGGGCATGTTACAACTGTAATGAATTTAATCTAACATTCCTCAAATTTAATCTTCTAGCTTTACAGGAGTGATTTTGGTGATGGACACCTCTACTTTTAACCATGTTTTTCCATATTTAAATGATAGGAAATTTTTTCCCAAATTAATCACAAATACAGACTATGGTCACATTCATTCTTTGGTTCTAGCTGAATCCACTTTTTCCTAAGAAATAGATGCCACCTGCATTGTATATCACAGTTACTCAAGAACTTTCAAAGCAGTTTTCATATTCTATTTTGGTCTTCTCTCTTCTTATCTCAGTAGCTCCAGTCATATCCGTTATTTCACATGTAAAGCATTTGAATCTGTTTAATGACCCAACCTGCTCTCCTATTTACTGCTTTAGATTGACAGACTCTGAAATTATCAAACCTATACATGAACAATAATTCTCAGAGTATGGTTTTACGAGTATAGAGTTAATGGAAGATTTCTCTCCTTCTATGCCACATGTTTAAAAGTATGATTACAACCTCGCTCCCAGTCCAGAATAGTCATACCCTAATAGTCTCCTCTAATCTATGTTTATTTATTTTAATAGCCTTTTCCTCATCTACAATTCTTAAAATGTTCCATTTGTAAATTGGCTTAATATAATTTAAATTGCCATAATAGAGAATTACTTGACTCAGTTCCAAATTAAAGTGCTGGAAAAAAATGGAAGCTCTAGCAATTTTAAATTGCTTTACCCTCAACCTGGCAATTAAAAATAATTGCCACGCTTTCAATTTTGTAAAGTTGCTCAGTCTGGATGTGGCTGAGATCCTGGTTTGTTAAAATACAAAGGAGAAAAAGTACATTACGTCTAATTATTACAAAGGTTTTAAGTAATAAAATTGTCTTGCTTGGGTAAAATCAGGTTTCTAATGCAACAGACTCTTTTAAATACTTCAGAAGACTTCCATTTAAGTAATTCAGTTCTGAGTAGAAATCAGCGGTGGTTTATTTATCAAAATGTTCAGAAAGAAATAGAATGTCAATCACGTTGTAGAGGGATTTCAGCCTTGAGTTACAGGACATAACAGGACTTACGGAGCCTTGGAAAGTCAGCTTCATAAACATCTACCAAGCTAGGTCCCATATCCCAATACAAAATAACCAGTAAAACAATGACTGTCCTTTAGTGAAAAAATTAGAGAAGGCCCTCATTTTGAAGTCATTAACTGCAAACAAATTATTTGGGCATAATTTAGACTAGCTAATACTTTTGGTCTTAGAAGTTCCCTTAAGTATCAGATTTACTGGAAACAGCTTATAGAGAATTATATTTTACTTAAAACACAAAGAGCTTGAAGAGAATGGGGACTTTAGAACCATATAATCTGTATAACCTACAAATTATAAATATTAACCTGGTTAGTGAATGTACATTACCATTTCTTCTAAAATCTTCTTTCACAATTTATAACAGTGGCTGTGAATATTCCCCATACTTTAATTTCATCCATATGGCTTGCCAGGTTTTTTCATGTGCTGCAATTCCCTCTTTATATTTGGACTTCCTTTAAAAAGTTTTGATAATACCATTCACGACTACCTACTGCCAACTCTTGCATTTTTGAACCTTAATATGTATGCAGAGCATAGCAATAAGTGCCTATAGGTAAACCGAAAGAACACAAAGCTCTAGAAATAAATGTTTGAAATGCAAAACTAGTTTGGCCTTTAATCAAACATTTATTAAGTGCTGACATAGGTCTGGTGCTCAGTGGGACACTAGATCAGAGTGCTTACAGTAATTTTGCATGCCAGGAAATGTGTATGGCTCAGGTGGTACGTTCGCCTTGGTTTGAAATTTTTTTAAACAAATGCTTTTCACTGGGTTTTTTTGGCTCCAGTCAAACTGATGATTATTATTCTATCCATGTCTATTTTGGAGCTAAAGAAAAGGTTGAAGAAGTTTTATCTTAACCCATTTTTAAAGGGACAGAGGTCTGTTAGGAAGTGAATAACTGTATTTTAACATGCTTGATTATAAAAATAATGACAAATAATTACAACAATGACATGTATTATTTCCTTTAATTCCCCCCAAAAAAACTATAAATTTGCTACTGTTGTTATTCTAGTTTTTTAGTTGTGGTAAGAGAGTTTAGAAAAGGGTAACAGCATACTCAATACCTCATATCTGGTAAATGGAAGAAATGCGTTTGGGCCAGTCTCTTTCCCTGCAGAGTATGAGCATTTGACCAGTGATTCCTATATTATAATAAATGTGCTAAGGTACTAATGATATAACAATTTCTTTTAATTTTTGTTATAAATGTTTCCTTATTTATTGTCTCCCAATAATACTTGGAAAGGTGAATGAAAAACTTTGAAGCTGTTGAGGAATAGCTAACACTTTTGAGTTCAGAACATACAATTACGTGTATATTATGTTACTTTCATCAAATTATTTCATGCTTTAAGTAGTTTCTGAATTACAGCAGTTCAATATTATAGCTGTCTGGATGGGTCTTCCAGATTTTAGGTGGAGCTTCTCATTTTCCAGTTTTATTCCACAATCATGTCTTACTCTGAATTCTTTTGTATTATGTTTTTAAAAATTCAGAGAGCATGGAAAGAGCCCTCCGGTATTGGAAATGGCATTCAAGTTGAAGACAAATTTTAATTCTGTTTCTTACATCTTGAGCTACCTTAGAGGGATTAACTCAATTGTTTTGCAATAAAACAAGAACTTAGACTAAATGAAGACATTTCTAAGTATCGTTCTTGCTTTAAATGTAATTATGCCTCCTTAATCTAAATTGTTACTAATCATGAATTTAAAAAATAAATTGGGTCTATTATACAGGTATAAAGATACGTGAAAAAAATTTGAGTGGGGAACCGGATGGAGGGACGTTTGCTAAATGTGGATGAGCAAAAGGAAGAATGTGTCCACAGCGAGGAAGATGAGGACCTGACAACTGGGACAGCTGGGGGACGGCCCATGAACACCAGCCTTTCCAACTGTTGACCGATAACCCAGAGAAATAAGACCACACAGAATGGGGAATGTTGACTGTGAATTGATAACCACTAATTACCTTTTGCTTAAAAACAGGGTAGATTATACCTATTGTCATTCTAATTATTATTATTCATTTAAAATGGTTTATATTTTTATTATAGGTCAAGATTTGTGGCAACTATAAAATTTGAATTAATCTATTTTTAGGGCCATGTTAAATCATGAATGTGGAAAATTTTTGCAGAAACAAAATATTCCTGTATAAAGAAAAACGGTTTTGTCAAAGAATAACAACCGTTTACTGTCCACCTAACATTGATATTTGTTGATCCCCGGCCTCCCACCATATTCTTCAAAAAAGGACATGAAGAGGATGACACAAATGCCTAAAATAGACTGCTTAAAGAAAATAGTGGGACGAAAAGAGAAAGCAGAATAAATAATGCGATGTTATATGAGAAGGTGAGGTCTATAAATGTATCCTTCAAAATGGTAAAATTGGTTGACATTAAGCTGCACAGACATTTGCTGTCTTCATGTGTTTACTCATAGTAATTTTCTCCATCATTATATTGATCTCTTATGCTTTACAATGTTTTTAACCTATGAGGGTTATTATGTAAGTATTTTATAAAATATTACTTTTCCAAATGAAATTTAATCAACTTGGTCCCATGGAGAAAAATTTAATAGCCTTAAATAACAAGTCTCTCTTTAAAAAATTACTATTATGCACTAGAGAAAAATTTTCTGGAGTAGAAAAGAAATCACTACAGCAGCTTTAGTTTAAAGTATAAAGACACTGGAGCCAAAATAACATACAGTATGTTGAACTGCTAATTTTTTCCAATTACAAATTGGATCTCACAAAAATTGTCATTTAGTTTCCTATTTTCATTCACCAAGTGTGTAAAGACAATGGTCAGAAGAGGAGAAAGAGATTAGAATAATAAAGAAGTTACCATTTGAAATTATAGACTCCATGATATTTTGGAAATATAGATCCAAAATGGCCCAATAACTAATTCGTTAGGTATCTCCCCAAAACATATGCAATTTTCCAAGAATTTTCTTCTTTTGAAGCAGGTATTATTAATAATGAGTGTACAATTTATAAAAAAAGAATGAAACTGTGAAGAATACAAATAAAAATGTTCCAACTTGTCAGTAATGAATAAAATGCTCAGTACATGATGAGAGTATGTCACAACTATGTGGGAGACAGTTCGAAATTGTCCAAATGGCCAAATTTGAACAAAGAGAGCACTGATGACGATTGCAATGGACTAGAGCCCCACGAAAAATTAAGTCAGTATCCATGTGTCTATGCTGATTTAAAGAAATAATTAAGTATGCAAATCAGGGTAGAGGCATAGTTTCTCATTAAAGTAGAATTCCAATTCATAAATGGAGATTAAATAATAGAAATGCAATATCAACAACTGCTCACTACCACAGTAATATTTGCTGCAGGAAAAAAATTATCAAAGGATGTTAAAATTAATATATGAAAGTATGATAAAAAACAGATTAATTGTATAGGCTCAAACTCTCCCCCAAAATACTTATTAATTATAAATGGAAAGTCATATGGAGAAACCTGTCCGGACCAGTTTCACCAAGTGATCAACGTTGATCTCATTGATAATAAAAAGTATCAATACAATCGACTGGTTGATGCTGTGCCCTGAGAACGATGCCATGTCATATCTGTGGTCTCTTAGCTAAAATTTATTCATGAAAACACATCAAACAAACACAGATCCAGCGACATCGGCAATATAATTGGCCTGTGATATACAGACATGCCAATATCTTGAAGGAAAAATCTCTTTCCGATTGGAGATGATAAATGAGACATTAAATTAAATGCACTGTGGGTCTTTCTTCCAAACAAGACAACAGAAAGTGGTGTGTTCAGTGATGTCTGTGGATTAGTGAATAGTACTGTGTAAGTGTTAATTTCCTGATTTTGATGCTTTCATTTTGGTTATATAAGATACTAACAGTTGACAAGCTATACAAGGGAACTCTTTATCTGAGTTTTGCAACTTTTCATTATTCTGGAATTATTTCAAAATGCAAAGCTAAATTTTTTTTTCAAAGACAGTAACTTCTTGTTAACTTTTGCTTTGAGAATCTAATATAATTAGTCTTGCTCTTTGAAAAATGACCTGTACTAGGTTTTTTTCTATGCTATCCAAACATTAACTAATGTATCTCACTAACTATCCAATGCAGGATCAAAATAAACAAGAAAAGATAACCAATATTTTAAACAGTCATGTCTTAACATTTAAATAGGTGCTTTGAAAATAAAGGGAGAGAGGCCAGTTTCCTGTCCCAGGAGACTTCACAGTCTAGGAATAGGGAGGACATGTATGTCTGGAAAGTTCACTACATGAGATGCCCAAGCAACCTGTAGGTCAGCAAGTGCTTTGGTGTCCAGAGAAAAGCGTTCAGTGGGGAGATCCTGTCACAGCGCGCTGTTGGAGGGGTCACCCAAGCTTGCTTGTTTGTTTTAATTTTATGACCCTAGTTGTTTTATCTGGCATTTGGTAGGAGAAGGGGAGAGACTGAAAACCTTTCTGCTGTTCTGCCGTAACTTGAACCATCAACTGAGTCCGTTTGGTCCACGTTGCCCTCGAATTACACGCTTCACCAGAGCCTCCAGATACTTGATAGCCCTGCATCTTAACGGGATTGTTAAAGCCACAGTCATGTTTGATTCTAAAGGGCTTTATTTTCACTGATAGAAGTTGGACTCAATGAACTTTACTTTTAATGAATATCTAATTTTTGAAACAAAACAGCTCTTTTCTATAAATGCGCATAGGATGGAGGGAATTTATGTATGTATGCTATCTATGTATACTTGTCTTAGATATGTACGTGTATGGATGATAGTAAAACAAACTTAGATAATCATAAACCAAGTCAGTATTCCACAAGTAAGTTTTTCTTACCCTTTTTTTCAAATACACCTTCTTCATTAGTGCTCTAAGGAACACACGTGCACACACACACACACAATTTGCTTTTATAGCGCAATGAAGATACACTCCAACTTTGCTAATAGGCTGTCATTGTTTGGCTAGATATTAAAAACATGATGGTACTTAGAAAAATCTGTATTTTATCTTTCTTCTCCATTTTTTAAAGGGATATCATTGCTTAGCTTCACACATTCTTGAAAAATAAATGCAACAAGACAAAAATTGCACTTCAGCATGAAAAACACAACAAAGAACAGTGTCATTTATCTCCTGTCAGAAAGCATTTTTGAAAACACATCATCCAACCTTGTGCAACTTCAAAGAAGTAATCATTTTTCAGTAAGAGAATTTCAAAAGCCTGTAGTATAAATATTTATCATCACACAAATGACTCTGCATACACGTTGAGCATAACAAACATGCTTTCCTGGTACATCGTATAACTAGGCAATTGTCAGAAACGTGCTTTTGTGCTGGGCATTTCAGGAATGTTACCATATGGTACAGGGTGTAGCTGTGATTCCTATATAGTCGTTTGGAGACAGTTTGCTTCTACTCTGAACATAAACTTAAAAGAGTAACATTTTTGGTTTGTTTCTAATTATGCCAAGATGTCCTGCACATCGAATGCTATAAAGTGGAAAAGCTGCACTGCATTATTAGGAGTTGCGCATGGCTTATAGTGAGTGGGTTGGCATTTATATTTTCTTCAAATTGGTGTTTCTTTACATCACATGCTCATATTGAGATATAATAGGTTGGAAGAATAAATGCAATTTGAAACTGTATAAGAAGATATTAGTCAGCGAAACCATTTTTTTCCTTCTTGTTTCAAGAACAGATATTCTGGCAAAGTCTGAGGACATCAATCAAGAATCAGATAATCGTTGTGTTCCAAACATTGGGTCTGCGTCACTGTTGACAGATGTCAACACCTTAAAATAACAACATCACCACAAATTTGCCCAGAGAGCATATTCTTCAAGACTTCCTTCAAGTAACAAAGTAAGTTCTGGTTTATTGGAGAGAAAGAAAACAACGATTAAATTCAAAGAACATGGAAGAAATTCAATTTAAATATTAGACATAATTACTTTTCCAGGTTTTAACTAACATATTTAGATGTACAGTACAGTTTTTATATATAAATTCACAAATAATGCTCCTCCATGTAGTGTCTAAGGCACTCTGTACGATGTTTTCCTCCCATAGGACAGAACAAAAAAGGTACTCTAATCAAAGGACAGTTCCCTGAATGTCAGCCTCTCCCTCCCTTGACAGGGGCATAAGAAAAGCAAATGCATAATGCCTGGCACATAGTAGCTAGTACCTTGAAGAAAACAAGTAACTTCATGCTTTTTCTTCACAGCAAGGACAATTTTTTTTTAAATACCTGTTGTGAACAGCTAGATTTTCCTTTTGATGTTTTTTTGTCTTTATTTCAATATATTGCTGACATTTTTGCAATAATTACACATTACTCTTACCAGTTGGATGGCTCTTGCCTGAGCTAGGTCGTGTGCTTGCACTCACACATGTGGTAAGACAGCTGCACGGGGCCTGCTCTCCAGCTCCCGAGAGCTCCCTACCTCCTGGGGCTTCTCTGCGCTGAAGGTTCCTGCCTCCCCATCAGCCCAAATGCCAGACGCCTTTTGCTCAAACCTGCACAGTCACCAGCTGTGGTGTCTCTCCCTGCTGTGCTGTGTTCTGGAAATGCCTCCTTGTAGCAAACTGGTAGGAGTAGGGCTCGCCTCCTTTATTCCCTGCCTCTCAGGGACCACAGTTCTGCTCTGCTTGTTAACGTGATGTCTAGGAAATGTTGATTCATAGGGATTATCTGGTTTCCAACTGATGAGAGAAGGAAAATTCAGCTCCTGACGGTATAGATGAGGGAACAGGAGCAGATGCTTTAAATAAGTTGATGCCAACAAATATGACAACTTGGATGAAATAGACAAATTCTTCAACAATGCCATTGACATTTCAAAATACCATTTATAACATACTATGGATGAGGCAGACAGAAAAAGAAGTAAAGCATTTGAGTAGTTTTATGTCTGTCAAAGAAATAAAAAACACACATTATAAAAGCTTGCCCAAGAAGAAAACCCCAGATCAATTAGTAATTCTTCTTATCAGATAAGAAGAGATCCCTTCAGTTTTAAGTAAAATCTTCTAAAGAATAAAAATAGAGGGAGCACTTCCTAAATCTTTTTTAAGAGGCCAGTACGGTATGGTTACTAGAACCTGAAAAAGACAGTATGTCACAGGAAATTATGGACAAATTGTTTTATAATCATACACAAAAATCCTGAAGAAATCATCATCAATTCTACTACGGTGACGCCTAACAGGAATAAGTGACACCCGAGTGGGGTTCACCTCGGAAACACTTGGGTGATCTAACATTCAAAAATCAATGTACTTTACTTTTTAACAGAAAAATCATGCAGGAAAAGGATTGGACCAAAGGAAAGCTATCAGCATACAATGTGTGCTTAAATTTTTGCTACTTTTTAAAAATAGGATAAAAAGTTTCATTGTCATTTATTTCCTGACCAATCAGGAAAAATTGTATCAGTATTTATAGTAGCAGAAAAATACTTCAGGTATTTTTCCGATAAAACAGATAATTGAAGATCTCTTTACATTCAATATACTTTTATTTGTTTTGTATTTTTAGAGAATTCTTTATTTTTATTAAGCTGTTACACTTCATCTGGGGACGAGTTCATTGAATTGTTTCAAAAGGTGAAATATCATGCACCTTTATAAAATCATGTTTCTATTCTTCACTAAAAGTAAGGTCTGAAAAAAGAATTCTTATTTTTGATCAACTATGTACCTCCAGCACTTAGTAGACTGCCTAGGAGATAACAGGTGCTCAGTTAATGGTTTTGGGATGAGAAAACAAAGAAGTGGGACAAAATGATTTTCCCTGCCTGAAATAAAATTAACATTATATACTTACAAAGTGTTTAATATTAAGATACAGATATTGTCTTTTTTTTCCAGAATGTTTTCCTGAATCTCACACTGCATTTTCTTATTCTTTTTCTCAGTTTCCTCTAATCTGTGAGAATTCCTTCATTTTCTCATTTTTTAAATCATTCTGACATTTTTAAAGAGTACTGATTAGTTATTGTGTAGAATGCCTTCAATATAGGTTTGTCTGATGTATTCTCATGATGGTGAGATTATGTATTTTTGTCAAGAATGCCACAGAAATGATGCTTGTACGTTGGGGGTTTGTCAGGACGTTGTCCTCAGGGTTTCATGACGCTGGCATACACTGACCTTGGTCACATGATTAAGGTTGGTATCTGTTAGGTTTCTCCTCTGTAAAGTTCCTGAATTTCCCTTTGTGGTTAATACATTTCAAACGAGGCAAATACTGTTCTTCCTCCAAGTTTCACTAACAATTTTAGCATCCACTGATGGATCGTATCTGCAACAATTACCGTGGTGGTGTTTGCCTAGTGGCAATTTTATATGACCCTCTTTCCTTCTATACTTATGAGCTGGGACTCTATAGTAAAGGAGAGCTGCTCTTTTCCTTTTATATATTTATGCAATTATTTGCATCAGCACAAATCCATGGATGTCTGTTTTCTTGTAGGGGGTAATCATAAATTACTATCATTATTTGCTTTTTCACTCAGCTCATCTCAGGTTTGTCCACTGGGAACATCTTAGGTCAGTCCTGCATCATGTGCCCACATGCTGGGCATTTCTGGCACCATAGGATGCTCATGGTCATCGATTATTTTCTCTGGCCCAGCCCTCTTCAAAGAGCCTTTGTTCTTCTTATTAGTGAATTATATGTAAAAACCAAGACCTGAGGGTTAATGTTTACCTTGCTACTGGTAGTCATTGTTTCTGGCCCATCTAAGAAGACAAAGCTGGGGAATAGATATCTAAGAATTTAGTACCAGATATGCCTTTATACGTGTCTATATTTCTGCATGTGTGTGTGTGTGCGTGCATGTATGTGCCCTATCATGGGTTCATACTGATACCTCTACCTCCAATCCAACATAACACCATTCAATTTTTGCCTCTCCCCTTTCCTTACTTGCAATTTTTCTCCAACAGTGGGAAATTCAGCTTTCATTATCAACAGTGTAATACCTGTTCACTTCTATTAAGTATGTAATGTAATTCTACAACTGCTAACCCATTCCCCTATGAAAAACACACTTACTAACTCAACTGCAGTGTTGATGCGCAATTACCTTTGTCTCCAGGCTGACAGCATCGTATCTAGATACTGTTGTCCGGTTACTTAGGTTCATTTTCTTACATTCCCACCACCTGCAGTGTGATTAAGTTACGTACTAAAAAAAAGTCTGGTTCATTTGTTGGTATTTTATTCCATTTTATTTCTTCTCCATATTGTAATTGGTTTAATATCTGCTTACTTAGGGGTATGTGAAACATTAGTATGGTTTTCAAGAATCAGTGCAGCATGAAAGATAGACTCAGAGAGGCAACCCCTCATTTCTGCGGCCCGGACACCATTTATTTCATCCTTTCCTCCATCCCTTTCCCTCTATTCCCTGCAGGTTTCTGACTTACTCCTCCTGCAATTCTAATGTACTAATGACCAGAAATTTGTGTGTTTTCTTATGTCCCTTTTTTCTTAAGTGGAGGGAAGTGTACTGTAGATTTTCTTTTGTTCTTTGCTTTTTTACTTTGTGGTATGTCCTGGAAATGCTTCAGTAACAGCTACAGAGATAGTCTCATTTTTTAGAGCTATAGCCCTGTGGTGTGTGGGTCTCCACAAAGTCCAAGCATTCTCCTGTGTATGGGCATTTGAGTTGTTTCCAATGGTGTACAATGAAAACAGTGCTGCAGAACTTATACATATGCATTTTCAAAATTGTAGGTCTACCTTTGAGGTAGATTCCTAGAAGTAAAATTACTGACCGAATCATAAGTGCTGTGCATCTGTAGCTTTGTCCACATTACCAGATTTTTCTCCAGAAGGAATTCCCAGCAATCAGCCTGGATTCCCACCATTATATGAGATGCCTGTTTCCCCCCAATCTTATTTGTAATTGTTGCCAGTCTGATTAAAAATGGTATGTTGGTTTCCCTTTGCATTTTTCTGACTATGAGTGCAAATGTGAAATTACTTTTATCTATCTGACAGCCATTTTTCACCTCTCATGATTTGCTTTTGAACGTATTTTGCCATTTTTTTTCTATTGGGATTTGGTACTTTAACCCTCAATTTTAGAGATAACCTTATGCAATGTTGCCCATATCCATGGGGAGTTGTCACAAGATCCCCAGTAGAGGCCTGAAACTACAGATAGTCGTAACCCAAAATGTAGTATGCTTCTTCCTATAGATATGTGCCTATGATAGTTTGGTGTATAAATCAGGCAAAGGAGATTGACAACAGTAACTGATAGCAAAATAAAACAACTGTAGCAACACGCTGCAACATAAGTGATGTGAGTGTGGTCTCTCTCTCTCTCTCAAAATATCTCTCTGTGCTGCACTCACCCCTCTTCATCCTCAGATAAAGTGAGATGAGAAAGCACCAGATGAGAAAGCATTGACATGATGGATGGAGTGAGAGGTGGGGGAGGAGCATCTGCTTCTCCCTGCAGCTGAACTTGAGACTGGAAGGCAGGAGGCAACTGTGGGGCAGCTGCAGGGGCTGCTGTGTATTATGATATTAGCTCTGTGGTCTCTGTTGCAAATTTTGTCCAACTTGTTAGTTATCGTTCAACTTCTGTAATGGTGATTTTCATAGAACTTAGAAAAATGTTTATGTAGTCAAATTTATAAACCATTTTTACTGCCTCTAGTTTTGAGTCATAGTTTGAAAGCCTTTCCCTAAAACCTGATGAAAGGGATATTTATTCTTAACCTCTTCTAGCAATGGTAAGATTTCATGTTTACCATTTAGATACTATGTTCATTTGGAATGGAATTCATTCTTGTGTATGATGAGATATGTGTTTATGTTAACTTTTCCTAAATAATTACCCAGTTGTCCCAAAACCATTCATTTAAGAGTCCATCAGTCCGTCAAGGATGGGAAGCTCCATCTTAGTTATTTGCCCTCTTCTGGCACGTATTTAGGCCTGATTTCTCTGCCTCTTCAAGGTCTCTGTATCTGTCCATGTACCGGTCCACACTGTCTCCATAACAGAGTGAATCCAGTGTGTTTTTTTTATCCACCAGGGCTAGTCTCACCTTATAGTTGTTCTTTTCCATTTTTCTTTATCAAAATATTAAAAGTTTTAATCAAACATTAAATGCCATGTTGGTATTTTACAAAGCTTGGATTGAATTTATAAATTAGTTAGGAAGAATCACACCGTTTTAAATGTTGAGTCTATCTACCCAAGAGCAAGGTTTCTATTTCCACCTGTTTGAGTTCGCTTTGGTGTCCATTAGGGATGTTTTTAAAATTTTCCTTGTACTGGAATATGAAATACAAGAAAATGTGCACATTTTTTGTTAAGTCTATTCCTCAGTAGTAAACCTTCTTTGGTGCTATTATAAATATGGTTTTCTCGATGATTATGTTCCCCAGGTGTTTATTTTTTCTGCTTATGAATTCAATTGAAGTCTGTATTTTAACATTTATCCTGTTTCACTGTATTATTTGCTTTTTGACTTTGTGCTATCACTGATCTCTGAGCTCAGCTTTCCAGATATACTGTCATGCCATCTGGAAATAGATTGTTTTACTCTCTCTTTAAATATTGATTTCTAAGTAATTTCACTTTCTAATTGTATTGGTTAATGCCTCAGTAAAAAAGTGTAATAGTAATAATAATAAAATGTTGAATAATAGGACTGAGCATCCTGCCTTGTGCCTGATCTTGGTGGAAATGCCTTTAGTTGGTTTTCCCTCTGGTTCAACCTCTATATAACTACTTACACTTGAATTCTCATGGATTTGTTTTAATTTTAATCATTTGATGTTTTTAATTTACTTATATCCTTGTTCCAAAAATTTGTTTAGGGCAGTGATATGTCTTTGTTTTTCAAATCAAATAATTAAACATTTATTTGTCTAATGTCTAATGGAAAAATCACTGCATGAAGGGCTTATGTATTTCCTAAAATTATTATTCTCTGTAAATGATATCTTTCCACAGTATTCATTCTATCTGTATGCTTTCCATCACAAAAGAAAATAGCCATTTCTTTCCAGGGATGTGAGGCTTCATGTAATTTATTTGAAATAACCATATTTTAGAATTAAACTGAATATTCTTCAAAATGGCTCTTATTATATTTTTGGTTTTGTTTGTTTTATTTTTTCATTGGATTTAATTATGTCACAAGATGGACTTTCTGGATGACCAAGAGGATGCATTTGTTATTTAATAAAATTATTTTCAAGTAAATTGATGTGAAAACCAAAGTATCTTGGGTCATACACATTTGACTAAATTTAATCTCTGCCAATTTCATCCAAACTTAATCATTAATCACTTGATTTATTTTAATAGTAATTAAGGATAGTTTTAAGCTCTTCAGAAGTGATGTTTTAGCAACATTTTGCCTAAAAATACTGCATTCTACAGTTAATTCTATTAAAAAAAAAGATAATTTGTGTTGACTTGGCTTATCTTGGTGTTTAAGTACTTCCTTCAACCCATTGGAATTTTGAAAAAATGTGCTTACTCTTTAAGGTCCCTTGGTTATTTTTCTAGTATTTTCTATAGCATTTGTCATATAACCTTGGGGTCATGCAGTTTACTTAATTGGCAACAGAGTCTTGCAATAGGGGCTAAATTGATACAGAACATTTATTAGAATGATTAGTGTTTTTTTATGATAGAAGCAATGTCTGTTTACAAACATTTCTATAAAACTAAAGCTGCAAGGAAAGAAATGCATAAAAACGACTACTTTAAAAAGTTAATTATTTTTTATAAATATGCTCTGTGAAGTAATAAAGATTATGTAATTTTACAACCCTTTTGGTACCTGACTTTTTTCATGTAGAAACTAACATTTTTGGTTTCTACAAATGTACTTCATGACTACAGTTATGATTGAAATGAACTGTTTTTAAAAGAGGCCCAGTTAGTGGCAGACACTATTGATTGTAAATGAAAAATCTGAAAAAATGTAAAAACCAGAGTCATTGTCCGAACAGAATTTTTTTTTATACCCTCCCTACTGCCAATCATCCTAAAGTCCCAAAGGGCTAAGTTAGCACCAGGAATGGCCGGCGGTGGAAGACACCCCAGTCTCTCATCAGAGAAAGCAGTCCAGGAGCTGTGCCCAGACAGTCTTGTTGAGAGCCTAGCAGTGCAGTTAGTCTATTTTATGCTTTGGGCTCTTGTAATGGGATTATGATAACTTAAATAAAGATCATATATCTAACCTCATTCAGAGATGCTTTAGAAAGAAAATCAAGATTATCTGATTTGTTAATAAAATTTTCCTGGAGCTGGGATTGCATTTAAAGCCCTTTGTGAGAATAACTTCTTATCCACTTAAAAAGATATTGTAAGCGGTCACTGCTATTTCTAATTCTGTTATCTGACAAGTTGAGAGGTACAATTTTATTAGACAATTTTGGGAAGATTATTTTCCTCCCAGTAGGAAATATTAACCCACATCAGGGTCAGGGTCAGGCTGTTTGCTCTTCCCAAGATGGCTTGCCAGGTCTCAGTGACCACTCACTGGGCTGCGCTGCTTCAAGGGCCCTCATTTAGAGCAAAGGCTAGACTGTATCCTGCCTCAGCTGCTGCCTTCAAATCAGGAGAGAAAACTACATGTGTGTGTATTATTCTATGTTATATTCATCTCTATTAATATTGTATGGTGTAATACATAATATATGTTTTCTGTAACTATACTTGTGTATATATATAATTACCCTGAACAAGTGTTTACACACGAGTTTGTAGTGTATATGATAAAGAAGTCATTGTAAAATCTAACAAAATAACGGTTTCAGGGTCTATAATGAAGCAAGGAGAGTCCAGTCAAGAATCAGGGATGTGCGGGAGTGGATAGCAATGCTTACCTGAGCCAATTAATCTTGTCTCTTTCCTACCCCATGCCCATTCAGGAACTACACATTAGTAGCTTGAAATCAACCATTTACATATAAGCCAACATTACACATCAGGATCCTCTGCGGCCCTTACTGCTGCCCCAGGACACTGTTGCTTAACATGTAGCAAAATTAAGGAACTGCTTAGTGATCCTCAGGAATGAGTGCCGGGCTAGAACTTCTCCTCCATCCCTGAGAGGGAAGGAATCTGAAGAGTGTCAGAGATGGTCACCAGGCAGAAACCACAGGCTTCCGTGCAGCTTTCAGGCGTCCCAGATGAGGTGAGGCCAGACCCACGGTTTCCCAGGGCGGAGGGTCAGCCCCACTACCTGGCTGGCTGCAAGCTCCAAGTAAATGGTGGCACTCACTCTTCCAGCTGCTCGGTCACAGTGTTTCCACGAGGAATGTCAAGGGCTCATGTTTTTAAAATGTTCATCCTCGATTCATACCACCTGCTTACATTTGCAATAAAGTTAATGATCCTTTTAAATCCAAGGTAGAGGGGAGACCTGATGTAAAGTTATTCATGGTGCAAATTGCTTTTGCGATGTAATACTTAAAAAAAATGCCACACTATCTGCCCTAGGATATATTTCTTAAGTAAAGCTTATTCATAGACTTCACCAGTATTGAATAATAAGTTTTTAAAAACTGCTTTGAAATTCGTTTATATTTATACCTATATAGATATAGGTCTTGTCCTCGTATATGGCATTGACAGTCAACAGCAGAAAGAAAATATATTAAAAACTGCATTTTAAGTTATTAACATTTTACATTTTTATTACAATTTTGCTCTGAATATTTCCACACCAAAACTCTTCCTGAGGTATAATCACATTAAGACTTATTATGTACCTAATGTTTTTTTTCTTAAGGTAGCATACTAGGTATTAACAAACACACAAGAAAAATTTAAATAAACTAATACACATTATTTTTAGAAAATGAGTATTTTCTGAAATGGTTTAAAATAAACAATATTGCACTTCTTTTTCATACATTTTATAGATATAGATATGTAACTTATTGATGGTCATTTAATGTTTATTGAACAGTTTCAGACTTACAGTATTATAAACATTTGCAGAGAAATCCTTTATATATATAAAATGAGTGTATATTTATGTATATATGTATATATATTTGCATGCTTGTGTTACTGTAAGTATAGGAAAAATTCTTAAAAGTCAAATTACTGTAAAATTTAAATAAATCCATACTGAATTAATTTATGTAATTAGCTTTCTATTCTACATATCAGCTTTCACACACATTTAAAAGGCTTGATGGGAAAACCTTTTGCAAGTGCAAATTTACTGTTTAACATCTCGTGTCTCAAGGACATAAATATCATATGCTAAATAAATCACATTATTTGGCAAAATAGTCATAAAATATAATGATAAAAACCATATATATTTTTAAGAATAATAGAAAACCACAATTTTATTCTCTGATGAAGCTTATGTAGAAAATAAAGGTGCATTCTTGTGTTGCAACTATGCAAGTGCACTACCTAAGGTTCTGAATATTATCAGTTTTAATTGGAGAAAATTTGGCCTTTAATTGGAGAAAATTGGACCAGGAAGAGAATTACCCAATTCCCAAAACACTATACCCAGTTCTTTTAGGAATTTTTTTTTTTTTCTTTTTTTTTTTTTTTTGAGAGGGCATCTCTCATATTTATTGATCAAATGGTTGTTAACAACAATAAAATTCAGTATAGGGGGGTCAATGCTCAATGTACAATCATTAATCCATCTCAAGCCTAATTCTCGTCAGTCTCCAATCTTCTGAAGCATGACGAACAAGTTCTTACATGGTGAACGAATTCTTACAGAGTGAATAAATTCTTACATGGTGAACAGTACAAGGGCATTCATCACAGAAACTTTCGGTTTTGATCATGCAATATGACCTATAAACCATCAGGTCAAATATGAATATTCATTTGATTTTTGTACTTGATTTATATGTTGATCCCACATTTCTCCTATTATTATTATTATTTTTATTTTTAATAAAATGCTGAAGTGGTAGGTAGATGCAAGATAAAGGTAGAAAACATAGTTTAGTGCTGTAAGAAGGCAAATGTAGATGATCAGATGATCAGGTGTGTGCCTATGGACTAAGTATTAATCCAGGCTAGACAAGGGCAGCAAGACATCCACGGATGCAGAAGATTTCTCTCAAAGCAGGGGGGGTGAGGTTCTGAGCCTCACCTCTGTTGATCCCCAAATTCTCACCTGATGGCCCCCCTGCGACTGTGCCTGTCTTAGGTTGTTCCTCCCTTGAGGAATCTTACCCGTCTCTGGCTAACCAGTCATCTTCCGGGGCCATACAGGGAAATGTAAAGTTGGTAAGTGAGAGAGAAGCCATATTGTTTGCAAAGGTTAGCTTTTTACTTCTTTGCAGATTTATGCCCTGTGGCTTCTATGCCCAGCACTTGTCTCGAGGTATCTTTACCACCTGGAGGAATTATGATACTCGGTAAATTCGATATGAGGCACGAATTCTATTTAAGGTTTGTAATTAGGAAGGAAGAAGAAAAGCTATAGATGTAGCATATGAAGGAAACTTGGGAGGATTGATTATTTCTTTGACATATCTTCTTGTATAGTACCTTAAGTATGTATAGGTTTTAAACTACTAACTAATTTGCACACACATATTAATATAATAGGAATACGGTGACATAAACAAAGCAAATCTATAATTACCAGCCATCTCCAGTGAAGCCAAGAAAACCATTTAGGCACCCTAGGCATTTGTGAAAATTTATCTATGATATGATGGATATTTTCCAACTGTACTTGAACCATCAGACAAATTAAAGCAGCCCATTTCTGGGATCTGTTCACATCCCATATGTTCTTTTAACCATAGATAGTCTATAGTCATGAGATTTTGGGGTGCTACAACTTGCACCCCTCCCAACTCCTGGTTGAGTTCCAACAGTACAGATCCAGTCAAATTCGTTGTCTCACTGTATGCACATGCCAGCCTAGACATCTCCCTCCTCCTTCTTATGGCAAGTCCAGGAGACGGTGGGCTGGATGCAGCCATAACCGCAGCATCGTCCGGATCCCTGTGGAGGCTTTTTGATGATCATCCCCCGGCACGAGTCCTCCAGAGAGTGCTGATGCCGGAAGCTCCTCCTCATATCGTATCTTAGTTCATTTTCTGGGTATCCAAGCTAGGCCTTGATCTTCTGCGTAGAAACAAACAGACCCTTTGCCCACACTTTGACATGCCCTCTATACCACTGTGCAGAACTCATTGGAGGTCAGCACACAGTAACTGCTTTTTTTTTTTTTTTTTTAATTAAGAGAAAGGAATATTATCAGAAAAGAGTACCTCCATAACTGATCATCTGACACCCTTTAAGTGATCAACATTAAGGATATTTAAAGCATGCGTTGATCTTTGATTTACCAATAGTTTTATCCTGTTAAGGAGTAATCCCCCTTTTCTTTCTTTCTTTCTTTTTTTTTTTTTTTTTAAATTTTTAATCTACACTTACCTGAAGAATACTATGTTTACTATGCTCTCCCCTATATCAGGTCCCCCCTAACAACCACATTACGGTTACTGTCCATCAGCTTAGCAAAATGTGGTAGAGTCACTACTTGTCCTCTCTGTGTTGTGCAGCCCACCCTCCCCTTTCTCCCTCCCCCCCATGCATGCTAATCTTAATACCCCCCTTCTTCTTCCCCCCCCTTATCCCTCCCTGCCCACCCATCCTCCCCAGTTCCTTTCCCTTTGGTACCTGTTAGTCCATTTTTGGGTTCTGTAATTCTGCTGCTGTTTTGTTCCTTCAGTTTTTCCTTTGTTTCTATACTCCTCAGATGAGTGAAATCATTTGGTATTTCTCTTTCTCCGCTTGGCTTATTTCACTGAGCATAATACTCTCCAGCTCCATCCATGTTGCTGCAAATGGTTGGATTTTTCCACTTCTTATGGCTGAGTAGTATTCCTTTGTGTATATGTACCACATCTTCTTTATCCATTCATCTACAGATGGACATTTAGGTTGCTTCCAATTCTTGGCTATTGTAAATAGTGCAGCGATAAACATAGGAGTGCATCTGTCTTTCTCAAACTTGATTGCTGCGTTCTTAGGGTAAATTCCTAGGAGTGGAATTCCTGGGTCAAATGGTAGGTCTGTTTTGAGCATTTTGATGCACCTCCATACTGCTTTCCACAATGGTTGAACTAATTTACATTCCCACCAGCAGTGTAGGAGGGTTCCCCTTTCTCCACAGCCTCGCCAACATTTGTTGTTGTTTGTCTTTTGGATGGCAGCTATCCTTACTGGTGTGAGGTGATACCTCATTGTAGTTTTAATTTGCATTTCTCTGATAATTAGCGATGTGGAGCATCTTTTCATGTGTCTCTTGGCCATCTGTATTTCTTTTTTGGAGAACTGTCTGTTCAGTTCCTCTGCCCATTTTTTAATTGGGTTATTTGTTTTTTGTTTGTTGAGGCGTGTGAGCTCTTTATATATTCTGGACGTCAAGCCTTTATCAGATCTGTCATTTTCAAATATATTCTCCCATACTGTAGGGTTCCTTTTTGTTCTATTGATGGTGTCTTTCGCTGTACAGAAGCTTTTCAGCTTAATGTAGTCCCACTTGCTCATTTTTGCTGTTGTTTTCCTTGCCCGGGGAGATATGTTCAAGAAGAGATCACTCATGTTTATGTCTAAGAGGTTTTTGCCTATGTTTTTTTCCAAGAGTTTAATGGTTTTGTGACTTAAATTCAGGTCTTTGATCCATTTTGAGTTTACCTTTGTATATGGGGTTAGACAATGGTCCAGTTTCATTCTCCTACATGTAGCTGTCCAGTTTTGCCAGCACCATCTGTTGAAGAGACTGTCATTTTGCCATTGTATGTCCATGGCTCCTTTATCAAATATTAATTGACCATATATGTTTGGGTTAATTTCTGGGGTCTCTAATCTGTTCCACTGGTCTGTGGCTCTGTTCTTGTGCCAGTACCAAATTGTCTTGATTACTATGGCTTTGTAGTAGAGCTTGAAGTTGGGGAGTGAGATCCCCCCTACTTTATTCTTCTTTTTCAGGATTGCTTTGGCTATTCGGGGTCTTTGGTGTTTCCATATGAATTTTTGAATTATTTGTTCCAATTCATTGAAGAATGTTGCTGGTAATTTGAGAGGGATTGCATCAAATTTGTATATTGCTTTCGGCAGGATGGCCATTTTGACGATATTAATTCTTCCTAGCCATGAGCATGGGATGAGTTTCCATTTATTAGTGTCCCCTTTAATTTCTCTTAAGAGCGACTTGTAGTTTTCAGAGTATAAGTCTTTCACTTCCTTGATTAGGTTTATTCCTAGGTATTTTATTCTTTTTGATGCAATGGTGAATGGAATTGTTTTCCTGATTTCTCTTTCTATTGATTCGTTGTTAGTGTATAGGAAAGCTACAGATTTCTGTGTGTTGATTTTGTATCCTGCAACTTTGCTGTATTCCGATATCAGTTCTAGTAGTTTTGGAGTGGAGTCTTTAGGGTTTTTTATGTACAGTATCATATCATCTGCAAATAGTGACAGTTTAACTTCTTCTTTACCAATCTGGATTCCTTGTATTTCTTTGTTTTGTCTGATTGCCGTGGCTAGGACCTCCAGTACTATGTTAAATAACAGTGGGGAGAGTGGACATCCCTGTCTGGTTCCCGATCTCAGTGGAAATGCTTTCAGCTTCTCGCTGTTCAGTATAATGCTGGCTGTGGGTTTATCATATATGGCCTTTATTATGTTGAGGTACTTGCCCTCTATTCCCATTTTGCTGAGAGTTTTTATCATGAATGGATGTTGAATTTTGTCAAATGCTTTTTCAGCATCTATGGAGATGATCATGTGGTTTTTGTCTTTCTTTTTGTTGATGTGGTGGATGATGTTGATGGATTTTCGAATGTTGTACCATCCTTGCATCCCTGGGATGAACCCCACTTGGTCATGGTGTATGATCCTTTTCATATACTGTTGAATTCTGTTTGCTAATATTTTATTGAGTATTTTTGCATCTACATTCATCAGGGATATTGGTCTGTAATTTTCTTTTTTGGTGGGGTCTTTGCCTGGTTTTGGTATTAGGGTGATGTTGGCTTCATAGAATGAGTTTGGGAGTATTCCCTCTTCTTCTATTTTGTGGAACACTTTAAGGAGAATGGGTATTATGTCTTCTCTGTGTGTCTGATAAAATTCCGAGGTAAATCCGTCCGGCCCCGGGGTTTTGTTCTTGGGTAGTTTTTTGATTACTGTTTCAATTTCTTTGCTTGTAATTGGTTTGTTTAACTTTTGTGTTTCTTCCTTGGTCAGTCTTGGGAGGTTGTATTTTTCTAGGAAGTTGTCCATTTCTTCTAGGTTTTCCAGCTTGTTGGCATACAGGTTTTCATAGTAGTCTTTAATAATTCTTTGTATTTCTGTGGAGTCTGTCGTGATTTTTCCATTCTCATTTCTGATTATGTTGATTTGTGTTGACTCTCTTTTTCTCTTAATAAGTTGGGCTAGAGGCTTATCTATTTTGTTTATTTTCTCAAAGAACCAGCTCTTGGTTTCGTTGATTTTTGCTATTGTTTTATTCTTCTCAATTTTGTTTATTTCTTCTCTGATCTTTATTATGTCCCTCCTTCTGCTGACTTTAGGCCTCATTTGTTCTTCTTTTTCCAGTTTTAATAATTGTGATGTTAGACTATTCATTTGGGATTGTTCTTCCTTCTTCAAGTGTGCCTGGATTGCTATATACTTTCCTCTTAAGACTGCTTTTGCTGCATCCCACAGAAGTTGGGGCTTAGTGTTATTGTTGTCATTTGTTTCTATATATTCCTTGATCTCTATTTTGATTTGTTCATTGATCCATTGATTATTTAGTAGCATGTTGTTAAGCCTCCATGTGTTTGTGAGCCTTTTTGTTTTCTTTGTAGAATTTATTTCTACTTTCATACCTTTGTGGTCTGAAAAATTGGTTGGTAGAATTTCAATATTGTGGAATTTACTGAGGCTCTTTTTGTGAGCTAGTATGTGGTCTATTCTGGAGAATGTTCCGTGTGCACTTGAGAAGAATGTATATCCTGTTGCTTTTGGATGTAAAGTTCTATAGATGTCTATTAGGTCCATCTGTTCTAGTGTGTTGTTCAGTGCCTGTGTGTCTTTACTTATTTTCTGCCCGGTGGATCTATCCTTTGGGGTGAGTGGTGTGTTCAAGTCTCCTACAATGAATGCATTGCAGTCTATTTCCCTCTTTAGTTCTGTTAGTATTTGCTTCACATATGCTGGTGCTCCTGTATTGGGTGCATATATATTTAGAATGGTTATATCCTCTTGTTGGACTGAGCCCTTTATCATTATGTAGTGGCCTTCTTTATCTCTTGTTACTTTCTTTGTTTTGAAGTCTATTTTGTCTGATATTAGTACTGCAACCCCTGCTTTCTTCTCACTGTTGTTTGCCTGAAATATGTTTTTCCATCCCTTGACTTTTAGTCTATGCTTATCTTTGAGTTTAAGGTGAGTTTCTTGTAAGCAGCATATAGATGGGTCTTGCTTTTTTATCCATTCTATTACTCTATGTCTTTTGATTGGTGCATTAAGTCCATTTACATTTAGGGTGACTATTGAAAGATATGTACTTATTGCCATTGCAGGCTTTAGATTCGTGGTTACCAAAGGTTCAAGGTTAGCTTCTTTAGTATCTTACTGCCTAACTTAGCTTGCTTATTGAGCTGTTATATACACTGTCTGGAGATTCTTTTCTTCTCTCCCTTCTTATTCCTCCTCCTCCATTCTTCATATGTTGTGTGTTTTGTTCTGTGCTCTTTTTAGGGGTGTTCCCATCTAGAGCAGTCCCTGTAGGATGCCCTGTAGAGGTGGTTTGTGGGAAGCAAATTCCCTCAGCTTTTGCTTGTCTGGGAATTGTTTGATCCCACCATCATATTTAAATGATAGTCGTGCTGGATACAGTATCCTTGGTTCAAGGCCCTTCTGTTTCATTGCATTAAGTATATCATGCCATTCTCTTCTGGCCTGTAGGGTTTCTGTTGAGAAGTCTGATGTTAGCCTGATTGGTTTTCCTTTATAGGTGACCTTTTTCTCTCTAGCTGCCTTTAAAACTCTTTCCTTGTCCTTGATCCTTGCCATTTTAATTATTATGTGTCTTGGTGTTGTCCTCCTTGGATCCTTTCTGTTGGGGGTTCTGTATAATTCCATGGTCTGTTCGATTATTTCCTCCCCCAGTTTGGGGAAGTTTTCAGCAATTATTTCTTCAAAGACACTTTCTATCCCTTTTCCTCTTTCTTCCTCTTCTGGTATCCCTATAATACGAATGTTTTTCCTTTTGTATTGGTCACATATTTCTCTTAGTGTTGTTTCAAGGAATTTTTTTTTTAAGTAAAGTAATGTAGTCTAAGCTTGTTTCCCCATATGGGATATGGTTATTGAGAGTTGCTTCAATTTAAATATCCACATATGGTTCAGGAAGGCCTGAAAAAGCTATGAACATTTATTTAAATTAGTAACATGTGGAGATTTTTTGTTTAAATGACTACTTAAAATAATTTCAGGAAATAGGTTCATGAGGCCAATCAGACTGGTTGCCAAAATAACTCGATATTACAACTTTTCTTTTTCAAAATATATGTTAAATCTGGATAAAAAATTCTAGTTGCCTGTGATAATCTTAGACTGAATATTATAAGTTTTAATGATAGTCAAGAGACATATTGTTTTAAATAGTGATATTGTAATTTAAAATATACCTAGAAAGGCATTCAAATATGGAGGAAGAGGTAAAGTTGTCTCTTTTCACAGATAACATGATCTTATATGTTGAAGACTAAAGATTTTACCAACAAATCTGGCAGACCTAAGAAATGAATTCAGCAGTTATAGAACACAAATTCAACACATAAAAAGCAGTTACATTTCTATGTACTAACAATGAAAAATCTGACAAGGAAATTAAAAAAACAATACCATTTACAATAGCATAAGAAAGAACAGAATACCTAGGAATAAACACTGCTGGGAGAAATTAAAGAAGGACCAATACACTAGAGGAGACCCTGAGTTCATGGATTGGGAGATTTAATACTGTTAAAATATCGATACTTATTAATATTATAATTAATATAATAAGTACCAATATTAATACCACAGATTTGATGTAGTTCCTGTCAAAATCCAGACTGCAGAAACAGAAAAATATTTTCCTGAAATTCATATGGAATCTCAAGGGACTCTGTTTAGACAAAATGGTCTTGAAAAATAACAGATTTGAATGATAAAACTCTTAGAGGATAAAAAAGGCAAAAATCTCTTGAATATGAACATGAGCAACTTTTTCCTGAATGCATCTCAATGGGACTGAACAAATGGGACTACATCATGCAAAAAAGCTTCTGTACAGCAAATGACACGATCAGCAGAACAAAAAGACATCCTACAGTATGGGAGAATATATTTGTAAATGACATATCTGACAAGGGGTTAACATCCAAAATATATAAAGAACTCATATGCCTCAGCACCCAAAAAACAAATAACCCTATTAAAAAATGGGTGGATGATATGAACAGACAATTCTCCAAGGAAGAAATTCAGATGGCCAACAGGCACATGAAAAGAAGCTTTACATCACTAATTATCAGGGAAATGCAAATTAAAACCACAATGAGATACCATCTCACGCCAGTTAGGATGGCCAACATAGAAAAGAATAAGAACAACAAGTGCTGGTGAGGATGCGGAGAAAGGGGAGCCCTGATACTCTGCTGGTGGGAATGTAAACTAGTTCAACCATTGTGGAAAGCAGTATGGAGGTTCTTAAAAAAACTCAAAATAGGGAGGCGGAGCCAAGATGGTGGCGTGAGTAGAGCAGCAGAAATCTCCTCCCAAAACCACATATATCTAAGAAAATATAGCAAAGACAACTCTTCCTAAAATAGAGACCAGAGGACACAGGACAACATCCAGACCACATCCACACCTGCGAGAACCCAGCACATCGCAAAGGGGGTAAGATACAAGCCCTGGCCTGGTGGGACCCGAACGCCCCTCCCCCCAGCTCCGGGGGGGGGGGGAGAAGAGAGGTCTGAGCAGGAGGGAGAAGGAGCCCAGGACTGCTGAACACCCAGCCCCAGCCATCCGCACCAGAGTGCAGACACAGTGCATACGTGGGGTCCTGGATACTAGGGAAACAGGGTGGCAGGACTGGTGAGGTGACAGGGTGCCTGAGGCCGATGCGGGAGAAAAAAGAAACGAGAGTGGCCATTTTTTTTTCTCCTCTTTTTTTTTTTTTTGGCGAGTGCTTTTTGGAAGTCTTAAAGGGACAGGGACCCCAATACTAGGGAAACAGGGCAGGAAGACCAGTGAGTGGGTGCCTGAGACCAGCGACTGAGGACAAAGAAAATCGTGCATTTTTCTTTTTTTTCTTTTTTTCTTTTTTTAATTATTTATTTAATTTTGTTGTTGTTGTTGCTGTTGTTTTGGTTTGGAGACTGCTTTTTGGAAGTCTTAAAGGGGCAGGACAGGACACTTAGTCCAGAGGCAGGGAATCTGGGGATCTCTGGGCACTCTAACCCCCTGGGCAGCAGGGAGCATGGAGGTCCCTTACGGAGATAAATAGCCTCCCGGCCACTCCCCCTCCAACGGGGCTCCACCCTTTTTGGAGCAGCAGCCAGGCAGGAAGCAGAAGCCCTGTCTATGTGCCCCTGTCAGCACGCAGCTGCCCAGCACAAACCGCTAGAGGTCGGAGTTCTCCCAGGAGAGGAAGGCCACAAACCAACAAGGAGGAAAGCTCTTCCAGCCGTCACTCGTACCAGCTCTGCAAACTATCTCTATCACCATGAAAAGGCAAAACTACAGGCAGACAAAGATCACAGAGTCAACCCCTGAGAAGGAGACAGACCTAATGAGTCTTCCTGAAAAAGAATTCAAAATAAAAATCATGAACATGTTGATGGAGATGCAGAGAAAAATGCAAGAGCAATGGGATGAAGTCCGGAGGGAGATCACACATGTCAGGAAGGAGATCACAGAAGTGAAACAAACCCTGAAAGGATGTATAAGCAGAATGGATAAGATGCAAGAGGTCATTGAAGGAATAGAAAACAGAGAACAGGAACGTATAGAAGCTGACATAGAGAGAGATAAAAGGATCTCCAGGAACGAAACAATACTAAGAGAACTATGTGACCAATCCAAAAGGAACAATATCTGTATTATAGGGGTACCAGAAGAAGAAGAGAGAGGAAAAGGGATAGAAAGTGTCTTTAAGGAAATAATTGCTGAAAACTTTCCCAAACTGGGGGAGGAAATAATCGAACAGACCACGGAAATACACAGAACCCCCAAAAGAAAGGATCCAAGGAGGACAACACCAAGACACATAATAATTAAAATGGCAAGGATCAAGGACAAGGAAAGAGTTTTAAAGGCAGCTAGAGAGAAAAAGGTCACCTATAAAGGAAAACCCATCAGGCTATTATCATCAGACTTCTCAACAAAAACCCTACAGGCCAGAAGAGAATGGCATAATATATTTAATTACAATGAAACAGAAGGGCCTTGAACCAATGATACTGTATCCAGCACGACTATCATTTAAATATGATGGCGGGATTAAACAATTCCCAGACAAGCAAAAGCTGAGGGAATTTGCTTCCCGCAAACCACCTCTACAGGGCATCCTACAGGGACTGCTCTAGATGGGAGCACTCCTAAGAAGAGCACAGAACAAAACACACAACATATGAAGAATGGAGGAGGACGAATAAGAAGGGAGAGAAGAAAAGAATCTCCAGACAGTGTATATAACAGCTCAATAAGCGAGCTAAGTTAGGCAGTAAGATGCTAAAGAAGCTAACCTTGAACCTTTGGTAACCATGCATCTAAAGCCTGCAATGGCAATAAGTATATATCTCTCAATAGTCACCCTAAATGTAAATGGACTGAATGCACCAATCAAAAGGCACAGAGTAATAGAATGGATAAAAAAGCAAGACCCATCTATATGCTGCTTAGAAGAAACTCACCTCAAACCCAAAGACATGCACAGACTAAAAGTCAAGGGATGGAAAAACATATTTCAGGCAAACAACAGTGAGAAGAAAGCAGGGGTTGCAGTACTAATATCAGACGAAATAGACTTCAAAACAAAGAAAGTAACAAGAGATAAAGAAGGACACTACATAATGATAAAGGGCTCAGTCCAACAAGAGGATATAACCATTATAAATATATATGCACCCAACACAGGAGCACCAGCATATGTGAAACAAATACTAACAGAACTAAAGGGGGAAATAGACTGCAATGCATTCATATTACGAGACTTCAACACACCACTCACCCCAAAGGATAGATCCACCGGGCAGAAAATAAGTAAGGACACACAGGCACTGAACAACACACTAGAACAGATGGACCTAATAGACATCTATAGAACTCTACATCCAAAAGCAACAGGATATACATTCTTCTCAAGTGCACATGGAACATTCTCCAGAATAGACCACATACTAGCCCACAAAAAGAGCCTCAGTAAATTCCAACATATTGAAATTCTACCAACCAGTTTTTCAGACCACAAAGGTATAAAACTAGAAATAAATTCTACAAAGAAAACAAAAAGGCTCACAAACACATGGAGGCTTAACAACATGCTTCTAAATAATCAATGGATCAACGAACAAATCAAAACAGAGATCAAGGAATATATAGAAACAAATGACAACAACAACACAAAGCCCCAACTTCTGTGGGACGCAGAGAAAGCAGTCTTAAGAGGAAAGTATATAGCGATCCAGGCACACTTGAAGAAGGAAGAACAATCCCAAATGAATAGTCTAACATCACAATTATCGAAACTGGAAAAAGAAGAACAAATGAGGCCTAAAGTCAGCAGAAGGAGGGACATAATAAAGATCAGAGAAGAAATAAACAAAATTGAGAAGAATAAAACAATAGCAAAAATCAACAAAACCAAGAGCTGGTTCTTTGAGAAAATAAACAAAATAGATAAGCCTCTAGCCAAACTTATTAGGAGAAAAAGAGAATCAACACAAATCAACAGAATCAGAAAGGAGAATGGAAAAATCATGACAGACTCCACAGAAATACACAAGAATCTGAATTTTGGAATTTGAAATTTGAAAGAATTATGAAAGACTACTATGAAAACCTATATGCCAACAAGCTGGAAAACACAGAAGAAATGGACAACTTCCTAGAAAAATACAACCTCCCACGACTGACCAAGGAAGAAACACAGAAGTTAAACAAATCAATTATGAGCAAAGAAATTGAAACGGTAATCAAAAAACTACCCAGGAACAAAACCCCGGGGCTGGACGGATTTACCTCGGAATTTTATCAGACACACAGAGAAGACATAATACCCATTCTCCTTAAAGTGTTCCAAAAAATAGAAGAGGAGTGAATACTCCCAAACTCATTCTATGAAGCCAACATCACCCCAATACCAAAACAAGGCAAAGACCCCACCAAAAAAAAAATTACAGACCAATATCCCTGATGAATGTAGATGCAAAAATACTCAATAAAATATTAGCAAACAGAATTCAACAGCATATCAAAAGGATCATACACCATGACCAACTGGGATTCATCCCAGGGATGCAAGGATGGTACAACATTCGAAAATCCATCAACATCATCCACCACATCAACAAAAAGAAAGACAAAAATCACCTGATCATCTCCGTAGATGCTGGAAAAGCATTTGACAAAATTCAACATCCATTCATGATAAAAACTCAGCAAAATTGGAATAGCGGGCAAGTACCTCAACATAATAAAGGCCATATATCATAAACCCACAGCCAATAGTATACTGAACAGCGAGAAGCTGAAAGATTTTCCTCTGAGATCGGCAACCAGACAGGGATGCCCACTCTCCCCACTGTTATTTAACATAGTACTGGAGGTCCTAGCCACGGCAATCAGACAAAACAAAGAAATACAAGGAATACAGATTGGTAAAGAAGAAGTTAAACTGTCACTATTTGCAGATGATATGATATTGTACATAAAAAACTCTAAAGACTCCACTCCAAAACTACTAGAACTGATATCGGAATACAGCAAAGTTGCAGGATACAAAATTATCACACAGAAATCTGTTGCTTTCCTATACACTAACAATGAACCAATAGAAAGAGAAATCAGGAAAACAATTCCATTCACAATTGCATCAAAAAGAATAAAGTACCTAGGAATAAACCTAACCAAAGAAGTGAAAGACCTATACCCTGGAAACTACAAGTCACTCTTAAAAGAAATTAAAGGGGACACTAACAAATGGAAACTCATCCCATGCTCATGGCTAGGAAGAATTAATATCAGCAAAATGGCCATCCTGCCCAAAGTAATATACACATTTGATGCAATCCCTATCAAATTACCAGCAACATTGCTCAATGAACTGGAACAAATAATTCAAAAATTCATATGGAAACACCAAAGACCCCAAATAGCCAAAGCAATCCTGAAAAAGAAGAATAAAGTAGGGGGGATCTCACTCTCCAACTTCAAGCTCTACTACAAAGCCATAGTAATGAAGACAATTTGGTACTGGCACAAGAACAGAGCCACAGACCAGTGGTACAGATTAGAGACTCCAGACATTAACCCAAACATATATGGTCAATTAATATTTGATAAAGGAGCCATGGACATACAATGGTGAAATGACAGTCTCTTCAACACATGGTGCTGGCAAAACTGGACAGCTACATATAGGAGAATGAAACTGGACCATTGGCTTACCCCATACACAAAAGTAAATTCAAAATGGATGAAAGACCTGAATGTAAGTCATGAAACCATAAAACTCTTAGAAAAAAACATAGGCAAAAACCTTTTAGACATAAACATGAGTGACCTCTTCTTGAACATATCTCCCTGGGCAAGGAAAACAACAGCAAAAATGAACAAGTGGGACTATATTAAGCTGTAAAGCTTCTGTACAGCAAAAGACACCATCAATAGAACAAGAAGGAACCCTACAGTATGGGAGAATATATTTGTAAATGACACATCCGATAAAGGCTTGACGTCCAGAATATATAAAGAGCTCACATGCCTCAACAAACAAAAACCAAATAATCCAATTAAAAAATGGGCAGAGGAACTGAACAGACAGTTCTCCAAAAAAGAAATACAGATGGCCAACAGACACATGAAAAGATGCTCCATATCGCTAATTATCAGAGAAATGCAAATTAAAACTACTATGAGATATCACCTCACACCAGAAAGGATGGCTGCCATCTAAAAGACAAACAACAGCAAATGTTGGTGAGGCTGTGGAGAAAGAGGAACCCTCCTACACTGCTGGTGGGAATGTAAATTAGTTCAACCATTGTGGAAAGCAGTATGGAGGTTAATCATAATGCTCAAAACACACCTACCATTTGATCCAGGAATTCCACTCCTAGGAATTTACCCTAAGAACGCAGCAATCAAGTTTGAGAAAGACATATGCACCCCTATGTTTATCGCAGCACTATTTACAATAGCCAAGAAATGGAAGCAACCTAAGTGTCCATCAGCAGATGAATGGATAAAGAAGAAGAGGTGGTACATATACACAATGGACTATTATTCAGCCATAAGAAGAAAACAAATCCTACCATTTGCAACAACATGGATGGAGCTAGAGAGTATTATGCTCAGTAAAATAAGCCAGGTGGAGAAAGAGAAGTACCAAATGATTTTACTCATTTGTGGAGCATAAGAACAAAACAAACCTGAAGGAACAAAACAGCAGCATACTTACAGGTCCCAAGAATGGACTAACAGTTGCCAAAGGGAAAGGGACTGGGGGTGAGATGGGTGAGAAGGGAGGGATAAGGGGAAAAAGGGGCCTTAAGATTAGCACACATAACCTGGGGGAAGGCAGTATAGCACAGAGAAGACAAGTAGTGATTCTATAGCATCTTACTATGCTGATGGACAGTGGCTGTAATGGGATATGTGGTGGGGACTTGATAATGGGGGGAATCTAGTAATCACAATGTTGCTCATGTAATTGTATATCAATGATATCAAAATTTAAAAAAATTAAAAATAATAACAAATTTGGAGCTATCACAAAGTTCCAAAAGGTATTTTACAAAGCTACAAAATCAAAACTGGCTGGTAACAGTAGAAAGAAAACCATGTAGATCATTTGAATAGGGTAGAAGCTCCCAAAGTATACCCTCACATGTATGGTTAAATGGTTTGCGATAAGAATGTCAAGACCACTTAATGAGGAAAGGACAGTCTTTCCAATAAATGGTGCCTGGAAAACTGAATATTTCCCTGCAAAAGAGCAGCATTGGACACTTACTTGTACTATATACAAACTTTAAATCAAAATGGATCAAAGACATACATATAAGCACTGAAACTATGAAACTCTTAGAAGAAAGCATAAAGTAAAAGTTACAGGACCCTGGGTTTGGCAATGATTTCTTAGGGTTGACATCAGTACAGGTAACAAATGGAAAAAGGCCTCAGTAAATTGGCCTATGTCTAAATGAAAACTTCTGTGCATCACAAGACACATCGATAGAGTCTGAACACAATACCTGGAATGGGAGAAAAATATTTTCATATCCTACATCTGATAAAGGTTAATACCCGGACTCCATAAAGAACCCCTACAACTCACCCCAGACAAGCAAAAGACCTAATTTAAAAATGGGCAAAGGACTTGAATAAACATTTCTCCAAAGAAGAATGGCCAAAAAGCATATGCAAAGATGTTTAGCTTTGTTAATTATTAGGGAAACGTAAATCAAAACCACACTGAGGTACCAGCTCATATTTGTCAGGATGGCCACTATTAAGACAAACAAACCAAAGAAATTAAGTGTTGGCAAGCATGTGGAGAAATCAGAGCCCTTGTGCTCTGTTAGTAGGAATGTACAAGGATGCAGCCACTATGGGAAAAGTTATAGAGATTTCTCAAAAAATTCACAATAGAACTATCATGTGATCCAGCAATGTCACTTCTGGGTACACATCCAAAAGGACTGAAAGTGGAGGTGCAAAGAGCTGTATGCACCCATGTTCACAGTATCATCATTTGCAACAGCCAACAGGTGGAAGCAACTTGAGTCCATCGATAAGTACATAGATAAACAAAATTTGGCTTCTACATCAATAGAATAGTCTTCAGCACTGAAAAAAAAGAGGAAATTTTGACACAGGCACAACACTAATAAACCTTGAGGTCACAATGATATAGCAAATGAACCAATCACAAAAGGACAAATACTGTGTGACTCCACCTTTATGAAATACTTAGTGTTCGGAGACAAGAAGTGAAATGGTTGTTAAGAGGGTACAGGAGGCTAATGAGGAGATATATGCAACAGATACAGTTTCAGTTTTGCCAGATGAAGGGTTCTGTGAATGGACAGTAGGATGGTAGGAAAACAATATGAATGTGCTTAGCCACTTAACTGAACACTTAATAATGGGCAATCTGGTACATTTCATTTTATATATATTTTACCACAATTAAAAATTTTTAAATGATACTATTACCATTCACTTTTTGACATTGGGAGTTTAATATTCCAAGGAAATCATATGTTAAATTTATGTTAGGGACAGAAAAGCTTCCCTTCCTCATTGAAAAAAAAATTTTTTAAGTATTGTTATTATAAACATTAACATTTTTGAGAAAATGAGATGATTGGATGTAAATTAAAATTTTATTGCTTTTACATTAGAAAAAGAATCCAATGTTTTTGAAGTGATTTAATATTAAGCCTCTTATTTTTATTAACTTAGATAACATGAAACTTCTAGTTATAACTGTCGTGATCTGTTCCTGTTTTTAGATTTATCCATAGCATTCCACATGCATAAATTTGATGTACAAAAGTAAGACAGACTCCTTCACTATGGACTGAGTCACATCAACTGCACAGAACATAGTGAGGAAAGGTGAGTGAAAGCAAGTATAATATTTTTTGTATCAAATATATGAATTATCTTTCAGGGAAAGTTTTCTAAAGTCATATTTTAATTTAGTTTCTAATATTGACCTATTTTTATTTCACAAAAGAGCTAAATTAAACGTGAAATGTCTTCTTTAAACAGTATTTGAACACTTGAAATATCTAAAATTACAAGTTAGTGTTTCACTGTTTTGATACACATATTGACTGTTATATAAAGTCAGTGGCTCTGAGTGTATTTTTAATGATTAATATGGTTTTCTGGGTATGTTCCCCCTAAGAAAAAGCCTCTCTTTTTATTTCCCTATAGATCCTATACACACAGTAATGGGCATTTCTTTAATAATACTTTTATTATTACTTATAAAACTTATTGCATCATACAATAAAAGGCATCATGAAAATTTTTCTACTTATTGATTTTTTAAATATTTGGAATTTATTCAAGCATTTTCTTATTTCTCTTCCATGACATACAGTTTTTATTTTGAATTTTATAAATGCTCTAATTCCTTTGTTGATTTTGTAAGGTGAAAATCAGTCAAAATAATACACCAGTAAATTAGAAATGATTTCCAGTCTTAATCAGAATAGAATTTTCTTTCCTTTTGATAGCATATTTTAAAAGTACGAAAGTGAACCAATTCTGCAATTATTATTATTATACAAATTTGGGCTTCTCTTTTTATTCACAAATTTAAGAATAAACCTTCAACAGAAATTTTATCCCTCAGGTAAAGCATATTCTATCTTTTGAAAGAGAAGGTGAAACAATTAATTCTAGACTTTGGATTCAGTTTTCACAAATCTGCTTCATATTTACCAGTGAAGATTTTGTAAAGGGAAGGCAAAGTGTTTTGTTCTTAGTTTCTTATTATTCTGGAAAAATGTGTGGGATAGGATCTCTCTAGAATAATATTGTTTTACTTTAGGTGAGAAAGCAAAAAGGACCCAGAATTCTGAATTTATATTCTCAATGACAATAGAGGAAATGATTCATTAGACAATTACCAAATATGAGAATTTCTTCAAAGAAATGAAGTCTTGTATTTAAAGTTCTCCCTCTCTCTCCCCCTCCTCTTCCTTCTCTCTCTGTCTCCCTCTCTCCCTGAGGAAAGGCCTCATGAGGTCAGACCTAGAAGGTGGCCAGCTGTATACAAGCTAGGAAGAGAGCCCTCAGCAGAAATCGAATCAGCCAGCCCCTTGAACTTGGACTGCCATCCTCCAGAACTGTGAGAAGATGAATTTCTGTTGGGTAAGCCACCCAGTCTAAGGTATTTTATATGACAGCCTGAATTAACTAGTAGAGGGACTGCATCAATTTTTAAAATGTGGTGAATACTAAAGGCTACTTTGAATGAGTGTATCATGCAAACACTATAAACTCAGCTATTAATGTTAAAGTCATGTAATTCAGAAAAAAGTTTACTAAACAGATCAAGAATATTCTGGAACAACAAAATCTTGCAAGATAGATACAATTTAGAGCCAATTTTCCCAATAATACAAGTAATTACCATTAATCTTCAGTGAAGAAGGACAAAAGCCCAGTAACACAACACACCATGGAATGACAACTGATCTCATGTCAAACTATCAGGGTAGACATTCTTACCTAAAATTTTCCCATTAAAAATTCATTAATAACCTCAATTATACATAAGTCATTCTTAAGTTAACTAAACTCAGTGGAAATCAAGTAGACGTTGCAAAGTTTGTAGTTCAAACTTGACAAAACCCTGTGCCTAGACCCTCTTACACCACATACACACACACAATTACTGAATCAATCTAGTTTATATTTATTTTTACCCTGGATGCTAAAAATTTCTCAAATATGACTAAATTCATTACCATATGGATATTTGCCTGTTCTGTGAACCCAGGAAGTGAAAAGAGAGGATTTTTGCCAAAGTGGTTAGTCAGTAACCAACTATAGAAAACAAAACAGTTGGTTAGACTTTTTTAAACATGACTTTAATGAGTCGTTTTATATGACCTTGTCTGACAGCTGTCAACTGTTAATGGCCCATATGTAAGGAAATAAAATTACAGACTATAAATTTATTGAAGGAATGGAAAGCCATTTCTCTGTAGAAAGCTTTCAGTGATGCTGTCGGTGTCCCCCTCACAGTTCTGCATGCCTCATAAGACATATTTTGATCTCACATAATGAAAATAGTATAAATGGAAAATTGTCAATAATCCACTACTAATCATGGGTGCATTACTCATGCATAGATGCATTAATATCAACTTCACCTGCTCAATTCTTATCCTGATTTTATTCCTCTCTGCAGATTAACAGATTAAGAAGGACAAAGGAAAATAAAGAAGCTGCATTCAATGGAGAATTACTTATAATCAGAGCTCCACTTGATTTCAAGACTGTAGCTGAATCCTTTTCCGGAAAGGGTTGATATAAATTTAAGTGTTGGGCACCATATCGCCTATATTTCAGCTGCTCAATTCTGGCTTTGGTGAAAGGGCCATGGAAGGTAGACAGCACAGTGAGTGTGGTCCTATTCCAAGGAGGCTCTATTTATAAACATGTGACCATCCAGATCTGGACCAAGCCCTTGATTTGGTGACTCCTCTTCTGAAGGAACAGCGGTGTTGAAATTAGCAAGGGGGCTAAACAGAGGGCATGACACAGATTTGGTAAAAGATGTTGGTCCCTGTTGAAGAGGAAGACTGAGTTTCAGTCTAGTAATGTATCAGCCACTCAGAAGGGTGAAAAGACTGGAGAAGGACAATAGGGAACCCCTGCGTCCCTTCTCTAAGCTGTTTCTGCCCTTCGGGAATTTCAGGTGGCTGGGGGAGACACCTGAACACAGCTGTATATGATGAAAGGTGGCCTGTAATTCTGACACTAAAGCATAAAGGGATCTATGTAACTCCAGATGCAGGAATTATTTATGAATGAAACAAGAAGAATGCAGAGGACTCACTGAAGCTGCTGGTTTTGACCTGTCACTTGGCTTTGCTTCTCCTGGACCCTGGCCTTACAGCAGCCACTATGCCGAAGCTTGATTCCCTCACTGCTTTGTTCATAGGCCTGATTCCTATTCTGTATGCATGTGCACTACCTTGATTTAACTCAGCAGAAACACATCCTCTTCAGCATCTGAAACCCAGGATTATGGTATATACCTGAGAAAAGAAAGGGACTCTCCCGAACTGACCACACAGAACCAGAAACTGACAAGCAAAGGAGCACAGATTTTCTCCCAAGTACTGTGCCAATTGATTCACTAAAAGGGGTACTCAAGAGAAACTGGGAAATAACTGTAGAATCCATATATATTTTAGCTTATTTTTAAGCAAACATGATCTGTATGGGGTGCTCATGTAATATAGCAAATTAAATAATTTTCAAAAAATGTTTTGGTTGTCTTCATAAAATATTGAGAAAAAAAACACATGGAGGCAAAAAAAAAAATTCTGAACCAATGAGATCCCATCCAAAAAACTAGCTGTATTTTTTTTTAAAGAATAGTGCCTCTTTTCTGAGCCAGAAATATTGTCTTCTGAGTTTTCTACCAGTGCTACACATGTTTCCATGGCAAATAAGCAATAAAGAATAGGAAAAGAATATCAAATATTTTTTAAAAATTTGCCTGGCCAGAGTCATTCCTTCATGTGTTCCTTATGTACACATACAATAACTCTTCAGAAAGATAATATGCAGCAACCACGTGTTAGTTTCTGGGAATGTCACATATTGTGGGTAAGGTGGACAATTAAATAAGCTAGTATGATATAGTGAGGAAGACGTGAGCTTTAGCAATCAAGATAATTCGATTATTCCATCTCTTAAATGACCATAAATCATTATAAATCCCCTCAAGTGAAGATTGCTTCAACAAATATTGGTTCCTATGACACCAGGCAGAGTGCTTGATGCTAAGTAACCAGCAGTAAACGTGAGTTTATAGTTCAGTGGAAGCAAGCTGCTGGCAGAAACAGGAGAGTGTCAGCCAGTATAATAATTGCAGGTGTAGTGGGAAAAAAAAGTGGGCGTGCACCCCACCCTCAGAGCCCAGAATGCTGCAAGACAAGGAAGAAACATCAAAGCTGAGATTTGAAACCCCCAGGTGCGTGGGGAGAAGGCACGGTGAGAAAGAGCACGTACTAGTCAGGGGACAGATAAAATATGACCCAACTCTAACTAGAATAAAAGGCAGTCTGTTCTTGCAGGCTGTACTCATGTGCTTAAGGAGGCAATAGGAAATCACTGGGCCTCCTGGAGACAGGCAGGGCTGCCCTGCTTAGAACAAACTGGGTTGGATTTCCTGGGGCTTGAGTTACTTGGGTCACTGTGGGCCTGGTGTTACTTGACTCTCTTTTAAGACAAATAAAAACAAACCTAAAGAACCCATTTATGGGCAGCAGTTAGGCTTTGGCAAAAATAGCTTTTATTGAAAGAGTCCATTCACTCTTTAGAGGCACTCATAACTACATGGTGGCTTTTCATCTTCTAGAGGAAAGGGAAGAGCATCAACTGTTCCATCCTCACCATTCAAACACCCGCACGCCGCCCCAAGGAGAAACATCAAGAAAAGCAATCTCCTTTACAATCTAAGCCGCTGTGCATACCAAGGGGGCCGTGGAGGGAAAGTTACGATAGGATATACACTTTATGGTTTACCCTGAGACATTTTTGGTATTTACAAATGGGTGCTGTTCAGATAACTGCAAAGAATCATTCTCATGAGAGATCCTAAAACTTTCTGGAGTTCATAAATCGCTAATAATTTTATGGAAATCAACACTTTACTGTGGCCCCCAAAATCCTTCCAGAGTATATTGCCCATGATCTGAGCTAAGACTAAAGTTTAATTCTCTTTACTATAAATTTTACTATTCATTTTTATTTAACAATGAATCTCTGTTTGCCACCAAAACACCAAAGACTGTTTCTGAAACTTTCCTTATAGGATAGTTGGCCTCTCAAAGCTTTTGAATCAAAATACTTTGGGCTTTATAACTTTAAAATATCCTTCTCATTCTGAATTACGGTTATTAGTGTTAACTGATTTCAACTCTTTGTGGTACTCATAAACACTGTTGCAATTTAATTGAAAAAGTTAAAGGTTCTTTTTCTATAGAGCAAATGAACCCTGCATTGGGATATAAAAGCTATAAACTGATATATATGTTGCAAATAGTAAATCAAATATATCAACTGTAGCTCCAAACAGCTGACTTACTAAGTGCGACAAATTATTTAAATTTTAATAGTTTAATGTTAATTTCATAAGTTTCTGACATTTGGAGGATTAGTGGAAGTTTATAGTCCAGTTAAAAATGATGACCAGAGAGGCATATGCCTATTTAATGCTATTTTTAAGTCATGACATAGAATTGACTCAGAAGAAAATAAATAACTTTATATTTGGTACATGACTTCTTTTAGAACCAAATCAGGAAACTGCTTATAGAACTTTTATTGTTGCCTTTAGATATATAATAAATACATATTAATTTATAATACTTTCTTAAAATATGGTTTGTGGAAAGAGTGTGCCTAATGCAAAGCCCCTAATAAGGAGATAGGTAGTGACTAACTGAAAAAGTAGGACTACAGGAGTGTCTATAAATTCATAATTATCATTATTTAGCCTGAAGAAACCTCTTTTTAAGAACACCTTGAGGATTGCATGTCTTTTTCTATAACTGTTAAATTCTTACTTTAAGTGCAGGAAGTCAATTTCTTGGCTCTTCTATTCCTTATGTAAAGAACCATTTTTATATGGGCTGTATGTTTTGTGCTTTAACTGATATGTTTAATTAATTTATTGCATTTCAATCCAGTTGTTCAAATAAAACTTAAATTTTCTTCAAAATAGTCTACGATCATTAAGTTCTCTTATGAAAAGAGAACTTAAGGAAACCCATCAAGTTTTAAGTTAAGGTATAACTTAATCAAACTCATTTTTTTCCCCTTATTTCTCTAAGCCCAGCAAGTGGAATGGGGTCCTTTGACCTGGACCACACCTTGTGAGCTTCACAGCACCTGTGTTAAGGGCCTACTGCAGGCAGCCCCTGTACCTTTCCCAAGCAGGACTCAGCTCTGAATTCTTGTCCCCCAAACAAATGTGTACCTGAGGAGTGTGAAAGGAACATTACTGAAATTTCTTTAAGATTGGCTGGAGGGTGATGTCCCCAGAAAATATACCACCTTTTCCGTTTGAAAACGCATCTATAGATGTCTCTTACTGAAAGATTTGCTTTTCTCTCCTCTTCAAACTTTCTCCCCAAAAGACATTCCTTCTAAAAATCTCTGCAGTTGAGATGGATCCATTTCTCTCAGCCCAAGTATACCCATGAAACTGACCAGAGCCCTGGGTGTCACTGACCCTATGTTTTGTTAGGAAATTATGTACTTTTACTTGAACACAAATCTCTAGGGAATCTTCCCTTCCATTCCATGAAAATTATCTAAATAGTGACAGAAAAAGTCAAGAAAATGTTTCATTTCAATTTTCATATTATTGTTATTATTACTAAGTACATAAGTGGAGAGAAGGGAAAGAAAAAATATTATAATAAATAATTGTCTCCATATTAAAAAGATATTTGTGTATTCTTTATGCATTCCATTTGCAAATGCCACACTCTTACTGTTGTCCCTGGTAAAATTCCTTTCAGTGTCTGCTTGAGACTTTATTTATTATGTCTACTTGATTCCCCTATTTGACTGTAAGAAACTTACCCTTCTTTGTATTCCAAGATTTAGTAGGTCAGAGTTAAATAACTGAAAATGTTCAGTTAAAGATTTAAAACTGCTCAGGGTCTGCTATGCTGCATGGCGAAAATGATAGTAGAAAGATGATCTATTTGCTTCAATCTACCAAGAAGGACACATTAGCTCTTCTTTGTAAAGTATTATAGATGATTTAGGAAAAAAGGACACAGGATTATGTTATGCTTAAAAAAAAAAAGTTGACCTAGTAGATTTTTTTCTGCCTAATTATCCAAGAAAATTTTTTAAAACCCAAACCTTTTTACTAGCTGCTTTTCCAGACTATTCAAAGACCTAATTACATGCCACCTTTCACAAGCAAAGTTCCCAGTGAGATGTGTAGCAATTTCTTTCTCTCATCTATGGCCTGTACTGTTTCTATGCCTGCTCTCCCCAGAACAATTGTTACTCTACCAGATTCATTTTCTTTTCATGCAATTTCTCAAACTAATGGGTGAGCTTCTTGCAGGCTGGGGTCATATTTTTACACCTCTCGTTATTCCAACCTTAGTTCACCTTTCCAATGTAAAAGGTGCTACGTGACAAAATCATCTCAAGTATAAATCTCTGCCACTATAATTCAGCGTCACCTGGTACTTTTGGTTAAAAATAGACAGTTACTGTCAACAACAAAATTTAAAACCTCTCCTTAAACCGTTATTCAGAAAATCAAATATTTCAGCTATGCCTTACACAGAAAGCAAAGAATTAGGATCATTTCTATAAACTGGGATTAAAAGGTATGCAGTGCCCAAGTCGATATGATAGAACTGTCCCAATTTGTGCCATATGGACTTCTCCGTCCCAATGGAATTGTAGGTGTCCTGAAGTTCCAGGGGAATTATAGTTACAGGGCTTTAGGACACAAGAGGGAAGACCACAAGAAAAGATGAAAGAGAACCCATTCCTACAGGTTCAAATAGGACTCCTGCTATTTTTTGTGGTAGGAAGCTTATACCTGGGTAATTTATCTTTGTAACTACAGCTAACGTACAGGTTTTCTGATTATAGGAGTATTAAGGAAATAAAATGGTTTCTCACTAAATGGTACACAGATACACTGGGACAGATTTTTCCTCCAAAATACTTTAGACCACTTTGATAACCTTCATTTTGCTGAAGAACAGTTCTGCCAAATAATTTTAGAAAGAGCAAAACACATACATTCACAAATGTCCAAATGAACAGGAAATTTTATATAAGTAATGGGGATTTACAGTTATAGATCATGTTTACACATACTTTTCAGCTTTGAAGGTAAGCAAGTACTTTTCTGGGATTCAGAAAAAGATAAGAAGTTAGTGTGTGGCTGATCACGTTCATGTCCACATGTGACACTAGCTAGGGCTGGTCTCAGACACCAGCTTTGTCATTATGATCTGCAAATCCCTGGAAAAGATTGGAAAAGATAAATAATAATTAGAACTGCCTCACTAGATTATTATTAAAATTACATTTTAAAGCATACATAAAACTTTTTGCACAGAGCTGAATAGGCAGCAAATGCTAATTAGTATCAGTTATAGGGCCAGGGCACAGAAAGCCCCATCTCCCCCTCTATATCTAATGTGTTCCTCTCAATAGATTGGCCTCTTGTGAATTTTATAAGTCTATGATTTGCAAATGTCTCTGCTGTAGACTGAAAAAAAAAACAGGTAAATACCTGATGTCTTACCAGATTACCAGGTCACCAATGCTGTGAGCAGCTCAATTCAGCAATATGACAGAAACTAGATCAAAATTTGAACTCTTCAATGACTCCAATATCCTAAGTTCCATACTCCTTAAATGTACATTCTTTTCTCTGTAAATGTTCTTTTCCACTGTGAAATGTTCCTCTTTTCTATACTAAATACTGTTAAATCATAACTCATCATTTAGCTCTAAAATAAAGTTGAGGTACTAATCTGATCCATCACATGGAAAGCAAACAAGAGTGCTACGTTTAACACTATGAAACATACCATGAGAGAAATTGTAGACTGCATGCGTAGTTGTGCAAAATAATTAGTGTAGAATGCCTGAAAGTTTTTATTAGTTTATTTTTATAAAGGGAATAAATTGGGAGGGGGGCTGGACTTTCTATAGTGTCCTAAGTAATACTCAGGACTATAAACAGGTAAGTCCAATGTACTTTCATATCAATTAATTGAGTCAAGATGTTTTTTTTAGACAAAATGGAATATAGAGGACATACCAATCTAACCACATTCCTGTTTTAAAAATACTTCACAAATGCCATAGAAAAATGATAATTACAATAGTTTGCACCTTCTCTAGTGCTCAAAGCACTCCAGGCTCTCCAGTAAAGTTACCTTCCTTCACCCCATTTAAACCCTATAATTTGGCAATTATCATGGCAGTGTTATTAGACAACTGAGATTCTATGAGTTTAATGGCTTTCTAAAACCATACAGCCAGTGGAAGGCAAGACTCAGATATAAACACTTGTCTATCTACTTACGAATCTCATGTCGCTTCTACTATGTAGGAAATTACTCTGTTTCAAAGAAGGAAAGGAAGAGTTTTGCTTTTTCCTCGATTATTTATAGAGGATAATGCTGTTATTTTTGTCTCATTAGATTCCATAGCTGTATGGAGAAGAATGTGTATGTTATTGAGTATGTCATTAATTAAAATAGATCTTTGATAATCTCGATTCATCTGATCTCTCTCCAGCCTACAGTGGAGGCTTAGTGGTGAGTGTTGATTACAGGGGCTTCATCACACCAAAGGGTAAGGAATCCTTCAGTGGCTGAAAAACAGAAATTGAACATGGAAGGAAATTTTTATCATTTTGTAATGCAATGTTCCTCTTTTTTATGGAAGTATAATTGACACACACTGTTGTATTAGTTTCAGGTATACACCATAGTGATTTCACAGTTTTCTCCACCACAGTAAGTCTAGCTACCATCTCCATCACCACAC
This sequence comes from Manis javanica, assembly GCF_040802235.1. Lineage (NCBI taxonomy): Eukaryota > Metazoa > Chordata > Mammalia > Pholidota > Manidae > Manis > Manis javanica. Next base: position 76,827,842 of record NC_133167.1, on the reverse strand, counting down.
AAAGCTGTTGATTGACCACATGGCCTATGCAGCACTTTACACGGCAGTGTTCCTCTGTGTTCCTGATCATCTTTGCTCTGAAGTCTACGTTGTCTGGTATTATATACGACCACAGCTTACTTTTCATTAGAATTTGCAGAGTGTAATGGTTAATTTTATGTGTCAACTTGATTAGGCCAGAATAACTGGACCCAGGTACTTGGCTGCATCTGTGAGGGTGTTTCTGGAACTACATTAAACTCTGCTTGATAGACGAGGTGAAGCGGTCTCCGTCCCTCCTGAGGGGGCCTCGTTCAGTCTGTAAGGCATGATTAGAACAATGCTGAATAGGGGAGAAGTCTCCCTCTGCCTGTGTCTGACGTGAGGCACGGGTCTTTGGCCTCCGGGCTTGGATTAGAATGCACACAAACCAACTGGCTGGCTGGTTCTCAGGCCTTTGAACCGAGACCGGAACCATCCCACTGGCCCTCCTGGGCCTCCGGCTCGCTGACTGGAGATCCTGGGACTTCTCAGCTTCCATAACTACATGAGCCAATGCCTTAAAATATTTTACCTATTCATCTATCGATTGACTGATTGATAAGTATAATAAGTCTACCATCTGTCTATATCATCTATCTATATCCTGTCGGTTCTGTATCACTAGAGAACCCTCATTCATATGGTATGTATATTTTTCATTGTTTTCCTTTTAACTTGCCTGTAGTATAGATTTGCATTGAATTTCTTGTGGACAAAATAGACTTGGTTCATTTTCAAATTCACCCTGAAAATCCTTCTCTTTTTCATTGATGGCTCAAACCAGTGACATTCTGTGGAATTACTGGTATATTTGGATGGAAGACTAGCATTTTATTACTTGTTTTCGTCTTTGTTTCCTCTGCTTTTGTTCAACAGCTTCCACCATCCTGACTTCATTTGGGTCATTTGAACATGTTTTAGTTTTCAGCTTCCATTTATCTGTTGTGTTTCTTCACCATCTTGTGTTTCTATCTTGGTGCTGTTGCAGACTCGCTATTTAGTAGCTGCTCTGCAGACTGCAGGTTCTGTACTGAACTTTACATGGTCTGTTCGGAAGGAATGTGTTCCTGCTTTAAGTAGAATGTAGAAAATTTGCCCCTCTACAGGCTCCTTACCCGGTCCCCTTTTGCTGTGGCAGCCCTATTAATTACATACGCATATGTTGCAAACACCTTCAGACAATGTTAATTTTTTAGTTTCAACTGTCAACAGTACACTTAAAGAGTCATGAGGAGAGGAAAAGTCGATGACACTGAATGCATTCCTTCTTACTCTTGAAGTGAATGGAAAGATGGGTGTCAGCAAAGAAACAGAAAAGATAAAGAAAACCAAATGAATTTTATACAGAATCAGTGGATTTTTGCTACACCGAATATACTTACTTTAGAAACGCTAAGGAGGTAAGATTTACAGAAAACAGTGTCCGACTAGATGTACTATTTTAGGAGAAAGAACTTAATGATCACTAAGAGTATCCCACGCATTTGGGAGGCTGGAGTGCACAGGATGAGAAACAAGGTTTATTCTGTGTAGGAGAACTTGAATGCACGTTAGATATTGAACCTGAGCTGTCTGCAGGAATGGCAGCTGCCTTGCACAGAAGACACCGTCGGAAGAAGCCAAAGATGGTTGGTGAGTTCACACACTCACTTCTGCCAAATATTCTCCTTGTTTTTAAATATTTTAGATAGTGAACAGAAAGATACAAATTTGCTTAATCTACAGACATAGACCTTTTGAGATGAAAACTATTTAAAAAAATAAGTTATTTTACTGTAATATGAATGCGTATCTTAATCTCTTTAAGAGTCATTTCATACACACCAGTTTTGACCATGGTGGCATTGTTTCTGTGTTACAGACAGGAAGCCTGTCTTAGCCCATTTCTTCTTCTCTAATAATCAAAGGCCTCTATGTGGATTCATGGGGACACTATAGGCAATACCTCTGTTTATAAGTTCTGGAAGTGTGAAAAATATGCCTTCTTTGGGAAAATGAAGAAAGAATTTTCCAAAGAGGAAATATTGGCTTAGTTTTACCACATTTTAATTCATTAAATTGTGTACATGAGAGTAAACACAATTTGAGGTTAAATTAGGAATCCAGACAAGTTAAGGTAATGGGTAAATATGGATGCCCAGAAGTTGCTCAGACACTTTAATTCTGTAGCACATCCTAGTCTCAGAATATCCTTGCTTATCACCAGGGGACAACTGCCTTAGTGGATGTGTAAGGATTGGTGGGAAAACAGTGTAATAACCAAGCAGAGTGGTAATAATGTGTGTTAGTGCATTCTTCCCAAAGAAGAAAATGTAATTCCAAACAATGAGGGAAAAAGAGTTTGAGAAAAGTGCAGAAAAGAGAACTTGACATATAAAAGAAACAGGTTACGTGACAAGGCTTTTCTTTGGCTGAAATGTAAATTCGAGTGAAGGACTGCTGCTCGCTCATCTGTTTTTCCAGTTTCTCCCATGGCTCCAGCCTCCTTCCATGAGCCTGTGACCCCCACCTGGGCTTTGCAGGCTCAGCAAGTGCTCCAGACCTGCTGTGTCAAGATCCCAGTCTGCCCTCCTTCATTTCAGGACTTGATGAATCAGTTTAGACCAGACGTTAATGCCTGAAGTCAACTTATTCTCTCTCTGAGTACTATTTACATTTCAACTGTGAACAAAGTCACACAGAAAAGTTCATCTGTAAGATCATCACAGTTAAACAGCCAAAAATAATCATAGCTGCCCCTGTGCAGTGAAAATGGCATTCGTGTGTTGACAAAAGACCTTATGCAAACCCTTCCCCCGCCTGACAAAGTTTAGCATCAGCTCAAATAAACCTTCCTTAGTGAAGTCTCGGCTCTCATTTCCTAAAGGCGTCCCAAGTCTCTATCATATTACTCTAAGCTGCTGTCTTTATGGCACTCTTGGTAGGCTGAAATTATCTTGTTAATTGACTTTTTTTATTACTAGTTTTGTCACACTGGAATGTAAATTCCTTAACACCAGATCGTGACTGGCATATAGCATGTTTTCCATAAATATTTCTGAATAAATTTAACAGTTAAATAATTTGACAAGGAGTTTTGAGCACACTGTTTATCTCAGTAATTTCATATATACTTTTCCTATGTAAATAAGCAAAAATTCAGAAAAAGCACTTTGGGTTTACATATCCATCTTAAAGTTCTCTATGACCCTGAAAATACAAAACAGGAAAGTTTCAAAATAGGAAAATGGTAGCAAATCATGATGCATCTATTATACAGCCATTAAGTATTTTATTAACATATGAAAGAGAAGATACAAGGAATATGCTTATTTTTGTTTTATTACACTTATTTATATTTTAGCCAGTGTTTCTTCTTTTCTACCAAAAGCTTTGTTTTCATAAAGTTCTAAAGATCCTTGTCACATATTAAGGAAACAGAAAGAATTTAACTCAGATAAGTCGAAGGAGCCATTTCATGCCCTCACTGCATACCTGTCACGATTAACCCCCTTAGATGTGGCAGGTCATCTGCTACACAGTATCCATGAAGAAGGACCTAGTACAGACCAGACATATCAGAAAACAGTCTTGAGTATTCATGAGGCAAATATAAAGGCAGGGTGGCTTGTCCCCATGCCCTGCAAGGCAGTCGGTGCTTATCACTAAGGAACTGCACTCATGACCCATTTGCAGGTAATCGCAAGGACATTTCTGGCCAGTGAGTGAATGGATACAGTGTGGTCTCAGTGGAGCATCTAAAGACTGGAATGAGATTTTCCTTCTGATAGGGAAACAGGTAATATTTAGCATAGTGGCTGTTCCATAACCTGGCCACCACATTACCACAGTGACAATGACACGTGAGCAACATGCACTGGGAAGTCACGTGCAGAAAATAGAATATTTGCCATGTGATGGCCCTGAGATGTGGGGACTGCTTGTTACTAAAGCATAACCTGATCTGTCCTGGTGAAAACATTCACCTTTTCTTCTCTCTCTGCCTCAAGACCTTGTGGCATCCCTTCCGTAGTTCTGGACTGAAGATAGAGTTCTACAATATAGAGTATTTGTACAAGCTTCCATGGAACCTGGCTTGATGCAGTGTGGCTAACATAATTGCTATACACCATTGTGACAGCTTTACCTGCCACGTGTGACCCATGTGGCCATGTGACCCATGTTTTGTGCCCATTTAATACATCTCCAAGCTTAAACTATAAATTCTTTGACTTCTTGTAACATCTCCCTCCTGAGAAAAATCAAAGGGTTTAGAATGATTAGATAATTAATACGTATAATGTGCTAGAAGCCATCAAGGCTTCTAAAAAATCACTTGTAACTATTTATAACTGTGCTTTAGTCAAATGCAAAATTAGCTCATCCATCAGAAGAACCTTGTACAGCTATTCTGACCTGAAAAGATATAGGACAGGTCCTTTGATACCTTTGAAAGTGATGTAGTTTTAAATGAGAACTTTAAAAATAGGTCAACGACGTGTCATTTCATCAATATTCTCAGCTATGCCAACTTTACATTTAGAGTTGAATGTGTTTAACCAGTTATGGGGCTCTAACACACTGTTTGACCTACAAGAAAGGATAAAGTTGGTGACAACTAAATTACAGAAGAAGAACATTTTTAAATAAATCTGCTCTGTTATAGATTGTAAATCTGTATTGTGGATACATATGACAACCATTTTTGTCAGGATAATACCGCAAGAGCCAAAATTAATCTTTCATCTCTTCCCTTGATGGGAAAAAAATGGGACTCTGGAAAGTGCACCGTGGATGAGAAGAAACTGTTAACATTTACTTTTAAAAGTTGTGACTGACATCCATCTAAGTGGAAGCATGTGTAGAGTCCCCAGTGTGTGAATTTTCCCCAAAATATTCTGTTATAAAGTATTCTAAACTGAATTGAATCTTGCGAACAAGTGTGATGAGGGAAATTAAGTTTAAAAAGAATAGAAAACAAGTGAAGGTCTTATAAACAACTCAGAAGTAAAACATACTGCAAAAAAAACGTTGGTCAGATCACAATTTTTGAAAAGGAAGGAAATTACATTAAGTTGCAAAATATAAAGCATACTGTCATATATTAAATGTGAGTGGATTAGAAACTCCCATCAAAATTCAGAGCCTAAAAAGACTGTATAACAAAAATTCCTGAAATGGAAAAAAAGGTGGAAATTTCTCAGTAGTTAACATAGACAACTATACATAGACGTAGGCTAAAGTTGAGCAAAATGCAAGCACATATTAGGTAATAAGAGGTACAATGAAATCAGAAATAACCATTACAAATTTACATATATGAAGCATTGAAGTCAGGAGCATAAAGCATAAACTATTAGATCATAAGGAGAACAGGATTTGAAAATTTTAAGTTTTAGTGGGAGGTTTCAGTATACCTCATTAGAATGGGAAAGATAATAATAAAAAAAGGTAAGAAAGAAAAAAATAGTTAAATTCTATATTTAATCAAACTGAATTATATATTTATAAAACCAGTTTCATATATCTATGTAGAACCAAATACTTTCCATATGTACATAGATCATTCTCCAAAAAAGGTAGCATAACTGGCCAAAATTTTTTCATTAATTAATTCAAAGGTGGATACTTAGCATAAATTATCAGATCAAAACATAATGAAATGAGAGATATGTAATAATAAATCACAGAAAAATATTGATTGCTTAGATATTAAGAAATTCACAACTAGACAAACCTTAGATCATTAAAGAATTTTAAGATGATACTAGATATTGCTACCATCTAGATAGATAGAAAACAGTGGGGTGGGATTCACTACACACCAAAATGCCTGTCACCACAACATTTTTTCCAAAATATAGATAGCTGCAAATATCTTTAATCCCAAAAAGAAAGACAAAAACAATTAAAAGAATAAATTACTCAGATTAAGAAGTAAGAAAGAAAACGATGATATGAAACAGGAAACAAAGAGATGGTACTAATATAAATAAACATTGTTATATTATTGAATAGAAAAAAATAGTACAAAGCATTAATACACTTGGAAGATATTTCTTTGTAAACACAAAGAAATAAGTACCTTGAAAGTCTGAGTAATTTTTAAAAAGAGTGAAGAAAAGGCAGAATATGGGAAAGAGGACAGAGCTCTAGCCACAATGTTGGGAAAGTTTAAATAATTGTGAAAGAATATACCATGAAAATGGGAACACAGGACAGTCAGAGGAAATGCAGGATTCCTTAGCAAAATAATAATTCTCAACTGACTATTTGCCCATGAAGAAAGTCAGAGGGAGGCTGTCCCACGGTGATGCTGTCTTACCCTCCTCCTCTGTGCCTATTTTCTGCACCATATCTCACAAAAATAAACATAAATAAGGAAGTTTTATATTAAAATTCCCCCATTTCTTCCCTCATATCAGTAATTATTTTATGGGAGTCCCTGAACCTGTCTTTCCCTTTCTTTTTTCTCTTGCAGAAACTCCTAAATTCTGCTAACATAACATACTCAGGAAATTTAGACTATCGTCACTATTGCTATGATGTGACTTTTTTCTGTTTAGTGTTTTTTTAAATTTATTTTGTGCTTTTAATCCTGTCCTGTATTTTCTGCTTCTCCCTTTATCATTCCGTATTATGGGAATTATTCTAGAAATTTAAGGGTTTGGGGGCCCACTGTCCCCACTCCAGGTATTTTCCTGTATGCTAGGATGATGCACTCCACAGTTTGGCCTATTTCCCCATATACTCTTTATGACTTCTGAATAACTTATTGTGAAGACATTCATTTCTTTTGTCTCAATGTTTATATAACATTTCTGACTTTTAACTTCCATTAGTGAAGATACAATGTCCATTGCCAAGCTGACTTAAAAGATAACTTGTTTTATTTTTGTCTATTTAGAAGTTTAAAATAATTTCTTTTTATCCTTAGATAAATTTTATCTAATGATACATTAAGGTGTGTTTCTTTCTTATCAATCAAGCCTGCAACTTACTGATCTTTATTATTTACACGAACGTTATACCCTATCTTCTATCTCGCTTTGAAACCCCTAATACTCACGTGCTAGGTATTCTGAATTTAGTAAAAAATATCTTCCTAAGCTTAAAATTTCTACATCGTCTATTTTTATTCTGACATGAGATAATTCTTGTATTTTATTTCCCAAAGCTTGTCTATGTCTCACCATTTAATGATTGCATTTCCTGAATATATTAATTTATAAATCCTATTTTAGTATTTATATGATTTTCTTATATATCTTAACTTGCAGTGTTATATTTTCTGTCCACATTCTCTATCTGTACATCTGATTCAGCCATTTTGGAGAGGTTTCTATCAGTCTAATCCTCCTTCTATAAACAAGTATAAAAGTTGGATGAAATACATACCACAGACATTTGACAGCATTGGAAAGTAACCAGCATGGCACTGCTCTAGAAGCTGTGAGCCCTGAGAGATGAACGCGCTCCACAGAACTCCACATACCTGCCAGTATTTTTCCTTCAGTGTATTTGCAATTGACAGTGTAGAATAGATCCAGAGCACAAAGCTAATATCTCACCGGTCTGAGGAAACATGTAGGATTGTACAATGATTAGAGAGGAAATTTTACAAAAGAAAAATACCACAGTATGTGGGGTGAAAAATGTACTACATAGGATTAAACATGAGTTAGATATCAGAGAAAAAATAAGCTAATGAACTTGAAGATACAGCAACAGAAACAGACCAACATAAAACACACAGAGGAAAAAACTGGAAAGGAAAGATCAGGCCATGAGTGAGATGTGGAGCCTTATACCTAAGTAACTGGAGTCTTCAAAGGTGGGAGAGGCAAAAAATTGTTTTGAAAAATTACAGTTGATGAAAATCAGAACTCTACAAATCCAAGAAGTTTGATAACCCAACACAAGAAATTTGAGGAAAACTATACCACAAAACATCATGATCCAATTGTTTTCAATCGATAATAAAAAGAAAATCTTAAACACAAAGAACAAAGACACACTGCATACAGAGTAACAGAGATAAGGAGGTCCAGAGACTTCTTGGGAGAATCAAGGCAAGCTAGAACAGCACCTTTACAGTACTAGCAGAAAAATAAAATGTCCAGTACAATTCTTTTTCTGGGGAAAATACCTCTCAAAAGCAAAATTAAATTAAGACTTTTGAACTCATTAAGCAAGCTCAATAACAATGCACATATGTATACATTACGTGTATACAAAATACAAAAATGTGTGTTATAAAATATATAATTATATAAAAATACATTATATAAATATATATATAAAGTTAAAGATACAACAAGAGTAGCACCAAAGGATGGTCGGGGATAAACTGAAGTGTTTTAATGTCTTATACATAAAATGGCAAAATATCACTGTAGGTAGACTGTAACAGGTTGAAGGTATATAGACTTCAAATCTTAAAGCAACCACTAAAAAAACAAAAGTTATTAACGATTCAACAAAAATGACAACATGAAATCATGAAAATATCTATTTAATCTAAAAGAAGTCATCAGAAGAAGATGAGGAAGAAAAGGATAGAATAGAAAAAAGTAAGCAAATTGAAAATTGTTGGACTTAATCCCAGCCATATAAATAAACACAGTGAATGTAGATCCACAGCTCAAAGGCAGAGATTACCAGATTAGATCTAATAAAACTTAACAAGATGCAGCTGCATGCAGCCTATAAGCAACACACATTATTTAGAAAGACAAAATATGTTCATAATAAAAGAACAGAAAAGTAGATAATATATTAATACTAATTGAAAGGTAGCTGGAGAGGCTGTATTAACATTAGAAAAAGTAGATTTCACAGTGAAAATACCTGTTAGCAGAGGTAATATGGGTCAATTCACAATGATACATGGCCAACCTTAAAAGTTTAATTGCTTCATCAAGGGCTTCAAAATACATGAAGTGAAAACTGATAAAACTGTAAGAGATGTAGATAAATTAACAATAATGTTCAAATATTTTAAGGCCTCTTTCTCAATAACTGACAGGACAAACAGCCACAAAGTATATAGAACACTGTCAATCAACTTGATCTAAGTGACATTTATGGAACTCCACTGAGAGCAAAAAAGGAATTCTTTTCAGGTACACACAGAACATTCACCAAGGAGCATAAGTGAGACATTAATGCAAAGGTCTCAATGAATGTAAATGCATTGATGAGCCACATCGTCTCCTCTTATAACAATGGAGCTAAATTAGAAATGAAAACAGGAAACATGTCTTCAAAAATCAAAATATCTGTAAGTTATATAACACAGTTCTAAGTAAACCATAGACTAAAAATTAAATCAAGAGATACTAGAAATTATTGTGAATGGAATAGAAATGAAACCACAACATAGCGAAGCTGATGGGCTGTCACTAACCCAGCACTTAAGGGCTGTTTCATAGCTGTAAGTGCGCGTATAACACCACAAGAGAGCTTCAGCTTTACCCTTCCATGCCTAAAACTGGAGGAAACAACCCCAATGTCAGAATAAAAAAGCAACAATGGCAGATCATTAGAAATCAATGACATCTGCAAAAAGAACTCAGTTTACTCATGGGATCCCTTAAAAGAAGATTTTCTCCTTCCTTGGTATCAGAGTACTTCTTTCACCATTATAGGCTTGAAAATAATAAGTTTGGGCTGATCACTTTTTTAAAAATTATATTTTGTATATTATTATTTCCAAACTATGACATTTTCAATACAAGAATGGTAGAGACCCTAGCAATGTGGTAGATTGCTCATCAAAAATGTTCTCTGGTCTTATTTGCACAACATGATGATTCTCCTGTGAAGTAATGGTCACTATTTTCCCTCCCCACAAATGAGTTAACATGGGGACTCGTTTGATCAACAGAATGTGGAGGATGACACTGTGCCAGGGCCAGCAAAGACTTTAAGAAGTCTCAGTGCTCATGCTGTCATATTCTTGGAGCCCTAAGCCACTGTGGTTTGAAGTCTGAGCTAAAGCCACGAAGGTGTGTGTGGAAGGGAATGCAGGCAAGCTGACCACCACCACCAGCACAGACACCAGCAGAATACAGAGGGACCATCCAGTCAACCCACACGATCATGAGAAATAATAAATTGTTCTTGTTTTAGGCTTTTACATTTTGAGGTATTTTGATATACAGCAGTAAGAAGTGATATAAACAATATTAGTTATTTTATGATTCAGAGAAACAAAACAACCCATATAAAATACATTATTGGGTAAGGATTTGTTTTATAGACATTATCCTACTTAATTTCACAATAAAATTTTAGTCAATAAATACATGCTTAATCAATATATCTCATCTTCTACATGTGTATATCTTATATCTTTATCTTATACAACATGCTTAGTATATAAATTGTATTATAATACCTCTCTTTTATTATTCCCATTAAACCATCCATAAAATTGAAAACTCCATTGTTTTCATGTTATATTTAGTACAATTAGATCTTTAAAAACTCATAAAGTGTTCCTTGTTAGACTCCAGTTCCCAAGAGAAAAGATAATTTAAGAAGCTTTTTTGGTATGGCATTTGTTTGGACAATCAGCAAAGAGCTGACGTAAGCAATCACAAGAAACTTGAATGCCTAAAAGAAAAGCTCTTCTGGATGAAAAAAGATACACAAATATAGCCAAACTCAGTCTGACTCCTGCTTGCTTTTTCATGGTCATATTGACCTCTTTTATACACAGAGAGAAATTATTGCCAGTCTTTAAATGAACCATCTACTTCAATCCGTGTGCCTGCTTGTCCTTAAAGATCTACTCACTCTCACAGACCTCACCCCAGTATCCCCTTATTCACTCCCTTCTCACAAGGAATTGTTCATTTTTCCTCATTTTCCATAACTACAAATTTTACATTGTTTAGACTCTTAACACCATACTATGGGAATGGTTTACATTTCAGATTTCTGAATCTGTTATAAAACTCTATTGTTTGAGGACAGGATCTGTGACGTGTTTATTACTGCCTGATACTGGGGATAATGTAGGTTAGGTTACAAACAGAAATGCCATGAATGAATGAAATGATCGCAGAGAGCCCGCATAGGTAAATAATTAACTACTAAACTAGCATGCGTTAAAGTAATGCAGAGTACTTGAACAGGACACGAGAAAAAGTCATTCAAATGTGGTAGCTCTGCTGGTTTTCATCAAATTAATTTAGCAAAACAAGGAATGGGCTTCTAGACACAGTGTGAAGAAAAGTATTGATGTGTAGGTGGAATGAGATGACCCACAAATGTAGCTTTAATACAATGATGGAGGGAGCTGCTCGCCAAACAAGGCAGGTGCAGCTTGTGACCCTCTCATGTGAGATGTGATAAGGTGAGCTTTCATCACAAATGCTCTGTGGACACAACAATGTACCTCATAGGATCATGTTTTATTTTTTTCATTTAAAGCATTTGAAAATGGTAAAATAATGTCCACATAGTCCTAAAGTTGCCATACCATGGAATAAACTTTCAAACCCTAAAAATAAGAAGAAAACTTCCCGAAAACCTTCATATCACGTGCAACCTATGCTCTTAAACTTAATTTCCACTCTGTGAATGAACAGATACCCTTCTCCTAAAGTCAATGTAAATTAGAAGCTGCCTTTCTGGTGCTTTAGAAAAATCATTTGAGACGAAAATAAACCCTCGGGGCATCTCTGTAATGAAAAATAGGTTAAGTGAACAGAAGAGTACAAACAAAAGAACACAGGCAGCCATTCATTAGAGTCACACCTGTGGCACAGAACTTGAAGTAGGAAGCCTTCTTTTTTGTAAATAATGCATTGAGTCTCTCCTCTTTGTGGTTTCCATTGAACATCCTTGATTGATTTTGTTGCTTGCTGAAATAAAATGTATCATCTCAGCACCCCATTTCCCTGCTGTCCTTAGGAAGGAAAGGGCATTTGGGAGCACTGCACTACCTACAGCAAAACTGCAGGAGAATTGGGTTATGTAACAGTGAGTCTGCTACTAATAAATAATCTGACATGCAAAATTGACCTCCTGTTCAAGGTCAAAGTGGCTATTACTGCGGTGATGTAAAATTTATTTTCCTCACAATGGCAACTACAGGAACTCAAATAATTTGCTCTCTTTGTAGCCTTCAAACATAGGTAAGAAAGTGCGTTATCAAATCTGTAGATCAATTGACTATCAGAAGGGATGTGTAGGCAAAGATACTCACATGTAATAACAGCCAGTTGTTCTGAACATGTGAACTAGAGTCACCACAATTCTTATTTCTAGTACGTTTTGCTGCATTTGACTTATATGGGCCCCAAAATCTAGAATATTTAAAGAAGCTTGTATAAGTATTACATCAGAAAATAAAGTTCTACATGTAAGATATGTATTAGAATCAAAACTGAATTTGCATATACAAAAAAACAGTACTTAAAATTTATACTGGTTAATGTTAATTTCAAAATTTTAACAGAGATGAACCAACGCAAATATAGATCACATCCATACTAACATGTCCTCATTCCCAAATGGCAAGAGCTGACATCTTAAGAAATAAATGTTCAGTCTGAGGTTTGGTTGGATAGGAAAAGATGCAGACAAGAAACAATGATTCATGATCAATCCAACCTTCTCGCTGTCAGATAAAACCTGTTCACTCATCATTTCCAGTGGTTATGGGCTGGGGTACACACATCCTCCTCAAACCTAAGGTTTAATGTACTTCCAAAACACAGTCATCTTATGCTGATTTAATTAAGTATGTTGGAATTAGTATATGACAATTCAGAGGCCATCATCAGAAACATCAAAACTAAATCTCCCACAATTTTATACCGGCCAACCTGCCTTTGAAAACCCAGTATACTTGTGGTCTCGGTCACACCCCAGGCAGCTTGCTATCTTTCTCATCTTTGCTGTCTGTTCTTCAAACTCACCTGCTTGAGGTCATCAGTTATTTGCTTGTGACATCCTGGCTTCAGTCACAGTTAAGATGAAGAGCAAAGTTGGTTCTGTAATTCATTCCCATTGCATTCTGGGAGAGGTTTAAAACATAAAACACATAATGGTGTGCTTACAATGTGCTCTCTCCATCTCTTGTATTTGCTTCATTTTTCTCAGAATATGGACTTAATCGTGAAAAACAAAGAGAACTTGTCAGATTCAGTTCCATGTAATGAAGTAGCAAAGGCAACTTTGAGATAATTATGATGAAATAATATTTGACAAAGTATAAAGGGGTGCCTAACTCTCCTAGTTTTTACAGCTTTGTTGAGATACAGTTGACAAATAAAATTGTGATATGTTTAATGTGTACAACATGATGGTGATATCCATATACATTGTGAAATGATTCCCCCCATCAAGTTAGTTAGTACAACCCTCACCTCACTTTTAGTTTTTTTTTGTTTTCTTTTGCTAATGTGTTGTATGAGTTCTTGTACATTGTGGATATCAACTCCTAATATGATATGAGGTTTGTAAATATTTTATCCCATTCCATATATTGCCTTTTCATTTTGTTAATGGTTCTTGATGTCTAGTTTCATACATCTGGATCAGAAAAGGTACTTGATAAAATATAAGTCATCTTAAAGTTGTTAAAACTTGTTTTGTGGTCTAACAGCGATCTGTCCTGGAGAGTGTTCTGTGTGCGCTTGAGAAGAATGTGTACTCTGCTGTTACTGGGTGGAATATGATGTATATGCCTGTAAGGTTCATCTGGTCTAATGTGCACTTTAAATCTAATATTTCCTTATTGATTTCTGTCTGGATATTCCATCCATTGCTGAAAGTGGGGCACTGAAATCCCCTACAATTATTATCATGTTGTCTATTTCATTCTTCAGGTTTGTTCCTATTTGCTTTATATATTTTCAATGCCCTATTTTTGGATGTGTAAATATTTACAAACTTTATATTCTCTTGAAAAATTGACCCTTTTATCATTATGTATTGACCTTCTTCATCTCTTGTTACAGGTTTTGGCTTAAAGTTTATATTGTCTGATATAAACACAGCTATTCCTGGTTTTATTTGGTTTTCATTTGTATGGGATTTTTTTCCCCTATACATTCATTTTCTATGTGTCTATGTGCATTCTTAAAGGTAAGTGATTCTCCTATAGGCAGCATATAGTTGTGTCCTCTTTTGTATTTTTAATCTGTTCACTCTATATCTTTTGATTCTAGAATCTGGCCCATTTGCATTTAAAGTAATTAATGAGAGGTATGGATATCTACTGCATTTAAAGTAATTAATTACAGACATGTGCATCTACTGTAGGTTTTTGCTTTGTGGCTACTATAAGGCTTACATAAAATACCTTAGAGTTATGACAGTTGTTTTCAGTTAATAACACCTTAACTTTGAATGTATCCTAAATTGCTGCATTTATACTCCCCCCAACATTTTGTGTTTTTGATGTCATTATTTTCAACTTCTTCTATTGCATATGCATTACCAAATTATTATAATTATAGTTGTTTATAATAATATTGTCTTTCAACCTTCACGGTAGAATTACATTATTTACTACCACCATTACAACATTAGAATATCTAGAATTTAGTTACATATTTACCTTTACCAATGAGTTTAGATTTTCATGTTACTAATTGTGTCCTTTCATTCCAGCTTAAACAAGTCCCTTTAACATTTTTGTAAGGCAGGTCTTGTGGGATGAATTCTTTAACTCTTGTTTCTTGGGGAAACTCTCTATATCCCCTTCAATTCTGAAGGACAACTTTACCAGTGGAGTATTCTTATTTGGCAATTTTTTTTTTCATTTAGAAGAATGAAATGAACTCCCTTTAGGCCTGTCAAAGGGCAAAGTCTCTTCTGAAAATTCCAACGATTTTCAGTATGCTTTCCTCTTTTGTAACAAGTTACGTTATTCGTGCTGCTTTTAAGCTGCTCTCCCTCTTTTTTAAGCTTTTAACAATTTGATTGTACTATGTCTTGGTATAGATCTCTTTATTTCCATCTTCTTCTGAAATTATTCAGCCTCCAGTCTTCTCCTTCTGGGATTTCTTTAAAATGTATACTGATCTATTTGATGGTGTTCTGTTAGTTCCTTACGGTGTCTTGATTCTTTTTTATTTCTGGTTTTATGATTAGATGAGTTCCACTGCCCTGTCTTAAGTTCATGGATCCTTTCTTCTGCTTCATCTAGTTGGCTGATGAATCTTTCTACTGAATCTTTCATTTCAATTATTGTATTCTCCAGCTCTATGACTTCCACTTGGTACTTGATTAAATTTTCTGTTTCTTTATTGAAATTCTCACTCCATCATGCGTTGGTCTCCTGATCTTAGTGTGTAGTTTTATGACCATTGCTTCAAACTCTTCTTCAGGTAACTTACTTATCTCCATTCTTCCAAGGATACGTTTGTGAAGACTTACCTTATTTTTCTGTTTGGTACATATTTCCTTGTTTCTTTACTTTCCTTGCCTCTTTGTGTTGCTTTCTCTCCCAGTTTTGATAGCCTGGTCTCATCTGAGAGGTAAAGCTCATAAACTAGCCCGGCCCAAGCTCTTGGCTGTCTCTCAAAGCTTTGCAATTGTCCAAGCCACCGTCTTTCTACCTAGAGGCTCCTACCTGTTGAAGGTGGGCTAAAACCCGCCAGAGTCCCAAGGAAGGTGGTCATCACTAGTGCCAAGCTGCAGGACGGTTAGAAGCTGTGTCCTCAGGCAGCCACTAGGGAAGTACATAGTCAGACCTCCTCCGCGGAGAAACTGGGAGATGGGCATTTTGCCTCCTCTTTCTATGCCGAGCCTGGGCATGTCACCATGGGTGGCGCCCTGCTCTAAGTTCTCATGGCTGATACTACGTTTGATCATTGATTTTGATGTTCCCTACTGAGGAGTCTTGGACTAAATAAAGGAGTCAATGAAAGGAAGTTGTAGGAGGTAATTTTAATCAAATGAAACTATGTGTTATATCATTCAATTCACTTTCAGAATGGATGTAGTTTAATAAGGTTTTATATAAAATCACCATTATCCTGCCTACAGTTTATTTTGTTGAAAGTATCTAAGACTTAAGAAAAACATGCAGGCAATTATGAGTTATATCTTTTGTATGCCTGTCTGAGGATATTAGATACATATAATAGCAGAAATTTCTTATTCAATGGTATTAAAAAAAACAGAACTCTAAAATCCTTATTAGATATTCTAAAAGTGTAATTGCCAGATTCAAAGCTGTGAGATTCATATCCAAATAAGTTTTTAATGTGAGTAAAGCCAAAGGCATTTATGTTTAAATTCTAGTGTACAACAAATACTTACTGTTGTGATCTGTATTACTTAAATCTAACAACTCTGCAGAGGAACAGACCAGGTCAGCATTTACATGCGCACACACACAGCCTTGTACACCCCAGGAGGTTCTGAGTATTCTCACACCTGTGTTCCTCTCCCCACATTCCTGCTGTGCGGCTGCACGTTCATCACCAATGGGAGGTTCAAGTACAGATGCTCCATCTTGGTGAGTCCGGTCCACACTGGCAGTGAGTCTGGATCATTTAAGCAAAACTATAGGTTGTTTTATTTCTTTTGACATCAAAATATCTTGTTTTCCCTTTTCAACTTTCCATTTAATAATAATAGCATATTGGGTTGTGTTTTAGCCTTTTTAAATCAAATATAAGTGGTAGAGCAATTGGTATGAAGTCTATATAGCAGCAATGGGAAAATAAAGAGGGTCTGGTGATTGCCCATGGTAATAGTGCATGTCTACGAAGGGTTATGTTACAGCGAGGAGATTATTTCAAATACCTCAAATAACATATATGAAGTTTTCTGGCTTTTTAAGCAATAAATTATAAAAATTATATTCGCTAGTCTATCTTCAAGTAGATTATGTCAATACAGTCATGAGCCGTGTCTTAAATTTCTTCTGTGTTGCCTAACTTCCCAGTGCTGTATTCTGCACACACTACATGCCTACTTGACTCTTAAATTTCTGAATATAAGGCTATTTCTCAATAAACATGATTTCCTAGTCATTTTTGTTTTTACTTATTTTACTTGAATCAAATCATAATACAATCTGTACCCTTAACCACAAAATCAATTCAACTCTGAGTTGCTTTTTAGCAGGGAGACTGTTTGATTAATTACTCCCTAACCTTGGTGTTCTGCATTCGATGTATTCTCTTTGTGAATCATTCCTAACAATACAATTTTATCACCTTGCTTTATATGACAATAGACTTCAATGCCTTCGCTACAATAATCTCATGTCCAGTGTAACCTACAGAGTCTTAATTCAGCCTCATTGATTTGAGTGCTTTAACACAGGATAAATCAAGTTAAATACCAATGGCTTTTTAACTTTGAAAAGTAACAAAAGGGCCCCCTGGCAGCTCATGAAGGAAGGAGAAACCTTATCTACTTAGGGTTTCCTTGTGGAAAATAATGGGATGACCAATGATTCGCTTATCTGTTCGTTTTTCTCAGCAGGAGCCTGCACCATGGCCAGTCTTCCTAAGTCACCTCATACACAGCTGCCACTTCAGAGCACCTGGGGGTGACCTAAGGTTGTGTGTCTCATACTTAAATTAATTCTACTGAAATGGTGTGGGAAAGCTTCAGTATGCATTTTATTGTTTTTTATTTTTGCCACCACAAAGGTGGATTCTATCAGACCCAGGTTAAGGTAATTGCTTGCTCAGCTATTGATTTATTTCTGCTAGTTTCTCAAATTACTACACTTTCAGAAATTTAGCATCCTTCTCTTGAATCAGACTCATCTAATCATAAAAATGCAAGTGATTCTTTATGAACAGGAATGTATGCTTTATTAATTATAAGAACAAAACAAAAATCCCTCCTTACAATCTCCATTTCCAAGAGTTATAAATCCAGGGTTCATCAGAATCATTTGGGAAGGTTTTTTGAACTACAAACGGGCAGAATCTCCTTTACACCTAAAGTCAGACCATCTGTTGTCAGTAGCCATAAATCCGTATACTTTAGACTTCTTTAAATCATTTTTTTAAGACAATCAACCTACCTGCATTTTGGAGACAGTTTTATTTCATGAAAATTAATTTAAATATTTGAGCTTTCAACCAGCAGAAAAAAAAATCTGCATGGTAAATTGGCAAGACATATTAAATAAAGGATAGTTTGAAAGCCATGGCAAGCCCCTTGATTTGCTTGCAAAAGATGGTCCTTCCTTGCTGGTACACAGCAGATAACATGTGTCCTGGATCAGGATACAAGTGGGCTAAATGAATCCGAACATTCTAAGTCTGTGGTTCAGGATTGCTTCTGGAATAAAAGGCATGGTTCTTCCTTATGGCTGCTTATCTAGTTTTCCATGGGATGGTCCCTATCACGCAGCTGCTGTAATGCTACTTGCTAGAAAATTCACAGGCCTTGAAGCAAGAAAGTTGGGAAGTCAGGCATGTTATGAAACTTCAGTTTACCCCAGTGGAAAAATTTGGATTATAAATACTAGACCCACCAATGTGCTGTTAGGTTTAAATTACATAATGTTGTTAGGTTTAAAGCAGGTAATTCTCTCAGACACATGGTTTAGGGAAATGTTAATTTCTTTCAGGACTCCCTTTCCGTATTGTATTTTGAGGTGGAATTATACAAATATTTAGATTTAATGCACAAAAACATTTAGATTTTAAATATGCTTCTAGATTAACTTTTAATAAGATTATTCTACCCAATAATGAGAAATTGGACTAAAATCCAAGACATTTGCATAAGCAATAGTTTTTCACATTCAGTGATTCCAAATATACATGTTAAACATTCCTTCACTATCTTTTATATCATTTCTCTTTAGTATTTTTGCTATTTTGTTTATTATATTTTTATTCTCCTCAATCTTTATTCAATGTCTCTCATTAAATATAATAAACTTTATTACCCTTGACTCTTTATTATACTTCCTTGGAAGTACCAACCTCTATTTATTTTACAATATTAATGAGGAAACTAGCATATATAATATGACAATAATGCCAATGACTCTTAAAAATTTTTTTTTATCAATTTCTTTTCTGTATTTGGTTAAATCTTACTACATATTTTCCTGTTTTATTTCCCCCTTTCTATTGAGAGAAGCCACATTTAATTATATAATCACAAGAGTTCAAAGTTTTTAAATACTTAAACATTCTTATTTAAGAATATATGGTACAAGCTGAAGTATTTTCTAATTTTTCTGTGGGTTTTGTTTTCAAAGAATTTTCATCAGCTTTTTCCTTGATATACTTTACCTTGTGTTAATGCAGAAAGATGCTTGTGTCGGCATTATGGCTTCTCAAAAACAGCTGTATGGACAGGAGAGGATTTTGGGTAACTTACAGGATTCCCAGTTCAAGAGCATTTCCTTATGTCTGTAGAGTGCAGCACAAATCCCTTAAATAGAATTGCATTCAGGGGTTTGGGGAATATGGGCATATCTTTTACATTTTTTGGTTCTTCTTTGCTTTTTCAGGACACTTAACTTCCCTTTTTACTTTTTGGTTTCCCTTTACCATTGTGATGGCTAATCTTATATGTCAACCTGGCTAGACCCCAGTACCTGGTTATTCAGCCAAGTGCTGGTCTCGGCGTTGCTGTGAAAGCGTCCTGTAGAGGTGGCTAACGCTTCAGGTAAAGGAGATTCACCCTTGATGCTGGGAGTCATCCTTCCCCTTTGCTGGTAAGGCCGTGAGAGTGAAACGGCAGTTTCCCTGAGGAGGAAACCCTGCATGGAGGCTGCGTCACCAGCTCCAGTCCAGGAGTGCCCAGCCTGCCAGCTGACCTTCCAGGTTTCTCCATAATCACAAAGCCGGGTCCTTGAAATAGATTGCTTCAGCTACCAAATCGCAAATATTGCCCACTTTGCTACTTACTACCTTTCTGCTAGGAGCAATGCCTTCCCAAGACTAAATCTGCGTTCTGTTAAAGCATAATTTTCAAAATATTAAAGTCATAATTAGGGTATAAATATACAGTGACTCCCATGTCAATGGCTACTATATTAATGAGGAAACTAATAAGACAATAGAATAATAATGGCAATGACTTTTCAAATAGGAGATAAGAAATGATATATATATATTTATGCATTTTATATTTAATTTTTTTTTCAGAGAGGCAAACATACAAACAAAAGAAGTGCTGGACTAAGATGAATAGTCTGATACAAAAGTACTAACTATATGTCCTCCAGGACAATAACTCCATAACCCTTGTTTTCTACTTAACAGAAATTATTTGCCTTTTTATTGCATAGATTCACTTACATCTGGAAAGCATTCTAAAAGTGAGCCTCTAATTTCAGTTATACTTATGTGGATTCTAATTAATAACAAATAGTACAAAATAGTTACATATCTTCAGAAACTCAAAGGACCCATCAGCTAGCATATTATTATCATCAGCTATGGTATTGAAATTCATCTTTTTGCCTTGATACCAAGACTCAGATGATTTCTTAATGCACCCATATACTCCTATGTCCCTTCCGATAGCAGTGCTTTGATCTGCCAGGTTTCAGGGGTTTTGCCTTTGGTGTAGGACTTTTCTGGGCCCTGATGACCTTAGGATCTCCACTCCCCTTTTTAAATAGGAAGGAGATAATGAAATTGGTGTTTAGTTTTCTAGTTACAAGAAATTTGGGGTTCATGGTATTCTGTTGCTTGATTGTGCTCAAGGTTTAAGTTCTGTGTGTTTTTATTTGTTCTCCTTGCTGTTCTTTATGCCATTTTGTTTCATTTTGGCTTATGAAGTTGTGGGGAAAAGATTCTAATTTCTGCAGCTGCCATATTCTAGGGCAACCTTGGAGGCCAGACTGTGGCATGGATCTTTCCAGGTGTATTTACTGGTATTAAATAAAATCACACTACTTGGTGGGAAATACATGGATTTTGTCTACAGTTCCCTGAGACATCTCTCTCTACATTCTTTTGCTTGCATTTTGTTCATATATTCTCCTTAAGTTTTCTTGTAACTCTGCTGGATAGGTTCAGCCAGTTTTCAAGAGAGATGTAAGGTCCTTAAGAGTGTTTACCAGCCATGTAGTCTCTGCTCCTGTGGCCAAGTCATTGTCTTTTAACCCTTTCCATTATAATTTTAATTATAAAAGGAAAGCCAGTGACCTGTGCTGAAGTGAGTCCTGCTTCAGCAAGTAAGTGCAGACGGCATGACTTCAGGCACAGAGAGAGGCACACCCAAGGCAGCAGCCCCCTTGTGTGACCTCGACCGCGAGACTGAAGCCATCCACGCAGGATGTCAGAGAGGGGTTAGGTCACCGTCTCCCTCTCCGCCCCCTGCTCCTCACTGCCCAGAAACCACACTCACTTGGGGCTATGAAAGCACTTGACAGCTGTTTGACTATTAACCTCCTGAGGGAGATTCAAGACTCTCCTGGAATGGAGAAGAAAAATTCCAGAAGAATCATGGAATCTATCAGATGCAGACTGAGTAGCCTTCCCTGCCTGTTTTGCACTAGTTTTTTCTCTCATATCTCTCTGACATTTGGGGTCAACCTAGATGTTTTAAACATAATATTTTTACCTTTCTCCATGAGTCTGGCTCAAGGGTCTGAGATTTTCTCTTGTTTTCACTGCGTTCTGTCTGTCACCACATCAGTAAGGAAGGATGTGTGAAGACACTGAGCAAGCCCCACCCTTTCCCCAGTCTCTGTGAATTTATGAGTCAGCATGTAATAATTTAAAAAAAAATCAACTACATGATTCCACTTACATGAGGTATCTAATATAATCAAACCCATCAAAACAGAGAGTTGAACAGTGATTGCCAGGGGTTGGGGGAGGGAAATGGTGGGTTACTGCTCATCAGGTATAGTTTAGGGACACATGCTCCGGACAGCTGCTGTGTAACACTGTGCCTGCAGTTGACAACACTGAATTATACACGAAAATGGTTAAAAGAATAGTTATGTTGTGTTTTTACCACATACACAAAGCCACTGGTAAAATGCCATTTATAGATGGTAAAATAAATCAGTGAGAAAAAAATAGACATTTATTTAAATTGTTTAAATATATTTAAATTAATTATTAAACACAAATGTAATAATTAGAGCTATATATATAAAAATCAACATGTAAGAAAATTCCTGTTTTGATTAATATTCTACATGATAGTATGAATTTGGCACACATATATCAGGTTGGCCCTATAAATTTTGCTTAATTACAATAATAAACATAATTGGTATGTGTAACATTGGCAATTTACAATTATTTTATTCCTTTTAAGAAGTAAACTAAGTGAATCCTTTCTGATTGTTATATCCTTTTTACAATCTTTCTACGGATAGATATTTCAAATATATAATTACAGAACCACTACTTAATTTGCTGAGACACAAAACTACATTTTCTTCACCTAGAATTTTAGAAAATACATTAAGAAAGCATTAAAATGTGTCTAATATAGGCTACTATTTTGAAGGAGGTTATTACTTACTTAATTGCTTCAAAATGCCTATCTCCTTTTTCCTTAATATTATTGTTAAGTATTTTGGTTGTTTTTTTGGCTTTTTTCAGGGAAAGGGCTTTGTTTTAATACACACATGGAGACCTGGTGACTATAAACCATGGTTCATTCGGTTTTATGGTTATATAGGAAAATAAAAAACTGTCATTTAAAACAACCGCTTTCCTACAGTGAGTGGTCACCAGCAGACCAAACAACCCCAGCAGTCCTTGGGCTCCCCTCCAAGGAATCTATGATGATAAAACTGTTTTCTTATTTATACTGAGAGGATACATGTCTTTTCCAAATGTATATGGAGTTTTCCAGCAGCTATGTGACAGGTCATATCACATTATAGAAGCAGGTAGGAGAATTCACAGCCCTCTTCTATTAAAGCAGACCTTGAAGAAATTTGATAATTGAAGCACAAGGCAGCTTTTCTCGTACATTTGAAAAATACAATTATATTAATTGAATGTGCTGTGTATTTGCAGTTAAATGAATTTGTTGTGTTTATTATTAAATAAGTTAACGTAAGTCATCTAAAAGTTTCTCTGTTTTAACTTCTAATGCAGTTAATAACAATAGTACTCATAGATATAAACAAAAGTTTCTTGAGTTCTTCACAAATATTTAAGTGTTCAAATAGGTCCTGAGACCTAGTTGAAAACTGGTATTCTAACCTACACAGTTCATGATTATCTTGAAACATAGGACAGATCATCATCCCTGTAAGAATTTTAATAACAGTACTACTAAGGTTCATTGTTTTATTATTGCTAATTTATTCTATTTTATTTTTAAGGATTTCACCCTCCATTTCCACCATGTGGTCATTTTGACCTATGAGAGTTGAGAGTATTGTTCTGTTTTAAGGAAGTTGCAGGTGTTGTAGTATAAAGCCCGTTGTCACCTAAAATGTGCTTTCTTTCCCCCCATCTCATCTAAATGCTCATATTAAGTAACACTGGTTCTTAATATTCTGGATTTGCTCCACAATTTATGTAGTTTTGCAGCATGGAGCTACAGTTGAGGACACATCAGTCAAACATGCGGTACACAGATTCAGTGGAAAAGGGAATTCTTGGTAACTGTGGAGAAAGAGAAATAGAGTCATGATCCAATTATCTTTTTTAACTTCGTGCTTTTTCCATTAACATCTCCTAATTAATGGTCCCATCATAAGAGGACAAAGTCAGACAGAGAGAGTATGCAGAAGGTGAGCCAGGAGTCTATGAAGAGACTATACAACTAAAGAGAAAGAGAGATGAGCTAAGATAAAACGTTTTGGGATTATTTATATAAAGCCATAGGAGATCCTTGGGAAAATCCATCACATGAAGTTACTGACCATATAAGAGACTTTAATGGCTATTGTTTAAACTGCTTTAAGTCACGCCAGATGACAATTCAATCCAGAAGTGAGGGATTTGTGGAGTTCATTTGTGTGTGAGACTGAGTGTCAATGTTTTTCTCAAAGGAGAATTTCAAAGTGTTAAACCAATTCTCCACTGAATGGATAGGAGAGATCTACTTACGTCTGACCTCAGCTGTGTATCAATCACCATGTTCACTGAAGCCATACCAAGAAAAAGATTAAGCATTGAACACATCAGGTGAGCACAGAGCAGCTCAGCATTGACATTGCAAACTCATTTTCTTGTTTTAAGAAGATTACAGAAAGATGCAAACATTAAATTATTCTTCACCAGGACAGATAATGGTTCCCTAAGCTACAGTGTTTATAATAAAGATAGGAGGAAAATAAGCTTGTTTTCCAATCATTTTATTGTGATATATTCAGATACAATCTGAAATTGATTAATGACAGCCTTGTTGCTGATAGGTATGCTGGCTTATGTGGGTGATATTTTCCTCCACTGGGGATTTGTTTGTGATGTTTATGAGCATTACCTGCTCTAGGACACTCACTTTAAAATAAACATCTGTCTGCTTGGGATTTCAGAGATCACCCAGGTAGGACCCAAATCTATTTGTGGCTGAAATTTACATGAAGCTTTCATTGACTCTTAGGTGCGGTTTAACTTTCCCTACCACCCAAGGCTAAGCTGGTCCTTCTGCTGAGTTCTTAAGTTTGTCTCCCCAGGCAAACCCTGGGATTTTCCCTGTCCCCACACACATCTCATCAGAACCAAAGCTCAGAGTCGCTAAACACTGGCAGGGTTCTCAGAGAACCACAGGCTTCTGAGTTCACTTACCTCTATGGATTCCTGCTTTCATTCAGGGTTCAGCACACAGCAATCTCCTGTACATTCTTTTTAGCTTAGAGGTTTTTAAAAAATATTTTTATACTATGTACAGTGTTAAAACTGCTTTATAACTAATTCATTTTGCTTTATTAATATCAATAAATACAATTTTAGCTTCCTTCTTCTCAGGAATGTATATTAAAAAGCTAGAATAAGCGTGTTTGTCAATCTTCTCATTTTGCATTATGTTCTCATTTGTAGCATATGATTCCTCCATAAAGAAAGATGAATGACTGAGATACTGATGGCACTTTCAGATGAAAGCAAAGCTAGGGGCCTCTGCTATTCATGGCTTGCAATGAACCAACCTTTTTTCTCCCTCGGAAGCTTAAAAAAAAAACAGAAGAATTTGGAAAGGATTAGACAATCATAGAACCTACAGCTAATAAAAGGTCATGAGTAGTGTTTGGACTGGAGAGACCCCCTTGGGAGGATGTCCTAGAAATCCAGCTAAAAAAGCTACTTAGTAGCAAGAGAAATTAGGCATGAAAAGTACAGCTGAGAGCTGGGGTTCGTGGCCTTTTGAGTTACTCAGACTTGCCCTGCATAGAACTTCTATCTTGACTCCATTCAGTGAAGCACCATATGTTAAAGTCAAAAGTAATGTAAGCAAATCATGAGCCAGAAGCTATTCTAAGTGGGTCGGAAGGATATATTCCCATGGACATAAGAAATTGGCACAACAATTGTTGCCCTCTAAATACAGAAAACCAGGGAGAAGGGAAGTAAGTTAACTCATGTTCCTGAGACTGAGCAGCGAGCTGCCTCTGTGCATCTAGGGCGTGCAGCCCCTTTTGAGCCTATGCTGGGAACCACTACTATCCTGAGCCAGCATGTCCATTCCTTTTGTGCCCTTCAAAGAGAGTCCCTCACTATCTCCTGTGGGTCCTTACAGCACACATTCCTTTCCTTGTGCCCTTTTCTCACAAGCAGATCTCCCTGAACCCATCGTCATGTGTGTCCACACCACAGGAGCTTTCTTTGAGCTCGGGGCTCACCACACAGCCTTATGCTTCAGCTGTGCTCCTCTGCAGCAACCTAGATCTCTGGGCTCCCGAGGCCCTGTCCGGTCAGGGTTCACCATCACACCCAAGCGCTGGCACATAGGGTGGCTTTCTTAAAATAGTTGAAAGAAGTAAAAGCGATGAATGTTGCAATGCGTGGCAGAGGAGGAGAAGAAAACAAATGTTTCAGTTTACTAAGGAGAGGCCAGGCTACAGCCCATATAGTTTATTAATAGTTTGATTCAATAACTGAGTTTGGGGCACCAGTCTGCACACTCACTGCAGGCTGCGTGACCCCCAGCGAGACACAGGCCTCTGCTGGCCTCAGATGCTAGCAATGGAGACACAGTTAGTTACAGAAACAGTTACAGTAAGTCAGGCCACGTGTCTGAGCAGCAAATTTAAGGTTCCGAGGAGGGTGTGCAAAGTCATCATGAGGGCCAAGGGGAAATCACCAGAATTTTAAACTGCAGCTTAAAATATAAGTAAGTTTTAGCTGGTAGAAGAAGAGGGCAGAAAATGGCTCAGGCTAAGAAAGAGAAAGTGCAGAAGCTCCAAGACTGGAACCAGATATAAATGTGATCGGTACGTCTGTGATGGACAATCAGGATCTGCACAAGACCTCCACGCTGTTCCTACCCCCAAAGCTGTGGCCCCTGTGGTCCCGGAGCTCAACGGAAAACAGAATCCTAGGAGAAATGACTGCCCTTCTAGCTCTCCACACACCGCGGGAGTTAGCAAGGTCCCGCATGGACGAGTCCCTTCGAGAGAATTCTGTGGGCAGGGACGTGACGTTCCAAGGGCATCTGTCCCAAGGGCATCTGTCCCGGCTGCCCCTCGCCCTCTGACTGCACTACTCCCTCTAAGCTTGCTCCAGAGGGAAGGATGGAGTGAGAATTTTCAGGAAAGCTCACCACCCTTATTTCTGTCCTATATGTCTTCAATTCTCTCCTCTTGAGAAAGAAAAAACAGCCCTGACAGCTTTCACTTGGGAGCTGGTGTGGCCCCAAGAGCTGGACCGTGGCCCCTAAGAACTACGCTGTGGCGTTCTCCTCCTAAACACACTCAGCTCTGCAGGCCACATCACCAAAGGCAGACACTCTGTGACCACAGCCAGCGACGCAGGGACACCCCGGGGTGACGTTCCGGGAGCCCTGACAGAAGCAGGTGCCTTCGTGCAGCCCACGTGACTGGTCACTCCCGTCCACCCGCTCAGTGCGGGTGGAGCTGTTCTCACCGATCACAGCTTTGCCTCCTGTCACTCGCGCCTCTTTCAGCTAAAGAAAAATTACTAAGAAACCCACCTACTCTTACTTCCTGAAAGCACCCTGCTCAGAGAAAACCTCTGCTTCCTCAACGCTTGCAAAAATATTCAAAACAAGCCTTTACCAAGTCCCACCCAACCTTCTTTACAGAGTGATTCTATCACAGGTGTGTTACTGATGGCCTTTGGCTAAACATTCTGCTTACTCTCTGTATTTTATGAACTTCAACCTTTCCTCGTAAACAGGGGAAGCTGTGAACTTTACGTGACAGATGGATTCTTAAACCAAATATCAAAAATCCTAAATTTAATCATTCACCCACAATCTTATTTATAGAACCTGATAAATGAATGTGCAGACATATTTCTCTAATGGGGTTTTTATTGTTTTGCTTAATTATCAAGAAAGGAATACAGAGGGGCCATCCAACCTTAATTAAAGGCAAAAGACAAAGAGAAACCTTGCTTCTGATTTTAGAGATCCTTATAAAAAATAATACAAGTAAACAGGTTGGCATGTAGTAGACATGTGGAAGCAGTAGCTGGAGTTAAGCCTGATGAAAAGCAGAAATTATCTCATTAGAAGCCTTGTAAACCATTTCATGGTGTTTACACATTGTTCTACAGACAATGCAGAACAAAGGAGCAATATTAAGCTGGGCAAAGAGAGATGAGGTTTGCACTTTGAAGCATCTGTTTGGGCCAGCGTCCATCAGGGCATGAGAGATGCAGGTGGTTAGGAGGCGGCTGGGACAGTGGGATGGAGGGGATGGCCCAGGGGAAGCTGAGCTGCAGGGGTGGTGGGCCCAGTGGGTGTATGGTGGGAGCAAGTTCAGGAAGAGAGCATCAGTCACAAGTCATCAGACAGACAGGAGCTCCTTATAGACATGCTAGGTGAGGTAGTCTCAGCATCGTGAGGAGAGAATGTCTAAGAAAGCTTGCACAACGGGTCAGGAGTTTAGAAGAGAGGTCTGAGATAAGGTGGCTGCCCATTAACTGGCAGCACAAGGTGGTAGCTAAGGCAGGCATGAGCGTGCTCAGAGCTGAGGCAGGTGTAGGAACCTGTTGTGCCAGGCCCCGAGCAGAAATCCATGTGCAGGCTGGGCGCCAGGTAAGCACACATGCAGTGGCGGAGGGACAGAAAGCATGCCCTGCTGACAGACGTAAAATATTATGAGTTACATAGAGCCCAGGAGAAGCAAAGAAGAGCCACAGGGACAGGAAAGGGGAGATTTAGGGGACAGTTCTGAGGAATGTTGACATTCTCCTACCAGACTGAGGAAGAGAAATGTGGGACTTGGGTAGGCAGCATCAGGGGCAGAGGAAAGGCTTGGGAGTGATCCCACAGAGCAGGTGGGGGGTGGACTTGAGGGCAGGAGGAATGCTAGGGCCTGAGGCTGGAGTCCTGGTAGGTAAGTTATGGTTTTAAAAGGTTAAGTTGATGGTGACAGCAGTGTGGTTTGGTCTGACCCTGACTGGAGGAGTAAGCATGGTTAGAATCAGGTACTAATGGTCTGGAGGCAGGGATAAAGGACTTACAGACAGCAAATGTGCATGACCCTCCCAATGCCATTTTGGACAATGGTATATGATAAGGGCTTTTGAATAGTAACATTGATAGTGTATATCTGAATAATTGTATAATAATATAATGGTAGCATACACAGGTAAATCATAGGTACTATATGGTGTGCATTGTGCATGTATGCTGTATACATACATACATACATACATGTATACATGGATGATGGATAACAGTTCTTGTCTCTTTCTTCACATAGATGTTCTATTTCCCTCTGACATGTTTGTTGTTGAGAAGCCTCTGTCAGCCATTTTCCACTTATATTTGAAACATTGCATTTCTTTCTGAATTTTTTGACGTTATTGTGTGGCATTGAATTTTTGTAGTTTTACAAAGTGACAGGGTAGAAATTAGCTTTAGATATTCTGGGCTCATGTTGCCTCTCGGGAATATCTTGTCTTTCAATGGGTCTAAGCAAAATGCTTGTCACTGTTGCTTTGGAAGCTGCACTACCCCTTTGTCTTTACTCTCTGTAACTTCTACTAGGCATGTATTGATTTTTCCATTCCATCCTCCACATCTTAATTTCTTCTCCTGTTGCATGTTGAGCAAACAATCAATGGTCAGGTACACTAAGTTTGTTCTTAGTTGTGTCCAAACCATCCACTTATTTTATTACTGATATGACTATTTTTAATGTAAAGGTGTTTTATTTTTCTTTTCAAACTTTAAAAATATTGTGTTTCCTTCCTTTTTTATAATTGTCTTTATCGTTATAAATGCGCTAATTTTATCATCTCATTTAATTGTTCTGTTATCTTGATTCATTATGCATGATGCCTTTAGTTTATCAGAGATTATTTTGGGGCTAGTCTCTGACTCTACATCGTCATCTTCTGGATTGAAGATGGATCTGTTCAAATGAATTTTGCATTTGCTTTGGCCACGTGTTGAAGGCTCTTTCTGCCCTAGGACAACCTTTTGTGTTATTTATTCAGTGTAGAATTTCCTGAGAAACTTGGTAATACGTATTTACCTCACAAACTGAAGCCATAACTGTGATTCTAAAATTTCAAGCAGCTTAAGAAAGACATGCTTCCATTACATCTGACTTTTTCAGGATTCTGACTGTTTCCTGGACTACCTTTTACTGAATGTGTTTACCTTTACATAGAGGACTCAACTGCAATTCCCCAGAAGCAGCACTTCTCACCTGCTGGTTTGCATTTACCTTATTTTCTTCTGAACTCATCTATGCATTCGTAGATATAATAATTTACCCAATATTTTTAGACTGTTCTTTAACAGGAGGGTGTTTGGGTTATGTAGTTCATGGGAAAAATGGAAGTCTCATGACTTAGTTGTTAAGGTTGTCTTCTCATCTAATATTTGTATTTTATAGCAACAATGTGACAAAGTCAGTGTAACGTGCACCCTTATTTATAGAACCTCCTTTATTGTTGTTTCTTTAATTATTTGTGTTTTCTGTGTTCCCCTCAAACCTCTACAGCTGAAGCTCTTACACTTTCTAGACTGGGAGGCAGACCACACGTGGAAGGTATGTTTTCTGCATTGAGGCTTACTGTGATGTGGTTGACAATCCCAACCCTGAAGCTGAGGAATAGAAAGAGTTTCTGACTCTGGGACACTCTGAACGCTAGTGAAAGTCTTCTCCCCTCTGCAGGTGCTGAAATGAACTCAATCCACCATCAATATTTTCCTTCTGACCCACCAGGGTCATTGAGATTGGGTCAAACCCCCAGAACCACAAGCAGAATTTGGAGAAGGGCAGTTTCTCTCAAGATGATTCACAAACTGTGTTATGGAATTCATTTTCGGAGAGGGAGCTGCCAGAAAGAGAGACCAGGGTTTTTAGCTCCCAGTTCCACAGAATCTGAATAATTTTTGAATGTAAAAAAAAAAAAAAAAAGAGTAAAAACATAGTATTTTATGTTTTGGTTTTTAACATACAGAGGCCACCAGCGTCAGTGCCCACCACAGAGTAAAGTGCTATCTGCAAATGGAAATGAACAAATGATAAATTAAGACATTAAATTGTATACTTAAAAGTAACCATATACTATTGTGTTAGCTGTATCAGAAATGAGAAATACAAGTTAAACTGTTACTGCAGGGAACAGAGAACCCCAGTGGCATGATTGCCATGCTATCTCATACCTCAGCAGTGCTATAGCTAAGAGTCCAAAGGTAACCACCTAGGAGCAAGTTCATTGGGGGATATTTTGTGAAACTGCTCCAGAAATCTCTTTCGAGCCAGGGTTGCTTGCCAGTTCACTGTTTGTCGTATATAAACTGAGATGGCAACTTAAAGTGGATTTGCTGTCAGCTTTTCCTCACGCTGCGGGCCATGGGATACACTTTAATTGTCTCATTCATCACCATCCATCGTTGGCCAGCCACTTTCCCACCGAAACCACCCAACAGGCCATTTTAGTATGTTCTGTTTGGATTAAGCACAGAGAAACACCACCATTAAAATAGAAATCTAATTTTTCAGATGCTAACACATTTTTATAATGTGAATAGAATATTTTTTTAACAAATAAAAAGACAACCCCATTTAAAAGCTACTAAGGATTTTTCATTGATTTCTCTTAACGAGCAGTCAACCCCTCACTCTCCCTTTCCACTCCATTTAATCAGTTAGAAAAGGCAAGTCTGCTTATTTTCAAAATCCTCATTTCCCAACAGTAAATTGAAAGCCAAGAAAACAATTATGGAAGAAGTGGCAGAGCAAAATGCGATAGTCATTCGTGGTATTTAAAGTGCTCCTGAACATACATTCTCAGTTGTGTCTTCTCATTTAAATGCTGTATACGTATGCCGTCAAAAGCCTCCAGTCCAGAATTTGAAGAATTGTTTTGACCTCCTTATAATATAACTAGTACAGAGTTCTCAACAAACAGCCTTTTTCTTTCAGAATCATAATTCTTGCAATAAAAAATAAAGGTAACTTACATAGTTTTGAATTGTAAGTATAATAGCTCAGTTTTTAGTCCATAGTTAGGGTTTTTATGTATCCAAAGGGAATTCAGCAATTGGTCCATGAGCAAGGTGACTCAATAGAATTTTGTAATGTATGTCTTTGAAAAAAAAATTTAAGTCATCTCCATTTAATAATAATGCAGCTTTATTTTGAGAAGGATTTGTTTGCTTATTTTAAATCAGGACACAATTGAGGAAGACCATGATAATGTCTTTAAGAAAAATAAAAAGGACACCACTGCATTCTTGTGTTGCCATCTCGGTTTTAGTATCAATGAAGACACAGGCTCAGCAGTATAAAAGCAGTTTGTCTGTTGATGCCCTAAATCTTATTTGTGCTCGGCGTTAGCAACAGCCTCAAGGCAACAATGAAGGTGTTTTCACAGTATTGCTCCGGAGTCTGTCAGCAATTATCATCGCCATTAATGGGAGCTCTATAGACAGTTTGACTCCCACCAGTTTGAAATGTGTACGTGAGAGTTCCGGGCAACACTGCTCTCTGCAAGCTTTCTGCAGATCCAGTAGGAAATGCTTTCTACTCTGGACGTGTCTAAAACATGTTGAAATAACTGTGTGATCTGGTGAATGCACTCAACTATATATTTAGGTAACGACATTAATCAAAGTGGAGAAATTGTTCTCCTTCCCCCTCATTGCTCAGTTATCTTGAGGGATAACTCATTTCAAGGTCTGTATGAATTAATACATCTCTAAAAGAACTGACATACTTGCACCACATGACTGGACTTAATACACCAAAATGCAGTGTCAGAAGTTTGTGTTTACAGGTGTTGAGTCTTGATATTAGTCATCCATTGAGTTATTTGCAAGGCCCAGCACCACAGGAGACAATAGGTATGTCCATGGTCAGCACAGCTCATGGGGTCCCACTGGTATTATTACTGATGGTAATCAGACCACTCGCTGTGTGAGCTCTGGGAAAGTCAGTTAGAGGAAGGATGGGCAGGCCCAAGGGAGCTCTGGAGAGGATGGTTTTTGAGATGAGCTTTTAAACGATGAGCAGGTGTTACTACAGTGATAAAGGGATAAGGAAAAGATTTCAAAGGAGGAAATGTTAATGTGGAAAAAGAAATCCTGTAGGAGCAGAAGTTACAGGCAATACTTGGGATTAGAAAAAGGTCATTGAGGACTGGCATGTGCAAGGTGGGAAGAGGCTGGAAAGGTAACAAAACTCAACGAAACTAAATAGCTGAAAAAAGAAATATTAACTTTTTCACACCTTTGTTACTGAGGGATTTGGGAGCAGTGCACCTGGTGCTTCTGGGCCAGCTCTTTTCTGCGGCTGCGGACCGGATGTTAGCAGGAGCTGCGTCTCCGAAAGGCTCGGTTAGGACCGGACTTGCTGCTTTCAGTGGGGTCCACTCACACAGGGTGGGAAGGGGCTCTCACTTCCTTGCCACACGGACCTTCCATAAACTGCTACGTATCCTCACAGCATGGCTGCTCACTTTCTTCAAAGCAAGAGACCCCAAAGAAGTAAGCAGGAAGCTGCAGCAACCTCCACAGCCTGGTCTCCAAAGGTGCACATTGCCACTTGTGCTTCTTTTTATTCTTGGGAGTGATTCACTAAGTCCAGCCCACACTCAAGAGGAGAGGAAGTTGGCTCTGCCGCTGGAAAGGAAGAGCATGAGATAGTTTGTGGGCATATTTTAAAATACTGCCACAAATATGTAAATGTAATTGAGAAGGAGAATGATATGATCAGATTTGCATTTAGAAAAGGTTAATCCTGCCACTGTGTGGACACCACAGTAGAGCCAGAGAGGAGGGCAGACCATGGCAGCAACACAGTGAAAGCAGTTTGGACTGCAGCGGATGTGCGTGGATGGAGACAGGATTTTGGAGGCAAGTCGGTAAGACGCTGTGACGGAACGGTTGTGTGGGGAGACAAGGGAGTTGCCGTGAATGACTCCCAAGTGTGTGGCTTACTCAGTCCACAGTTCGTGATGCCATTTCTTTCCATGGAAAGCACCAGAAAAGAACATGCTTAAGTTCCACAGGCAGGAAGTTACAGGTTGGGAAGACTATGAATTCAATGGCCTTGATGCAGATGAGTGAGGTACAACTCAGAAGTCAGTTATATGGATTGGCTCCCAAAAGGTTGGTAATGTACAAATGCAAAAAAAAAATATTAGTGAAATAAACTTGCAAGACTGCATAGGTGACAATTAAGTCTATAATTTGCCTGAGCCCCTCTAAGTGTGGTAAGAGAGCTCTAAGAGGAAAAGGACCAGAACCAAAAAAAAAATATAGTGTAGAGATACAACTTAAAAAGTGA
This sequence comes from Manis javanica, assembly GCF_040802235.1. Classification (NCBI taxonomy): domain Eukaryota; kingdom Metazoa; phylum Chordata; class Mammalia; order Pholidota; family Manidae; genus Manis; species Manis javanica. The sequence continues at coordinate 76,794,016 of NC_133167.1, read as the reverse complement.
TATCAAGACTCACAGACTGTCCACTTTACCCATTTCTTTACTAAACAAATTCTGAGCTTTACTACATGGGAAGCAGTCCGCAGTGGCTGGGGTTTATGTCAGTGAATGGCGTGGGGTGCCTTGTTCCATCATCGCGTGTCCTAATTCACTGGAGTGTGCAGAGAGCAGAACTTGCAGATATGAGTCTAATGTGAAAAGTGCCATCAAAGAAAATAGATGAGGTGCCTAATTACACCCTAGGTCTCAGGAAAAATTTCTAGAGGACGTAAAGGGGGGTTTTGTGAAGGGGCTTTGTTGTGAGGCTGTGGTGGCCTTTATTCTTCTGGAACCTGGAAATGTCCCTCTCTGCATTCTGGCCCCAGGGGAGGGGGGCACTCACTGTATTCTGTCCGTAAGTCACAAGAACAGGCGCCTGGACCAAAGCTATTGAGTTAGAACGACTTCCCAGGACCTTCAGTCTGGGAATAGAGCCACAGGGACGTATTTGGCTGTGGAAAAGCAGGGCAGCAACAGGAGCCAGGCTCTGTTGCTGTGCAAAAGTAAAGGCTTTGCATAAAGGGGAGAAAGAATCAGGAGAGCGACAGGAGAGAAGCATCTGGGGCAGGGGTGAACACAAGGTCATATTACCTCTGGATCTCTCGGAGGCTGAGGGCTCAGTGTGGTTTGGAGAGGGATTGATTACTGGTCCTATTGCAACAGAAGGCTGGCATTGAATGTTACCAGGGCTAGTAAGTCTTAAAGCGGTAAAAGGGCTGAAATTATATACATGCAGCCTACATACCCATGTGTCTTCATCTGTGCAGATGTGTGTGTGCATAAGTATGCCAAAAAGAGCAGTAGGGACAGTAGTCTGCCCCCAGTCGGTATGGGGCAGAGAAAGCATTCCTAGCGACCTGTCGGTTCAAGGACAGAGGCAGGTGATGTGTGCAGACACTGAGGATCACACCTCAGCACATCAAGCAGCTGAAGGCTCGGAGTGTTCAGGGGTACGAGACGGGGAAGGAGGATGCGTCTGACAAAGGGTGAGGATATGGACTTCCCAGCACTGGAATGGTAGGGAGGAGGACCTCTGAGCCCGGTATGTGCATGGGTTTGTCAAAGGAAAAATTTTGTCATAAACTTCACAGATAAGCAAACTTTGGATCCTGCATCTTTTCAGCCTAGACCAAATATTTAAGGGTGGTGTGTTTGAAAGGAGAACTTCTTGCTTGGTGTTCAGCTTCTGGTTGCAGCCTGATTTCATCTCATGCCCTCCGAGGAGCTGGTTCTGTGCTCTACTCATGCTGTGTTTGAAACTAATTCCAACTTCATACATGGAGGTACTCATCCTTTCTTTTCCCATGTGCTGCTTTTCTTCTGATAGAAAGTGTCGATATCATTGTGGACCATCTTGCCACAGTCTTCTTGAGAACGTTTATGGATATATAATGTGTACACAGATATACACACACATACACATATGTAATCTTAATAGAATAAATAAATAAATCTTAATAAAACAAATAAAACTAAAATCATTCCTAGCTGCTTATTTATATGAATGAAGTTTTTCCTACCCTTTCAGAAGGGCACTTTTTAAAAATGCCTCCTCTTGAAATGGCAACATTTCGGTCATAATTCTCTCTCCCTTGCTGCAAGTTAATAACATTTGAGAAGTGCTTCAGGTAAAGTTTCCTCTGAAATTTTGTTTTTAACCAATTTCATGATTGAGACATCAGAGGGATGCTATCTTATGTCTGTGAAGCAAAGACAGGCGGTCATTTATTGTGGTGTGAAGAGCTGGTGTTAAAGAAAGAAAGGTGAAGAATGTTTGAAATAACCCCTGAGAAAATGAACTGACCAGAGAAATGGAGGGAGATCACAGGATAGCCTCACGAAATCTGCTTGATAGTAAAGATCACAGCATATTGTAGCAATAATCTCATCCTATTCCACCACCCACATTCTCAATACATCGCAGTTGTGCAGCCCCTAACCTGTGGGGAACTCATGCCTGCACACGTTGTGAGCTGCCCTTAGGTCTAAATTACAACAGCCCTGCTGGGATAGGGTCACAGTACCGCACGTCTTCTCGGATGCTGAGTGATCTTCCTGCCTCCCAAGGAAGGGTTTTACTTGTGCCTAAAGAATAAGATAGCACTCGTTTGTCCCCTTTAGAAAAAAGTAGATTTTAACTCATTCCTTTCTGTTCATCTTTTCCTTTAATCTCAGTCTCTAATTATCACTAGGTAATTTAAGTGGCAACATGACAGTTTCATAACTTTACTCCAAGTTTTGTCTGTTGCCATGCTACTGGCTCAGATGGGACCTCAGTGCCTACCAGAGCTGCCATATCTTGAACTGTGCTCTTCAGGATCATTAACAACCAAAAATGGCATAAAATTATAAAACACATTACTCTGCATTAACTATCCTCTTATCTTCCCCCGACCTCCATGCTTTCTTCTTGAGAACGTTTATGGATATATAATATGTGTACACAGATATACACACACATACACATATGTAATCTTAATAAAATAAATAAATAAAACTTAATAAAAAAATAAAACTAAAAATTTCCTCACTGCTTATTTATATGAGTGAAGTTTTTTTTTTTTATATTGAGTGTCTTTGGAGCCAGTCAATATACTTCTGCTGTGTGAGTGAATAAATTAGTGAGTGAGTGGACATGCAGACTATTTTATTTTTACTTAATATACCACAGCCATGCTTTTTCTCTATACTTGTTTGCAATAATGTCCATAATAATTTATTCTATAAATTTATCAGAGAGAGAAATATAATTCTTACATCCAGCTTTTTTCCTGTACTAAAAATAAATCATATTCTCCTGTTGTATACAAGTTCTAATCATATCACCCTCCACACTTAAGCAGGACCTTTCTCTAAATTCTTCTGGTTCTGTATCTAAGTGCAACACCTGCTATATCCAATCAAACATTACTAATTTACTTAGAAGCATGGACTTATTCTACCTCTGTTCACTGAAACTTACTGTCTATAAAAACAGCTTACAAATGTGCATTTGCTTTTTTATTGATATACAACAATATCTTAGCTTCAAATCGCATTTACTTTTGCATTATATTTTACAATTTTATTTACACCTTGGTAAATATATAATATCAGGATTTTTAGTAAAGTAATAATAATAATAGAATAATAATAATAGTTATTATTAATTGAGGACCCATAATGCCACATCTTGGGTAAGATCACATTCATATTACCTGATTTGCTTTGTACAACAGTTCTGAAAAAATGTGTGGCTTTATTCTTATTTTTAAAATTATATTATTTGCCTAACTTTTAGTAATATATGTATACATATATACATATCAAGTATATAGAATACTGAATGAACACCCAACTAAATTTAATTTCAATCAAAATTAATTTTGTGATAGAAATAGATTCATCAGGTGTCACTGAGGTCTCCTCATTGCTTCTCAGAATTTGATCAGCTTCTGTCCAACCAAAGAAGCTCGGAGCCTTGAACAGATCATCTCAGTCATTGTAGGTCATCAGAGAGAGAGGGGAAAAAAAGCTAATGGGTATTCTTAGGACAAACTGTCATCCAAGTCCTGCAATGGCTCAGATGGGAGCTCCAAGAAGCAGGCTGGCAGGCATTTGATGGACTCCATATCACGGCCTGACAGTGTTTTCTCCTCTGCCATACCTGTATTTCTAAACTGTACTGCATGGTCCCTGATGGTGCCAGAGACGAACAATGAGCAGCAAAGAGAGAGAGATGAAAAGACGCTGTGTTGGAAAGAGAAGAGAACAGCCCTTCATCATTCCATCAGAGCCCCTGCTTTGTGAGCTGTCAATTGCTGTCAATTGATAGAAGTGGACCAAGGGGGACCAAAAATTCATTAAGCATTCAGAATGTTCAGGACTCATAGTCAGCAAGAGGCAAAGAGTTTTTCTGTGTCAGCTCCTAACATGCTTTTCTCTCAGGTTGTTATAATATTATGTTAGACAACCAATAAACACTTTTAATCTTGTAAAGTGTATTAATGTGCCAAAAGTAATAAATCCAAGCCTCACTCTTTCTGATGAGATAAATAACTTGCCAGACTGTTTGAAGAAAATCAGGTGGTTTTCAAGTTTCCTTTGATCATACAGCCTGAACCTAATGCATAAAAGGTATACATGGTTGAGTTTCATGGAGAAGAGTTTTCAAAATACATTTTTTAAAGTTTCAAAATTTTCTGCTATTTTAACACACAAATGCAAGATTGACCAAAGTTTGGGTTATGTCAAAATCATTTTTCTCAACTAATTCCAATAGTTTGGGGAATTATATGTAAAATTGAAATCTCTAGTTTTCATGTCATGTTTTTACTCTGAGAATACAATGAATCATCCTGAGGTTCAGAGGATTTGTATGAGTAGTCATGGTGCAAACTGGAATTACAGATTGTTTTTAAATAATCTGATATTTTCTTTCTACTCTACAAATATGGCTCCACACGGCAATTGCCACAAAGGGGTTGGAAGCTGGGGGGGATCTAAGAATCAGAACACCAGAGCATAGCTCTCAACTTCTAACAGAGCATTGGCCAATCTTGAAACTATGTTGCTAAACAAAGATGAAGGGTTCTCACTGGGTTTCTCAACTCCATGCTAGCTAGGACTGTTTTTACATCATTGATTCCATGTTTTTGTATGCTGAATGTAAGAAAAGGACAGCAGTGGATCCCTGAGATAATTCACTCAATGCTGAGCAAAAATTAATCCTACATCTCCACTGATGTAGTCTCTAGTACATAATAAGTGTTCAATATATGCTGATACCTCCTTACCTATCTTCCCAACTTGAACTGTGAATATTGTAAGAGCTAAATCTGTTATGATTGCTGACATCTGCCAAATTCTCTGTATTTCTCATCATTGATTGGATCCTTTCCCTGCTATAAGAAATGACATCATGTGATTTTTTTTTGTCAGTTTTGATGGTGTGTGTGTGTGCAGGGGATGGGTAAGATAGATTTTTTTTACCATGAATGTATATTTAAATAAAGGTTTTAATTGAAAACAAAATGTCTTGCTCATAGATGTCCCAACAAAGACCATGTAATGTTACCTTATGTTCTAAGCTAAAAACTTTTCATTTCTTTTCTCTAATTATTGTTTTCATAATATATGAAGAATACAGAATGCTTCCCATACTTAGCTCTAGCCCTCTTGGGAGTATTGGAAATCTTTAAATTCTGCAGAAAATTAAGACAATGTAAGTCTTACTCTAAAGTTTTCTCTTATCTCTGTTATTTTATAATGAGTTCTCATTTTGAGCAGGGAGCATAAAAGAAGGTACAACAGGCTCCAGAGTGGAGTGAAGTCTCTGGAGACCACCTCACCTCATGCTGGAACGCCCCCGGCTTGTTCACCACTGCCCTGTCCTTGCTCAGCTCGTATCAAAGCAACACTTGATGCTTGATTTCACTGAGGGTTGTTCATTGAACCTAAGAGAGAGGTTTTTTTTCTTTTCCCCTTCAGGGAATAAGCCATCATCATACTGTAAGTGCTAAAAATTACAGTAAACTTCACAATATATTTTGGCCCAGTGTAGGAAGACTGTGACAGTTCACAAGACATCCCTGGAATCACATTTCATTTCTGTGTTGCACTTCAGTTTCACTACATAGCTATTGATTAGGACCAAGATATATAAATAATGCCAGTTTTAATAGTGGAATGGAAGTAAAATGTAAATACTGTAGGCTATATCTGTCATTCTTTCTATAAAAAAGGTCATCTCTGACAAAGAACTCTGTGGTTGTGGGGAGGCTCACATTATCAAAGGCTCATTTTGGGGGAGAAGGCTGATTCCAAAGAAGAAGAAATGCAGACAAACCACTGGGGGTGAGGGGGTAGGTCACGTTATATCACTCCTTTGGGTATCAGACTACAAAGGAAGAAAAATACATCTGAACTTAGTATAGCTATGTTACAGGAATGATGGAAATTGCATTTAATAATTATGGAACTATCATCTTTAAGAAAAAACTAATGATGCTATCTGCAGAAGGGGAGTATAGCAATAATAGTAGCTGATTTTCAAGGAGCATTCACAGCGCGGCAGATCCTCTGCTGAGCAAGTGGCTCTTGCTGTAATTGAGAGAAATGGTACCAATTCTTTCAGCTCATCCTCAGTCTTAACCAGCCCATAATTCATAGTATCATTAATTCTGTAGAAAGGAAATAGTTTTTTCCTCTTTTCTTTTCTGCTATTTCCTCACCATACAGAACAGTGTGTATGGCTCAAAGTTGGTGCTCAGCAAACACTTCAATGATCATCTAAAGTAATATGAAGCTCTTAAGGAAATTACAAAAGAGCAAAGGCATGGATACAATTCTGAGAATCATGTCTTAATAACATCTCTGCTGTGCAGTTAATACTAGACACCACTTATACGATGGTTGCTATGGCTAATGCAGGAACATTGTGAAACCAATCTTTTCACACCATTTCCTAATTTGTAACCTAATCTTAGAAAACTCATGTTGCTCAAGGTCACACAGCCAATAAGTCTTACAATGAAAACTTGAGTCCTGGAAATTTGGCTCCAAAACAGACCATCTCAACCATGGAGCCACGCTGCTTTCTAAAATTGACTATGAGCTTACGGATGCAAAGTAAGTAAACAGATTTATAGGTGTTTAATCATTAATTATTGTTGCAAACTTTCATTTTGCAAAACATCCTTCCAAAAATCACTTGGGTTGTGATTATGATCCTTAGGAAAGGAGTTGGGAAATAAGAATAAAGAAAAAAGTGTGTAAAGCTATGAGATGTTTCCTTCAAAAGGCATTGCATTTTAAGAACACTTTTGGATGTGATTTTCATTTTTATAAAGCTATTTCAAAGTGAAGAGTCTATGCATAGGACAATGTGACCAAATCCAATTAAAATACGGAAGAAGAATAGACACCTATTTAAGATAGCTAATCATTTCTCAAACCATGCATCATTACCTCTGAGGAATGGCGGTGCCAGAAACCTGGGATATATAAGAATGAAGTCAAGTCAAGTCCATTATTTGCTTTGTTCTACCACCAAACTCTTCTCCTTGTAATAATAATAATATTCACAGTGAAGAAACTTAAGTGAACCTGTATAAATATAATTTTGTGGAAGGGGCTTTTATCAGTTTTTACAGATTCCACAGTTATTCACACCAATGCATAACAAAGTAAATCAGATTGATATACTGGCAACTCAAAAGTTTGTCCTTAATCATATAAAAGTAGCCGAAACATTGGTTGTAAAACTACTCTGTAGGAAGTTTTAACAACTCAAGGGTAACTCTGGCATGGTTCAGAACAGAGAGGATGCAGTGTTTGAGAAGGGGGCTTGAGGATGGAGCCAGAATGTTAAAAGTTAATAGAAACAATAAGGTAGGGGACATAATTTAAGTCTCCACATGTTTTCCTAGTTTTGAATTATTTTGTTTCATTTCAATTGTTTGAAACAATCTAACACGTTAGATTATCTAGAACTATTAAGTAACAATGTTTCTATTTGTAAATACCTTCTGTTTAAATAGCAAAAATTATTACTTTCCTGAATAGAATCTAAAGGAAGTTTGATAGTCCTTTATAGTTTGCCTACCTGTGTTAATCTATCTGATAGATTGCAATGCTCAGAAAAATTTGAAAATAAGCACAATAAAAAGAACAGCAGCTCATTTATGTAGAATCTCTGAATTGTTCAAATCAATTTTATTTTTCCTTTTGGCAAATGTCTCTCATCAGCCTCAGATGTAGAATGCATTTCTCTCAGCAATAATAGCTCTCTAACAGCTGAAGATACAGCATGAACCCAAAGACTAATAGCAGCCTTAACATAAATCAGTTTTATTCCATGCAATAAGGCAAAGCCATTTTACTAATGGATCACAAGGATAGTAGGAGCATGACACAAATGTTAGTCTGAATTGAGTATAGTGGATGCCATTAGTTCTCTAGACTTTACTGCTAATGCCTATGTAAGCTGTTCAACAGATTGCATATCATATCAAATAGCTGTTTCTACTGTTCAAAATGGATGTTTTTAAGTGGCTTAACTTAAATCGTGGAACCCATAATGTTTGTGACCAAAAAGCCAAAGTTCACATTAAAGATGTCTTTGTTTATGTGTCCCTGTCTTCTGTATTTTCTAAGGGTGTTTCTGAATAGATAATTTCATTTAGAAGTTATTATTGATCACAAAATAAGAACCCAGAAGACACACATATATACCCAAAACCAATTCCAGAAGCCCCAGACAATGCCTTGTGTAATATAATAATTGACATTCCTTGAAATTGCTTATGTATGTAGACACAAACGTGCACTTAGTAGATGTAATAAGAGCTTTTACAACAGTTTAATTAAACAGCATATCCGTCATATACATTGTCTGCTTTGCAGAGAATTGTATAAATCTCTGGAAGCAGAGCAGGCAGTGCATGGCTTCTGCCTCCCCACCTGCTGATACAGAACTGTAAGTAAGCAGCAGCCAAAGGGACAGAAAAATCTTTCATATTAGAAAGTGATAAACGATACAATTTCCTATTCTCAGCACTTGTTGGTTCAGACCAAAATGGGTGTGTGCACTGTAATAATTGCACATTATCTCTGTGGGACTGAACTGTATCCTGCAACACCAAAGAAGGTGTTTTTCCCCAGGATGACAAAGTAGAGAGCATGTGGAATGGGTGTACATGGCTTACAGAAAACTTGAAATTCAAGTGATAACTTCCGTTAGATTTATGGCTTGGTCTTTTCTATGTACACGATTTTCCTGCATTTAAATAGGAGGAAAACAAAGAATTTACATTCACACTTTTTATCAATATGTTCTCCACTCTGCTTTGTGGTTCACTCAGAAACATCAGTAATTTGAAAAGAAATGTTTCCTCTTGTTCTGAGAAAGAAACAGCATGTTGATCAGTGACTTCATGCGATCGTTCAGCAAACCAGAGGCTGGCCTCAGGAGCCCATCACGGCCCTAAGGTCCCAACGTTGCCTAGTTGTCTAGGACTTAGGGAGGGAAAGGTCAAGGGTGAATTTCGGAAGTTAAAAGTAAAGAAGGCACGATTGTCACTTTCTTGGAGGAACCCTAAGAGCCGACGCTGTGACACTGATCCCATGACACGGTGATGCTGTGACACCTGACACCATCTTGGAGAGTACTTGCGAAGAAGAGGAGGGCTTTTCTCACTGGAAAGTGAGATCTGATTCAGCCTTTTCTTCTTAGGAGAAAAATGGACAGCAAGGCTGGCTCTCAGATCAGTCATTGACAGGGTGAGGGGTGTCCAGAGGAAATGCCAGCGTGGAAAAGTCCTCCTTCCTTACCTCTTAGGAGGGTGCCCCTTGGCAACTGCAGGGGTTGGAAAGGATGGTTTTCCACTCGCTAACTTTTCATGACTTCACAACGCTGTTCCACAGGTGGACATCTGAACAGGACCAGTTCAGGTGCGGGAGAGGAAATGCCAGCGTGGCACTGTCCACCTCGTTTCACGGGCTCCTGGGCCCCAGCCGCCTCCGTGGTCAGCGGGAGGGCCCAGCTCCCAGGCCTCCAGCAGGTTGGTCTCGGGCCCTGCGGGAGAGAGGGAGGGGCCAGCGAGGGGCTGCAGACTCATCCGCTTGCTTTCCTGAAATACTTTTTGGGTTCAGACCCCACCAGGGTGAATTTCAGGCTTTGCTTGTCTGCTCCATATTTCTCAGCTGGAGGAAGGGGGCGGAGTCAGCTAGGGAGACCGTTATCAGCAGGAATTGAGGATCTGTAGGATTCCCTTGCCTTCAGACAGCGGCATCTATTGCAAAGCTTCACATTTTGAAACAGTGGTTTCTGTTAATGCTTTTAAAAGTGAACACGTGTATTTCACAGAGGCTATGATTAATCCACATAAATAGGAAAATGGGTTTTTCTCTTATAACTCCACTATTAAGTTCCTTAGTGAAGTTGGGTGATGTTTACTACAACAGTCTATGAGCTATTTTTAAAATTCTGTGTGGCCCATTTTCCTAGAAATCTGCATACCTGAAAATCATGGCTATTATTCATATCTGTGTTTACCATATAAATTTAGAAATTTCCAGCACAGAATTTAAAGATTATTCTTGAAAATGATTTAAACATTTTTGAGTTATTCACAATGAAATCATAGGAGGTCCTTCTGGTAAGAGAACCTGAAGAGGTTGTCAATTCAGGTAATTTGTAGAAAACAAGTGTAAAATTAGTCAACGTTCGTCAAAAACAACATTTCAGGATTCTGGAAGAAAATTAGAAGCATTTATCTTTGAAAACCTGAAGAGAGCTGGAATGTGCCGTCTTCCTGTGGAGCTGCCTCCATCATGCCTCTACTCCGCCTGTAGGTGTAAATTGCAGCTTTGCCCAAGTGCGGCTGGCTGGAAAATACAGCAGCTTTGGTGCCAGCGATGGAAACTTCAGGCCAGAGACGGAGACGTGAAAATCCATGGCTCTGCTAACTAAACTGCAGATTTTGTTGGGAACACTCAGGAAAAAACAAGTTTATGGTCCTGGTTTAAGGCAAGAAATTGACCAGCCAGAAATTTAAGTGGGAATTTGGAAAGTTGCAAATTTTTTGGCATGTATTCTTATAATCACATTTTAAGCTAACATTTTAAACTAAGCTGTCCACACAACCCAGCCCAATTGCCAAACTGCATTGGCACAAGGAGTCCCAATTCCTGCAGATAGTGGGATTCAGAGACTTCAGGACAGGCTGCAGGCTGCAGCACTGCATGTGTGCCCAGGTGGCACACTGCTCACTCAGCAGAAGAGGGAAGCCTGGCCACCCTATGGTGTTTCAGTCCAAAGCCTTCAGCCATTTCCAAAATATGAAAAGGGTTGACCACTGGGGTTCCAAGCTGAAAAATAAAATAAGAATAAAAAATCAGTCAGATATTTATGTCTCTATATTGAGAGGGAAAAATGAAACATAATCCAGAGTTGTTAAAATAGTGCCTAAATGTCTAGCTTTCATCAAGAAAAGATAACAAATGTACAAAGAAATAGAAAATTCATACAGTACTGGGGATAAAACACAGTCAGCTTACCCTGACAAGATGGACTTACAAGTTGGATATAGCAGACAAAGCAGTTGTTACAAACATGGTCAGGAAATACATAAAAGGAGAGAAGAAATAAATATCAGCAGAAGTCAATGAAGTGGAAAACAGGAAAAAGCAAGATAATTGATGAAGCCAAAAATTTCTTTTGTGAGATCATCAAAATCAATAAATTGTTATCTACACTGACTAAAAAACAAAATAACAGTTACAAAAATGAAGAATGGAGACTGAAAGAGGCCATGACTACAGAAACTACATAAATTAAAAAGTCGTAAGGGAATGTTATTATAAAAATATATGACAAAATTTTGCAACTTACATGAAATGGACAGGTTCTTAAAAAGAGGAAAATACCAAAAGTGTTGAAAAAGGAAATAGAAAATATGAACAGACCTCTGTCAGGTAAAGAAACTGAACACGTTTCTAGTGATAATGTAAACAGCAGGGCTACTTTGCAAAAACAGTTTAGCAGTTTCTTGAAATTAGACATAAATTTCTCATATGACCCAGCAATTTTACCCCTAAATATTTATATCAAGAGAAATGAAACATGTGTCAAAGACTTTTATAGAAATATTCATGGAAGCAATATTTATGATAGCTCCAAACTGGAAACCGTCCAGGTGGTAGGTTATTTATAGCTGCAGTACTAAGGTGTAATATGACTTGAGTGATCTCACCATGAGTCATGAATGTTCTTACGTTCTCAAATATATCCCTTGATTCTGCTACCAGTCTAAAACTACATAACCATGCAGTTAACTCTGATCCCCACTGTAGATATCTGCAGAACATATTTGCTCTGTGGATGCTGAACTTTCTCAGGACTTTAATGGGTAAAGATGTTGCAGGTGGAGGGTCGTCAGCTGGGGAGGGAGGAACTGTAAGAGCTGCAGGCACTCCCGGAGACCTTTTCCATGTGCTCCTTTTTTCTGTCTTAGTACATAAATGCCTTGGTTTCCTAACCCCATGGACATTGCCTTTGGCTTCTGTTAGAAGTTTTAATGTCCTTTTTCTTTTCGGAATTAATTATTGCTTGTTTGCATGCTCCTTCCTACTTCACCAGTGTTTAACCATTTATATATAGTCTGATAATGTATTCATAGTTCCTCAAACAAATATTTTTGTTTCCCTTTTTTATATTATAGGTTATAAAAGCAAAAAGTATATTTTTTGTACAGTGAATATTAGTACCATCAGTATTTATTTCCTCATTTAATCCTCAGAGAAACTGTGATGGAAGAACTATTATTATTCCTACTTTGATTAGGAGGAAACTGACTACTAGAGTTACTCAATAAATTACCCCAACTGATGTGTTAGTTTCTCTTGACATGAGGATTTTAACAAGGGTTGCTCTACCTCCAGATTTGCTCTCTTAACACTATATCATGATTTTGTTTTTAACAATGCAATGGGAAAGAGAACCTACCACAACAAAAATTCAAGTAATTCATAGTTGTGTTTGAGCCTGAAGCTACTGCTTGAATGTCAGATGGTGGCCATCTTCCTGGAATAGACTTGACTATAGGCTTTATCCCAGATGGATGATGTGTTTGACAGGGGGTAGGAAATCTGAGAAACGCAAACTGACTTAATAGACCATTTTAAGTAGATATAATAAGGTAAAATCAAAAGGTGAAAACAAAAATACCACATGAAATTAAAAGTCAATTTTCAATGATCTTAATGTTAAGTCATTAGACAATGAATTCATCAGCACTCTAATGAATTCAGTCATTAATATGACCATCTAATTTTTAAAATCACCTTGAACTGTGGTCACTCTTTAGAGGTTGATTCTCTATTTGTGATTCAAGGTACTTTCATACATCCATTTACTCAAGAAATACTGTGAAACTGTTGTTCTCATTATTTTTTCATTATTCCAAACACAAGGGATAGAACAGTGAATGAAAGAGACAAAAATTCTGTTCTCATGGAATTTATCTGCTAGTGAGACAAACAACAAAAATAGTTGGATTTATCTACCTGTGCATCTCTCTCTATCAATTATATATCTATCATTTCTACATTTACCATCTATCTCTATATCTTTCACTTAGTTCTCTGTCCACCTATCTGTCATCTATCTATCATCTATCTCTATATCTATTTATCATTGATCTATCATCTATCTATCTCTATAACTTAATCATCAATCATCTGTCTATTATCTATCATTATATCCATCCTCTATCTCTATATCTTTCTTTCATCTATTTGTCTCTCTGTCCATCTGTCATCTATCATCTATCATCTCTATACCTCTCTATCCATCTGTCTATCTATCATCTACTATCTATAATCTATCAACTATCACCTATTTATATCTCTGTCCATATATTTGTCATCTATCTATCTGGCACAGTATACTAGGAAATAGTAAATGCCATGAAAGTAAATGAGGCAAAGAAGACAGATACTAGAGCACTGAATGGGAATGCAGAGCAATTTTGGACAAAATGATCAGAGAAACCCCACTGAGACAACATTTAAGTAAAAACTGGAAGGCAGTGAACATGTTATCTATGACTGTTGTGGGGAAAAACACTTTCATCAGGGGAAACAGCAAGTTGGAGCTCTTCTTGGTAATTTCTGACAGAGCAAAGAAAACACTGGGACACGGCCAAGGAAAATGAGAGTGAGAGCTCATCAGTCAGTTAAGGGAGTGAGTCAATGATAAAGAGCCATAAAAGCTGGAGGAAAGTTCCCAGGGGTCATGAATGTCATCTGACTTGGATTTTAACAAGCGACACTAATGTGTTTGAGCAGGTTGAAGGATACACAGGAAGGGAGTCTGAGAGGTCATCCAGAGAGTCAAGGCAGCCAAGACAAGTGGCTTAGAACAGGGTGGTGTTCTGCAAGTGATGAGAAGTGACAAGATAGTCATTTTGTAGTAGAGGCAGCAGGACTCGGAGATGGACTGAATGTGAAGCAAGAGAGAGCAGTCAGGAGAGACACAATGGGTTTGGGCCTGAGGACCAGGGTATCATGGAGTCTCAATTACTCAGATGAAAAAGACTCATGGAAAAGCAGACTTGAGAGCAGAGCTGGCAGGTGTCACTGGAATGTGAGTTCAGATGCTTATCAGATACATAAGTGGATATGAATGTAGAAAGGTCTTCTAAATGAGTATACAAATAAATATATATAATTACTCACCATGCACAATTGGTCAAAGTAACAAGGCCAGTCCACATTAAAAAGAATGAAAATTGAAATGAACATTTTTGCAAATAATTTGTGACAATTCTTTACAATCCTTCCCATCAAGTAAAGAAAATGCTTCAGTAAGAATAAATGGATGGATTCTTGGGAAGATGGTGGCATGAGAAGTGAGGCAGAAAAATCCTCTCAAAACCACACAAAACATGAAAATACAACAAATACAACTAATTCTGAAAGAGATATCTGAAGACTACAGAACAGATGGCCTACATCTGGGGAGAAGAGAAGACGTCACAGGAAAGGGTAAAGTAGGAAAGTCATGATCCGGGGGGACCCTAGCACCTCCCCACACCAGCCCACAAGTGGGAGAAAGAGAAATGGAGTGGGAGGGAATAGAAACCTAGGACTGCTAAACAACCAGTCCTGGAGGTCTTCTCCAGGAGCAGGAACCCACATTACACGGTACTCTGGAGATCAGTGGGGTTGGAAAGCAAAGACGAGCAGAATACTTAGAAAGACTGTGATTCTAGTTGTTTGTGGAGATCAGGTGCCCACAACTGGCCACTCTGGGACAAAAGAAAGGTGGGCAGTTTGAAAGACTTCCCAATAGCATGAGGGGTGCTAAAGGGGTAAGAATTACACACAGCTGAGGAAGAAACAGAAAATCTGAACAGACCAATTACCAGCAACAAAATTGAATTGGTAATCAAAAAACTACCTAAGAACACAACTCCTGGAACAGATGACTTTACTGCTGAATTTTACCAAGCATTTAGTGAAGACCTAATACCCATCCTCCTTAAAGTTTCCAAAAAGTGGAAGAGGAAGGAATACCTCCAAACTCATTCTATGAGGCCAGCATCACTCTAGTACCAAAACCAGGCAAAGACACCACAAAAAAGAAAATTACAGACCAATATCCCTGATGAACATAAATGCAAAAATACTCAACAAAATATTAATAAACCAAATTCAAAAATACATCAAAAAGATCAACCATCATGATCAGGTAGGATTTTTTCCAGGGATGCAAGAATAGTACAATATTTGAAAATCCATGAACATCACATGCCACATCAATAAAAAGAAGGACAAAAATTGAATGATTATCTCAAAAGATGCTGAAAAAGCATTTGACAAAATTCAACATCCATTCATCATAAAAAACTCTCAGCAAAATGGGTATAGAGGACAAGTACCTCAACATAATAAAAACTGTATATGACAAACCCATAGCCAACCACATATTTAACCACAAAAAGCTGAAAACTTTTCCTTTAAGATTGGGAACAAGACAAGGATGCCCACTCTCACCACTTTTATTCAACATAATACTGGAAGTCCTAGCCACAACAATCAGACAACACAAAGAAATAAAAGGCATCCACATTGGTAAGAGGAAGTTAAACTGTCACTGTTTGCAGATGACATGATATTGTACATAAACAGTCCCTAAGGAATCCACCAAAAAGCTACCAGAACTAATAACTAAATTCAGCAAAGTTGTAGGATACAAAATTAATACACAGAAATTTGTGACATTCCTATATACTAATGATAAACTAGCAGAAAGAGAAATCAGGAAAACAAATCCATTTATAATTGCATGAAAAAGAATAAAATACCTAGGAATAAACCTAACCAAGGTGGTGGAAGACTACAAGACACTCATGAGAGAAATTAAAGAAGACACCAATAAATGGAAATACATCCCATGCTCATGGATTGGAAGAATTAATATTGTCAAAACGGCCATCCCGCCTGAAGCACATGAAAAGATGCTTCACAATGCTAATCATTAATGAAATGCAAAGTAAAACCGCAATGATATATCCACCAACAGCAGTTAGGAGGCCAGTACCCAAAAGACAAGCAACAACAAATGCTGGCGAAGATGTGGAGAAAGAGGAGCCCTCCTACACTGTTGGTTAGAATGTAAATTAGTTCAACCATTGTGGAAAACAGTATGGAAGTTCCTCAAAATCTAAAAATAGAAATACCATTTGACCCACTAATTCCACTCCTAGGAATTTACATGAAGAAAACAAGACCCCAGATTCAAAAATGAGGTGTGCACCCCTATGTTTATTACAGCACTATTTACAATAGCCAATATATGGAAGCAACCTAAGTGTCCATCAGTAAATGAATGGATAAAGAATATGTGGTACATATACACAACAACATGGATGGAGCTAGAGGGTATTATGCTCAGTGAAATAAGCCAAGCAGAGAAAGACAAGTACCAAATGATTTAATTCATTTGTGGAGTATAACAACAAAGCAAAACTGAAGGACCAAACAGCAGCAGAAGATTCCAAGAAGGTACTAGCAGTTCCCAGAGGGAAGGGGTTGCGGAGGCTGGATGGGGAGGGAGGTAGAAGGGGGTTAAGGGGCACTATAGTTATCACTCACAATATAGGTAGGTCACAGGGAAGGTAGTATAGCACAGAGAAGACAAATAATGACTGTAGCATCTTACTACGCTGATGGACAGTGACTGCAATGGGATGGAGGGTGGGAGACTTGATAACATGGGTGAATGTTGAAACCACAATGCTGTTCATGTGAAACCTTCCTAAGATTGTATATCAACGATACCTTAATTAAAAAATAGTATTGGGTTATAAACCAAAATATAAAATAAATATTCATGAGCCCATATTGATACACATACATTACTAAATAAATAAAGGGGAGGGAGAACAGAAACATCTCCCATGTAGAAGAAGCTATGAAGGAAACTCACCTTTTAGGAGGTAGATAATAACTCCTCCCTCCTTAAGTGTGGGCATATTGTGCATAGTGATTTCCTTTGAAAGAGGGCAGTATGGATACTGGGGAACTTTACAGTGAAAAAACCTGACAGATACTCCCTCAGCCAAGTGACCAGGATTAACATCAATAGTGGTAAGTCATTTTGATAGTATGCATCCTTTATGTGATGTGATGAAACTGGCATTTGAGATCTGGGTTCCTCCTCTGCAAACCCATGATCCCAGTCTAATTAGGAGCAAAATATCAGGCAAACTTCAGTTGAGGGGTATTATTATGAAATATTTTGCCAGAAACCCTCAAACCTGTCATGGTCATAAAGAACTAGGAGGATGTAAGAAACCATCACAACCGAAAGGTGCCTAAGGATTCATGATAACTAGATGCTGTGTGGTATCTTGGAATAGAAAAAGGTATAAACAAAGGAAATTTGAGTAAAGTATGGACTTTACTTTATAATGAAAAAAAAAAGAATAAATGAACGTTCTAGGGTTGTGCCGTGTAAGATGGAGGCCAAAATTGTGCCTTGTGTTAATGAAATTAAGCATTCAGGCAAACTCTATGATTAGAACTGAACCAGGTTTAATTATTCATTGTGCGGCAATATGCATATCACATGACAGCTCTCAGGGTTTGGAGAAATTCTCTGCTCAAAGAACAACAGTAAGCTTACTCAAATTTTTGTAAGATTTTAGCTTTCAGCCCTCACAGTTTCCTCTGCTAATTTAACCAGGTAGCAACTTGCTATTTTTTAAGTGAAAGAATACTACTGAGAACTCTATTTTTAAACAAGTCAAGAACACCATGACAACTCATGTCTTACTCTCTAAAATGGAAAGTTTAGTGGTAATTTTAAAAAGTGTTTGATACACTACATATATATTAAAAAGGAGGGCTTGAAATTTTGAAATCAAGAGAAATATGAGTGGTTTGAATGTATAAAATTGCATTCTATATTTTCTATTTAGAAACATAATTGCATATGACCTGAAGAGTAACAAGAAGTTCACTTAAAAGAGCTTTAAGTAATTCTTTTTATTCCATTAAGCAAAAGGGGAAAAACATACTTTTAACAATATTTTTCAATTGAGTGCAATTTAATGTATGATTATGAGGGACTCAGCTGGCAGCTGATACAAGAAAGAAGAAAAAAACTTACTTTTGGAAAACTCTGCCCTTCCTTACATTTGGGAAAACTAGCAGTAAATAATATTATGAGGTAAAATTAAGTATAAAAAGGTGGCTGTCCTTTATAACTTGTGAAAACCAATCACTGCTAAAGTATCCTCTTGTTTTAACTTACATATTAATATCTCTGATTTCATAAACAATGATAATTAAAGTAAAACCATATAAATTAAACAATGCAGATAACAAAAACACTTAAAAATCTCACATGTACTAGGTAATAATTGATAACGTCTTAAATAAATCACTTGTGTTATGTGCCCATTCAGATATGAAGTATATGTCTTGAATTTTTGTCATTACATTATTAAAATATTCTCTCCACAATTGGCATACAATGAATTATCTTAAATCTGTATTGTTTTGCATGATGGCAGAATAGGAGTTCTCAAGGGCTGTCCCCTCACAGAAACATGAATTTCAACAATCATTCATGCTTGAAAATACCTTCTCCACAGCTAAGGCATCCAGGGGAGAGATTAAAGCCCCTGAGTGGGGCACCCCAGTGTACCCCAGTGCCAGTCCAGCCCCCACAGTCCAGGAGCCAGGCCTGCACTTTCAGGCTCTGCCACCAAGCTCATGTCTGCAGCCCCGAGCTCTGAGCCTGCCCCAGGAAACTGAGGCTCCAAGCCAGGCCACCCCGAGGCCTCAGCAACAAGGCTGCCCTTGGTCTTGCCAGCTGGCTCCTCCAAAATCCCTGGATGGACTGACTGGTGAAGAACTTTCCCTGACAATCCAATGTGCAAAACCTGGAAGCACAGACATCAACGCAAGTCTGAGGATCAAAACTAATCAGGGAAATACGATGCCCTCAGATGAACCGAAGGAAGCATTAATAATGAACCCTAGAGAAATGGAGGTCTGAGAACTGCCTGACAAGGAATTCCCAATAATCGTCTTAAAGAAGTTCAGTGAGCGACAAGAGACATGAAAGAACAAAAAGATAAATTCAACAAAGAGAAAACAGTAACAAAAGGAATCGAACAAATTCTGGAGCTGAGGAACCTAATGGCTGAACTGAACATCCAGGAGGGAGGCTCAGCGGCTGCCTGGAGTAAGGAGAATCAGCTTGAATACACATCATTAGACTTCAAACACAAAAGGAAAAAAATGAAAAGGGAGAAGGGACTATGGGCCATTGTCACGTGAGCCAGTATGTACATTCTGGATTCCTACAAGTAGCAAAGAGAGAGAAAGGGGTGGAAAATGTATTAAAGAAATAATGCAGAAAATTCCCAAATCTTGAGAGGGCATGAACATCCTGGTCCATGAATCCTGCAGAACCCAGAGTACATTAAACATAAAGAGATCTCAGGAAATGTGAGCAAATTCTCAGAAGTCAAAGACAGAATTTTGAAAGCAGAGAGAAAGGCCAGTGCCATGTAGGAGTGAAGCCCCATGAGACCAGGAGGGGATTCAGTAGAACCCACACAGACCTTGAGATGGTGGAATGCTACATTCAAAGGGCTGAAAGGAAAAACTGCCAACCAAGGGTATTATAGCTAGAAAAGCTGTCCTTCAGCAAGGACAGAGGGAAGAGACCTTCCCAAGTGAAGCTCCTGGAATAGCTCACAACTAGAATGACCTCACCAAAAATGCAAAAATGCAAAAGCGAATTTTCAAGTTGAAGTAAAAAGAAGAACACAAACTAATAACATGAAAATGTAAGAACATATAAAACTCACTCTAAATGTAAAAATATAGTAAAGTCAGAACACTAATTATAAAATGGGTACTTAAAAAAATTTTAACTCTAGTATAAAAGCTAAAACATGAAAGTACTAAAATAACTATAGCTATAACTATAGGTTAGTAGATAGACAATATAAAAATAACAAAAATTGTAACATTGATAACATAAAATGTGGAGAGAGAAGTTGAAGTGCAGTTTTTTGTGTGTGTGATCAGAGGATGTCTTAAGCATAAAAGAAATGTTACAGCTATGAGATGTTTTACATAAACCCCCTGGTACCCCAAAGATAAAACCTGTAGTAGGAACAAAGAAAACAGAGAAAGAGAAAGAAATAAAAGGTTTTCACTACAAAAATCATCAAATCCCAAAGAAAGACAGAAGAAGTGGACAAGGATTATAAAATAGCCAGAAAAGTTAGCAACATGACAATAGCTAGTCCTTGCCTATCAGTAATTGCTTTATGTGTAAATCTGTTAAATTCTCCAATAAAAAGATGTAGAATGACTGAATTGATTTAAAAAAGAGAGGCCCAACTGTATGTTTCCTACATGATACTCATTTTATCATTAAGGACACATATAGGCAGAAAGTGAAGTGATAAAAATATATTCTATGCAGACATACAACAGTGTCTGTACTTATGTCAGATAAAATATCTGATTGGACTAAAAATATCAATTAAATGGCCTAAGGAAGGCAGTAATGGGAATGCCTTGATAGTTACTTAAGCTAATTTTAAAGACTAAAGACAATTTTTAAAAATTGTCTTACTTTAAAGATAATTTATTTTAAAGACTATTTTAAAAGTTAATTTTAATTTTATTTTAGATTGTGTACTTAAAACTGAAGGAAGTTTTCTGGTTTTGGTGTGCGTGTGAGACAAAAACACATGGGTTTCAGCCTCAGGAAAGCCAAGTTAAATGAGGAACTGGACTTGCGATGTGATCTTGGATAGATGATATCTTTCTGAACCTTCGTAATCCTTCTGTGAAAAAGGGGAAATTGAACATACCTCTCAGGTTTGTTGCATGATCTAATGAGTTGATGTAAACAGCATCTAGCACAGAGGAGAGACATAGTTATTTATCATTTATTTTTCCCTATAGTTAGCATCATAAACTCTGTTGAAGAGTGCACAATAATAGAATACTAAATTGTGTAGTGAAAATAAAAATTAAATTAGATGTTCATCCATGAGTGGCTTGAACAAACTCTTCTCTTTATACATTTCAATTGCTGGGAGGTGAAAACCAGCTGATCCAGTCTGTTCCTGACCCTTGGGTCCAACCTTTACCCAGTTTCCTACTATTCTGCCCAGACGTGACTTACTATTATGCAATTATTCTATTTTCGACAAGATTTTTACTTAGCGGTGCAGGAGTGAAACTTTTCAAGTGATTCCTGGTGGAACATTGAATTACGTTGAGACGCTTTTTCCCTGGAACCCCTCTCCCGGAGAGCCCATCCCGTAGTAGACTATCTTTCCAGGCTCCCTGCCTCTTGGCTTCCGGGTGAGGTTGACAGACCCGACGGAGCAGCGAGAGTAGCCAGGGTATTTATTCCTCCCCCCGCCTGGCCTCAGTTCGCCATGGCTGCCTTCTCCCTGAAAGCCACAGCTCCCGGGCAGCGTTTTGTCTCCATCTGTGCCCGCTGGCCCACCACATCCCAGGGAAGGGCCTATCTGTTAGACTTCCCGCTGTGAGGAGAGTGGACTACTCCACTCAGTGCACTACAGAGCGGAGGGGTGGGATTCATACAGCTCCTAAGTATTTCTTTTAAGTGGCGTTCCTGCTGGGACATAATCCTAGAGATAAAAGTGCAGCTACTTCAGGTTCAAGGAGAAAACACTGGGCAAAGCAAAACACATGGCATCAGGTTTTTGTTTTTTCAGTGTTACGAGTTCACTGTAGACTACTGATGGGTGTTAGGCGGTGGGACGGGCGCTGAGGGTCGATTTCCCGTCAGTGTGAATCTGTAATTCTTTACTATTCAATAGTGTCTGCTTTGAAGTCACGCTTCAGAATGTGAATGGTCACTAGCACCGTCATTTGGAAGCCTTCATGCTCATCCTCAGAGTAATGATATCCTGTCTAAGGCCACAGCATCTTCTCCAGTATCCCTGCGTTCCAGGGTGTTACATCTTCACAACAGTGAAACTCGCTGGTGGAAAGACTTATGAGTAAAATGCCGTGGCCAGATTCTGGAGACACAGTCCAAACATTAAAGGTGCATCAGTGACACAGTGACACTATATAAGAGGCTGAATGTATAACCAGAGCAAATAATGAATCAATGTGCTATTTAAACAAAAATCTGGATACTTTTGGTCTTCTAACATCATGTTTGGTTGTTTCTTTTCTTTAAATCTTCCTATCTTTTCTTTATTTTAGTGCTACAAATTGGACATCAACCTGTTGATTTGGGAGGTTGTTTTGTTTTTCACATAGTTTTAGAAAAACCATTTCACACTTATGCAAAAATGTGCCATATTCAGTCAAAAGGGTTTAAACTGGTGTTAATTCTAAAATAATTGATATTTACCAATTGATACACCAGCTTTTTTCTTTCTACCCTTGAACACTGTTGACCTTTTGGGTGAATTCAGTTTTAGCACTGGGTTTACAGTGAACCTTTTTTATTTAAATGTAGGCAATACACAAACCCAGAGTTTTTCAAATAATGGATATCTTATCATTGCAATGTGTTCATAATATAACTTTTGCAATTATCCACTTGTATTTTGTCTAAATAAAAGATAAACACAAGATGTTTGTCTAAATAAAAATAAAATATTTAAACAAAGTAGCCATATTTCATACTGAAAGAGCATTGAAAGTTTGAGTACAGTTGAATTATCCACATCTTGATTGGTTTGTTTCCCATGCTAAAAGATTTCTTGTAATGTTACTGCTTGATCTTTCCGTGACTCTGCCTTATTTTTGTTACATTACAATTATTATCATTACTTTTGTGGTCTGAAACGCTTGTTTCTTTCTTTGTGGAGCAACAGAGTTCAGGGATTATTGTTGTAGATTTATTCTACATCGTTTCTGTTCTTTTGTTCACACAAGGCCAGACATTTCTGAGAGACTTCAAAGAAGAGATTGGATTCCATTTAAAAGTGACATTTTCTGCGATAAACTCAGCACATATTAAAGGTGTGAAGAAAACCATACCATAGGGGAAAACTACACTCACGTTATGGAAAAAAATGAGAAATCACTGCTAATTCACAAGCACACACATAGAAAACAATGGGATTACTTACTTCCCCAAAGCCTCTCCTTTTTAGGCTTTTCTTCTTTCAGAAATAACAAATGTACGTGGATTCTAAAATGGGCAGTCATGAAGTGAAAGGATGATGAGGTTTTGTTTCAACCTAATTCAAAGAAGGCAAGGTTGATATTTGTAGATGAGATGTTGGTGTCCAGGAGAGAATTCATTTTCCGTGATTTTATAGTGGTTAATAATAAAAAAAATGTACTTGAGAAATGATTCTGAGATGTAGGTAAAGACGAATTTTCAAAGGCACTGCAACTTGAAAAGGGAGAGTGGTACTTAGATACACTGTGATTACTTTTTCTCTCCTCCTAAAGGGTCTTGCGGGAACACTGCAGTTGTGTAACTTTGACCAGTGCCTAGTTACTAATGCAGTTACTTTTGTCATGATTTCATATAATGAGATATCTCTTTCAGACATACAGTTTGAAAGAGGACATTACTATTGTTTCATCAATAGAAAAGCACTGAAATGTGATGGCAGACATTAGAACTACTGCTGGAGAAAGGCGTGTTCTGTGGGTCTCCCCAGGCGCCAGGCCTGCCTCGTGCACCCTCCCCCCTTGCTGATCCTGATGTGCAGCCCTTTGCTATGATAAACAATATCCGTGGGTTTTTTAAGTAAACAATTGCATTCTAAATCTGCGGTATCTTTGTTCAGAAAAAAATCAGTGCAATCATTGTAGTAATGTAATGTTGAATGTTGAAAAATATTTAACACAAAAGAGTTCAGATATTCCCTTGTTACTGACTGAAATATTTAGGTGAGAATATGAAAGTCTTAATGAATACATGAACACACCGCATAGTTAGTTATTCACTTGTGTTTCTGAATTTTGATCTGATACTTGAAAATATGCAGGCTCTACCTAAGTCACCAGTGGGAGCATCTTGGGTTCATCAGAGCACGTCTGTGACTGAGAGAAAACCGGAAACCTCATGAAGTGAGTTGGTTGTTGGAGGTGCACAGCCCTCAATATCTCTAAATTGTTGTGATATTTTTTGTACTTCTCAAGTATTTGTTCTTCCCTAATACAGTTTGTTTTAGTTTAAGAGATTCCCATCCCCAACCCCTGGGAAGAGAAAGGATTACTATATAAGCCAGGAGGATATAGTTATGACATTTTTAATATAAAAATAAATAATTAAAGATAATTTAAATGTAAGTTAGTAACAATAAATGAATATGCCATTTCGTGACACAGAATGTCACTTAGCCCACCCAGGGGCCTTCCTTTGTCCAACTGAGCGCAGCACCTTGGTTAGGAGGCTCTCTCAGGCCAGGCCTGGCAGCATCCACTCTGAGACCCAGGGTGGGAGTCACCTGTCCCTGCCCAGAAAGGCGGCACGTGGCTCCTTTCTGCAGGACACTGAATTTTGCAGCCCTCAGAGTCTTTTTCTCCCTGAGGACATCCCAGCCTCCGGGAAGAAATGACTGCGTGGTGAGCACGGCGCCCACACTGGCTCAGAAGCCGCCCGCCTCGCAGGGCCATCTGTCCCCTCCAGTCACCTTAGTGCTGCTCAGGAGGAAGCCCATCCACGGAACTGTCTTTGGAGAAACCCAAAGCCACGACTTCCGGTCAAGTCTCGGTCACCCACTTACCCTTTCCCCTCACACAGGTGGAGTGTATCCCTCAGGGGTCAGTTGATTTAAAAGCAATATTCCCTAGAAACAGTTTGTTCTTTTGAGGTTTCCAGAGCAGAGCTGGAGAGGTTAAGTGACTGGCAGAAACTCACACATGGGGAAGGGTCTATTGTACCCTACAAACAAATGTCTAGGCCAAGTTTGCTCTAATGGACTTTTTTTGGTTGTTGTTACAGCTAAAAAGATACAAGGCAAAAATCCCTTTGAACTTAATACATTTTATATAGACTTCAACATTTCACTTTTTGCTTATCTAAAAATAATGGGATGTGTTTTAAGTGCCAACTATATGAAGCGATTTTTAGCCGTTGAAGTTTATTAAGTTGTAAGAAACAGATAAAATCACAGAAAAATTACAGGTCAGAAGGATAAGGCCTTGTATAAGAAAAAATAAAATATGATTATAATATAAAATGTATTCATGCTACCATATCATCAGTAATTTAAGCTACAGTGACAGGAACTGACAAGTAATGTGTTGGTATCAGGAAATGTAGCTATGCAGATATGGAAAAATATCACTAATAAGCAAAACATCAAAATATTATATTAGAATTATGAAAGAACACATTGGAAAAATTCCTTCAACTTTAACCTCCTTGGAAGTGTCTCTTGCAAGCCTTATGTAATAGGATTAAACCAAAAAGGATGAACTCATGGAAACTGCATAAAGAGTGGTTACCAGGGGTTGGGGATGGGGGGAAATGGGGAAATGCTGGTCACAAGGTACAATTTTCCAGTTATGAATTGCCTAAGTTCTGGGGATCTAATGTATAGCATGGTGACTGTAGTTAACAATACGGTATTATATACATGAAGGTTGCTGAAAGAGTAGATCTTAAATGTTATCACCACAAAAAACAAGTGGTTATTATATGAGATGATGGACGTTAATTAACCTTACCATGATAGTCATTTCATAATGTATGTATATAAATAATCACATTATCTACCTTAAATTTACACAATGTTTCATGTCAATTATATCTCAGTAAAGCTGAGTAACTCCTTATTTTTATCAGCTCCATTTACAGGGTCACCCACACCCACAGCAAGTAATCTGTCTGGATCAGTTCTAGTGAGGTACTAATATCCTCCTCCTAAGAGTAATTATACTGGTAGTTTTTTTAAAAAATGTGGAACTCAGTTTATGGCTATTCTAAATTTGCTGCAAATGACATTAAAATAAATGCAGTGTGTCATAAAAATGAAAAAGAGATCTGCATTTTCCTGTGTTTGTAAAAACACTCACTCCGTAAGTCTTGTTTATGTTCTCTCATGTGACATACACTGTGCTAAGTCCTAGGAATAAAAGATTTATAAATCAGAATTCAGCAAGTCTTGATAGAATCTAAGAATCAAGGCATCCTGGTAGGTCAAGGAACTACACAATTTTAGAGTGACCTCTTGTTTGTTAAGCTGTAAACCCAGACCAGAATATGTCCTGCAAACATGATTTTGATGAAAGCAAGGTAATAGGGGAAGACAAATTTTGAAATAAGCAAAAACTTATTTCTATGTTGAGTTCGATTTAGAGGCAATGTAGTGAAAACCAATTTAGCTAAGATGCATTTTATTTTAAAGCATCAGCCCAGCCTTGGCAGTGGAATAACTTCTTGGCAACGGCTAAAAGGTGTATATAATCTGATTGAGGACCTTAGCAGTGTCTCAAATAATCAGTATTATTGACACTTTTCTAGCATGTTTTCCTTTGATGATGCCATTTTGCTAAGACTTAATACATACTTTCAAGGATTGTCTAAGCCTTACTTATATTAAGGCTATTTAAAAGACGTGTATTTCTGTTATAATATTGGCACACTTACCCTTGTTCCCAGGGAGGAATGTCATAAAGAAAATGTTAGCTTGATGGGGAAGATAACTGCACAGATTTTCATCCTTGGGAATGATGGGTCTGAGGTTGATTTTAGATAAGTTGTGGATTTGGTCCAATAATGTCGTATATTAAAGAATATATCCATTATATGATATTTTTTACACCAAATGCACAATTATTACACATTTTCCTGAATTAATTAGTACATTAACTTCATTCTTCCACTCTCCATTACCCTTGCAATTTAACTGAAAATTGAACATGGAACATTAATATCCAACTTTTTTGTTACATTAGATAACAAATTAGATAATGCATTTAAACTGCATACTAACGTCTGGTATGCTTTAAGCACTCAATAAATGCCATCTCTTATTTTTAGGGAGAGGAATCCAAATAAGATTACCATTTTTATCCAGGAGGCTCATTTATTAAAAGATTAAATACAATGATCCATAACGTGATTCTGCACTGAAATGTGTTTGCTTCTGCCTGATCACAGCACTGTTTGATGGAAGCAAGAGATAATTGTCCAGTTTATTGGAAATTGTTGACCTAGCACTGTGAGTGAGGGAAATCTCTGTTCACTAAAATCTATTTGTAAGCTTTTCCCTATGAGCTCCAGAAGACCAAAACTTACACATTTTCCACACAACCAATTCTGCTGATTCAGACAAACCAAATAGACCCAACCACTGTCTCTAGCAAAAATAAGTCAAGAGAAAAATCTCCCAATCAAAACAGTGATAGAAATACCACTATGTCCCATCCAGTCAATTGGTGTCTGTTTTGAAATTCAAATTTCCTTCAGTCACTCCATAAATAAGCCTGCATTTTTTTAGGTACTGGTTATTTATTGCTTCACCCAGTATGAAATGACATTCTGGGTCTGACAAGTTACGTTTATGCTAAAAATCTAATTTTTATATTTATAATATAAAACATTCTTATTTTCAAGTTTCATATAATATGAACATCTAGTTTCCTAATATTCTCAGATTTCCCAACAGTTCTACAGTGAAGATAGTAAGTCTTCAAAACAGGTGGTAACTGCGCCTACTATGGTGAGTATTTAGTAATGTCTTCAAAATAACGTATTACAATTAGAATTAAAATCTGGATTTAAATACCTTTGTGAATATAATTTAATCTTATTATTTACTTTTATAAAAGTAAAACAAAGACAGATCCATATTCAACTTCCTTTTAGTCACCAAAGTAAATTACTGATATAACACTGCATTCATGGTTCATCTAAAGTTATATTTAAGAATGATGTTCATTGCTTAGTATTATAAAACAGCCACCATTCACCAGCACGATGAAGGTAATGCTAATTCATGAGCATCTCCGAACCACAAGATGGAATGTGAAAAGAAACAAGAAAATACACTGTCAGTCCTGGTTGGAAAGAGTAATTCCTTATAGAAGAATCTGTCACATTTCCTGCTCTCTGACAGGAAGAGTTTGAGACGTTAAGAAGTGGTCTCCTCACTTACTTAAGAAATGGTACCAGTTGTGGTTACAACATTCACCCATATTATCAAGTCCACATCCACCCCACTGCAGTCACTGTCCATCAGTGTAGTAAGATGCTATGGAGTTACTACTTGTATTCTCTGTGCTATACTGTCAAGAAGAAAGATGTTTTAAAAGCACAAAATTTAAAAGTTATGTGTTTATATAAACTTGTATACATATGTGCTCAGTATTTATACAAATATGTTAAAATTGTTTCTGAACTCAGAAAAAAAAAATCAAACAACATATATAAAAAGAAAACATTTTGTAGCTACATCTACCCTCATCCCACCTCCAAACTCATGGATAAAAAGGGCCGTTGGGGAGCTCTCTCTAGGTAAACTTGTTTGTTTGTTTGTTTGTTTGCTCTTTTGTTCTGCGAGCTTTTCTTGTGTGTTATCAGATGGTGATTTTACTAGTAGACCTTAATTCAAGCAGAGACTTTTTTAAATCTGCAACTGTACATTTATTCTTAAGAATAAATTCCTTTCTTGCACTGGAAATTTTGAGGAATGGAACTGGGAACACCTCTACAGGCTACCAACACGGGCAGCAGGAAAAGCTACGCACCCTCAGGGTTCACAGTCACCTCCTGATTCAGGGGAAAGGGGAGCGAAGTCTCCCTGGGCCTGCTCCCTGCAGGTCACGAGGGCAGGAGCCAGCTTGTGGGCTGCAGGGGTCATGTAGAATTCGCTGATTGTATTTGTTGGCATTTATAATGTGTCGAGCATCTCCTGCCCATTCCCAGGATCATGAGGTCTTTATATGCCACTCATCCCCCACTCCCTCCAGAAATAGCCTGCCTCTAAATCCCACAGATACTTCAGAGCCCCTTCAAATATCCACCTCCCAGGAAGCCCTCTTCATGCCCTGGCTAGGGCAGTTTGTTAAGTGCCCTAGTCCCTATATTTAAGAAGCCTGCTGCAATGGGAAAATCCAAATCTCAGTGACTTTACACAAAGAAAACTCTTTCTCAGTAGCCCAAGCTCTGTTGCAAGCTAGACACTCCTGCTCTGGAGTAGCCATGGTAGCAAGTCCTTGCAGGAAGGAACAGAGAGCGGGGAAGCATGCTGACTCTACTTGCTGCAGCCCAGATGTGACTCCCTGACTGCCATTGGTGTCCCTTGGCCAAGCCAGCCTCATGCCTACCTCTGGAGCATGCTGCAGCAGCCAGCGGGAGACCATCTCCATAGTCTGTCTTTCTTTCTGGCCACTGAGTAGCCCTTGTCCTTTCCTCCCATCCAGGTGACAGACCCTTGCTCTCAGAGAGAACCCCTCACGGCTCTCTGTAGAAGCCCCCACGGGAACATCTGGGATTTTCAAACAATGTGCAGTGGCCTCTCCACAAGCTCTGAATTTTGTTTCCACTGCAAGAAAGGAATTTATTCTTAAGAATAAATGTACAGTTGCAGATTTAAAAAAGTCTCTGCTTGAATTAAGGTCTACTAGTAAAATCACCATCTGATAACACACAAGAAAAGCTCGCAGAACAAAAGAGCAAACAAACAAACAAACAAACAAGTTTACCTAGAGAGAGTTCCCCAACGGCCCTTTTTATCCATGAGTTTGGAGGTGGGATGAGGGTAGATGTAGCTACAAAATGTTTTCTTTTTATATATGTTGTTTGATTTTTTTTTTCTGAGTTCAGAAACAATTTTAACATATTTGTATAAATACTGAGCACATATGTATACAAGTTTATATAAACACATAACTTTTAAATTTTGTGCTTTTAAAACATCTTTCTTCTTGACAGTATAGCACAGAGAATACAAGTAGTAACTCCATAGCATCTTACTACACTGATGGACAGTGACTGCAGTGGGGTGGATGTGGACTTGATAATATGGGTGAATGTTGTAACCACAACTGGTACCATTTCTTAAGTAAGTGAGGAGACCACTTCTTAACGTCTCAAACTCTTCCTGTCAGAGAGCAGGAAATGTGACAGATTCTTCTATAAGGAATTACTCTTTCCAACCAGGACTGACAGTGTATTTTCTTGTTTCTTTTCACATTCCATCTTGTGGTTCGGAGATGCTCATGAATTAGCATTACCTTCATCGTGCTGGTGAATGGTGGCTGTTTTATAATACTAAGCAATGAACATCATTCTTAAATATAACTTTAGATGAACCATGAATGCAGTGTTATATCAGTAATTTACTTTGGTGACTAAAAGGAAGTTGAATATGGATCTGTCTTTGTTTTACTTTTATAAAAGTAAATAATAAGATTAAATTATATTCACAAAGGTATTTAAATCCAGATTTTAATTCTAATTGTAATACGTTATTTTGAAGACATTACTAAATACTCACCATAGTAGGCGCAGTTACCACCTGTTTTGAAGACTTACTATCTTCACTGTAGAACTGTTGGGAAATCTGAGAATATTAGGAAACTAGATGTTCATATTATATGAAACTTGAAAATAAGAATGTTTTATATTATAAATATAAAAATTAGATTTTTAGCATAAACGTAACTTGTCAGACCCAGAATGTCATTTCATACTGGGTGAAGCAATAAATAACCAGTACCTAAAAAAATGCAGGCTTATTTATGGAGTGACTGAAGGAAATTTGAATTTCAAAACAGACACCAATTGACTGGATGGGACATAGTGGTATTTCTATCACTGTTTTGATTGGGAGATTTTTCTCTTGACTTATTTTTGCTAGAGACAGTGGTTGGGTCTATTTGGTTTGTCTGAATCAGCAGAATTGGTTGTGTGGAAAATGTGTAAGTTTTGGTCTTCTGGAGCTCATAGGGAAAAGCTTACAAATAGATTTTAGTGAACAGAGATTTCCCTCACTCACAGTGCTAGGTCAACAATTTCCAATAAACTGGACAATTATCTCTTGCTTCCATCAAACAGTGCTGTGATCAGGCAGAAGCAAACACATTTCAGTGCAGAATCACGTTATGGATCATTGTATTTAATCTTTTAATAAATGAGCCTCCTGGATAAAAATGGTAATCTTATTTGGATTCCTCTCCCTAAAAATAAGAGATGGCATTTATTGAGTGCTTAAAGCATACCAGACGTTAGTATGCAGTTTAAATGCATTATCTAATTTGTTATCTAATGTAACAAAAAAGTTGGATATTAATGTTCCATGTTCAATTTTCAGTTAAATTGCAAGGGTAATGGAGAGTGGAAGAATGAAGTTAATGTACTAATTAATTCAGGAAAATGTGTAATAATTGTGCATTTGGTGTAAAAAATATCATATAATGGATATATTCTTTAATATACGACATTATTGGACCAAATCCACAACTTATCTAAAATCAACCTCAGACCCATCATTCCCAAGGATGAAAATCTGTGCAGTTATCTTCCCCATCAAGCTAACATTTTCTTTATGACATTCCTCCCTGGGAACAAGGGTAAGTGTGCCAATATTATAACAGAAATACACGTCTTTTAAATAGCCTTAATATAAGTAAGGCTTAGACAATCCTTGAAAGTATGTATTAAGTCTTAGCAAAATGGCATCATCAAAGGAAAACATGCTAGAAAAGTGTCAATAATACTGATTATTTGAGACACTGCTAAGGTCCTCAATCAGATTATATACACCTTTTAGCCGTTGCCAAGAAGTTATTCCACTGCCAAGGCTGGGCTGATGCTTTAAAATAAAATGCATCTTAGCTAAATTGGTTTTCACTACATTGCCTCTAAATCGAACTCAACATAGAAATAAGTTTTTGCTTATTTCAAAATTTGTCTTCCCCTATTACCTTGCTTTCATCAAAATCATGTTTGCAGGACATATTCTGGTCTGGGTTTACAGCTTAACAAACAAGAGGTCACTCTAAAATTGTGTAGTTCCTTGACCTACCAGGATGCCTTGATTCTTAGATTCTATCAAGACTTGCTGAATTCTGATTTATAAATCTTTTATTCCTAGGACTTAGCACAGTGTATGTCACATGAGAGAACATAAACAAGACTTACGGAGTGAGTGTTTTTACAAACACAGGAAAATGCAGATCTCTTTTTCATTTTTATGACACACTGCATTTATTTTAATGTCATTTGCAGCAAATTTAGAATAGCCATAAACTGAGTTCCACATTTTTTAAAAAAACTACCAGTATAATTACTCTTAGGAGGAGGATATTAGTACCTCACTAGAACTGATCCAGACAGATTACTTGCTGTGGGTGTGGGTGACCCTGTAAATGGAGCTGATAAAAATAAGGAGTTACTCAGCTTTACTGAGATATAATTGACATGAAACATTGTGTAAATTTAAGGTAGATAATGTGATTATTTATATACATACATTATGAAATGACTATCATGGTAAGGTTAATTAACGTCCATCATCTCATATAATAACCACTTGTTTTTTGTGGTGATAACATTTAAGATCTACTCTTTCAGCAACCTTCATGTATATAATACCGTATTGTTAACTACAGTCACCATGCTATACATTAGATCCCCAGAACTTAGGCAATTCATAACTGGAAAATTGTACCTTGTGACCAGCATTTCCCCATTTCCCCCCATCCCCAACCCCTGGTAACCACTCTTTATGCAGTTTCCATGAGTTCATCCTTTTTGGTTTAATCCTATTACATAAGGCTTGCAAGAGACACTTCCAAGGAGGTTAAAGTTGAAGGAATTTTTCCAATGTGTTCTTTCATAATTCTAATATAATATTTTGATGTTTTGCTTATTAGTGATATTTTTCCATATCTGCATAGCTACATTTCCTGATACCAACACATTACTTGTCAGTTCCTGTCACTGTAGCTTAAATTACTGATGATATGGTAGCATGAATACATTTTATATTATAATCATATTTTATTTTTTCTTATACAAGGCCTTATCCTTCTGACCTGTAATTTTTCTGTGATTTTATCTGTTTCTTACAACTTAATAAACTTCAACGGCTAAAAATCGCTTCATATAGTTGGCACTTAAAACACATCCCATTATTTTTAGATAAGCAAAAAGTGAAATGTTGAAGTCTATATAAAATGTATTAAGTTCAAAGGGATTTTTGCCTTGTATCTTTTTAGCTGTAACAACAACCAAAAAAAGTCCATTAGAGCAAACTTGGCCTAGACATTTGTTTGTAGGGTACAATAGACCCTTCCCCATGTGTGAGTTTCTGCCAGTCACTTAACCTCTCCAGCTCTGCTCTGGAAACCTCAAAAGAACAAACTGTTTCTAGGGAATATTGCTTTTAAATCAACTGACCCCTGAGGGATACACTCCACCTGTGTGAGGGGAAAGGGTAAGTGGGTGACCGAGACTTGACCGGAAGTCGTGGCTTTGGGTTTCTCCAAAGACAGTTCCGTGGATGGGCTTCCTCCTGAGCAGCACTAAGGTGACTGGAGGGGACAGATGGCCCTGCGAGGCGGGCGGCTTCTGAGCCAGTGTGGGCGCCGTGCTCACCACGCAGTCATTTCTTCCCGGAGGCTGGGATGTCCTCAGGGAGAAAAAGACTCTGAGGGCTGCAAAATTCAGTGTCCTGCAGAAAGGAGCCACGTGCCGCCTTTCTGGGCAGGGACAGGTGACTCCCACCCTGGGTCTCAGAGTGGATGCTGCCAGGCCTGGCCTGA
Source organism: Manis javanica (assembly GCF_040802235.1). Lineage (NCBI taxonomy): Eukaryota > Metazoa > Chordata > Mammalia > Pholidota > Manidae > Manis > Manis javanica. The sequence goes on along the minus strand of NC_133167.1, from coordinate 76,760,224 downwards.
GAGAGCCTCCTAACCAAGGTGCTGCGCTCAGTTGGACAAAGGAAGGCCCCTGGGTGGGCTAAGTGACATTCTGTGTCACGAAATGGCATATTCATTTATTGTTACTAACTTACATTTAAATTATCTTTAATTATTTATTTTTATATTAAAAATGTCATAACTATATCCTCCTGGCTTATATAGTAATCCTTTCTCTTCCCAGGGGTTGGGGATGGGAATCTCTTAAACTAAAACAAACTGTATTAGGGAAGAACAAATACTTGAGAAGTACAAAAAATATCACAACAATTTAGAGATATTGAGGGCTGTGCACCTCCAACAACCAACTCACTTCATGAGGTTTCCGGTTTTCTCTCAGTCACAGACGTGCTCTGATGAACCCAAGATGCTCCCACTGGTGACTTAGGTAGAGCCTGCATATTTTCAAGTATCAGATCAAAATTCAGAAACACAAGTGAATAACTAACTATGCGGTGTGTTCATGTATTCATTAAGACTTTCATATTCTCACCTAAATATTTCAGTCAGTAACAAGGGAATATCTGAACTCTTTTGTGTTAAATATTTTTCAACATTCAACATTACATTACTACAATGATTGCACTGATTTTTTTCTGAACAAAGATACCGCAGATTTAGAATGCAATTGTTTACTTAAAAAACCCACGGATATTGTTTATCATAGCAAAGGGCTGCACATCAGGATCAGCAAGGGGGGAGGGTGCACGAGGCAGGCCTGGCGCCTGGGGAGACCCACAGAACACGCCTTTCTCCAGCAGTAGTTCTAATGTCTGCCATCACATTTCAGTGCTTTTCTATTGATGAAACAATAGTAATGTCCTCTTTCAAACTGTATGTCTGGAAGAGATATCTCATTATATGAAATCATGACAAAAGTAACTGCATTAGTAACTAGGCACTGGTCAAAGTTACACAACTGCAGTGTTCCCGCAAGACCCTTTAGGAGGAGAGAAAAAGTAATCACAGTGTATCTAAGTACCACTCTCCCTTTTCAAGTTGCAGTGCCTTTGAAAATTCGTCTTTACCTACATCTCAGAATCATTTCTCAAGTACATTTTTTTTATTATTAACCACTATAAAATCACGGAAAATGAATTCTCTCCTGGACACCAACATCTCATCTACAAATATCAACCTTGCCTTCTTTGAATTAGGTTGAAACAAAACCTCATCATCCTTTCACTTCATGACTGCCCATTTTAGAATCCACGTACATTTGTTATTTCTGAAAGAAGAAAAGCCTAAAAAGGAGAGGCTTTGGGGAAGTAAGTAATCCCATTGTTTTCTATGTGTGTGCTTGTGAATTAGCAGTGATTTCTCATTTTTTTCCATAATGTGAGTGTAGTTTTCCCCTATGGTATGGTTTTCTTCACACCTTTAATATGTGCTGAGTTTATCGCAGAAAATGTCGCTTTTAAATGGAATCCAATCTCTTCTTTGAAGTCTCTCAGAAATGTCTGGCCTTGTGTGAACAAAAGAACAGAAACGATGTAGAATAAATCTACAACAATAATCCCTGAACTCTGTTGCTCCACAAAGAAAGAAACAAGCGTTTCAGACCACAAAAGTAATGATAATAATTGTAATGTAACAAAAATAAGGCAGAGTCACGGAAAGATCAAGCAGTAACATTACAAGAAATCTTTTAGCATGGGAAACAAACCAATCAAGATGTGGATAATTCAACTGTACTCAAACTTTCAATGCTCTTTCAGTATGAAATATGGCTACTTTGTTTAAATATTTTATTTTTATTTAGACAAACATCTTGTGTTTATCTTTTATTTAGACAAAATACAAGTGGATAATTGCAAAAGTTATATTATGAACACATTGCAATGATAAGATATCCATTATTTGAAAAACTCTGGGTTTGTGTATTGCCTACATTTAAATAAAAAAGGTTCACTGTAAACCCAGTGCTAAAACTGAATTCACCCAAAAGGTCAACAGTGTTCAAGGGTAGAAAGAAAAAAGCTGGTGTATCAATTGGTAAATATCAATTATTTTAGAATTAACACCAGTTTAAACCCTTTTGACTGAATATGGCACATTTTTGCATAAGTGTGAAATGGTTTTTCTAAAACTATGTGAAAAACAAAACAACCTCCCAAATCAACAGGTTGATGTCCAATTTGTAGCACTAAAATAAAGAAAAGATAGGAAGATTTAAAGAAAAGAAACAACCAAACATGATGTTAGAAGACCAAAAGTATCCAGATTTTTGTTTAAATAGCACATTGATTCATTATTTGCTCTGGTTATACATTCAGCCTCTTATATAGTGTCACTGTGTCACTGATGCACCTTTAATGTTTGGACTGTGTCTCCAGAATCTGGCCACGGCATTTTACTCATAAGTCTTTCCACCAGCGAGTTTCACTGTTGTGAAGATGTAACACCCTGGAACGCAGGGATACTGGAGAAGATGCTGTGGCCTTAGACAGGATATCATTACTCTGAGGATGAGCATGAAGGCTTCCAAATGACGGTGCTAGTGACCATTCACATTCTGAAGCGTGACTTCAAAGCAGACACTATTGAATAGTAAAGAATTACAGATTCACACTGACGGGAAATCGACCCTCAGCGCCCGTCCCACCGCCTAACACCCATCAGTAGTCTACAGTGAACTCGTAACACTGAAAAAACAAAAACCTGATGCCATGTGTTTTGCTTTGCCCAGTGTTTTCTCCTTGAACCTGAAGTAGCTGCACTTTTATCTCTAGGATTATGTCCCAGCAGGAACGCCACTTAAAAGAAATACTTAGGAGCTGTATGAATCCCACCCCTCCGCTCTGTAGTGCACTGAGTGGAGTAGTCCACTCTCCTCACAGCGGGAAGTCTAACAGATAGGCCCTTCCCTGGGATGTGGTGGGCCAGCGGGCACAGATGGAGACAAAACGCTGCCCGGGAGCTGTGGCTTTCAGGGAGAAGGCAGCCATGGCGAACTGAGGCCAGGCGGGGGGAGGAATAAATACCCTGGCTACTCTCGCGGCTCCGTCGGGTCTGTCAACCTCACCCGGAAGCCAAGAGGCAGGGAGCCTGGAAAGATAGTCTACTACGGGATGGGCTCTCCGGGAGAGGGGTTCCAGGGAAAAAGCGTCTCAACGTAATTCAATGTTCCACCAGGAATCACTTGAAAAGTTTCACTCCTGCACCGCTAAGTAAAAATCTTGTCGAAAATAGAATAATTGCATAATAGTAAGTCACGTCTGGGCAGAATAGTAGGAAACTGGGTAAAGGTTGGACCCAAGGGTCAGGAACAGACTGGATCAGCTGGTTTTCACCTCCCAGCAATTGAAATGTATAAAGAGAAGAGTTTGTTCAAGCCACTCATGGATGAACATCTAATTTAATTTTTATTTTCACTACACAATTTAGTATTCTATTATTGTGCACTCTTCAACAGAGTTTATGATGCTAACTATAGGGAAAAATAAATGATAAATAACTATGTCTCTCCTCTGTGCTAGATGCTGTTTACATCAACTCATTAGATCATGCAACAAACCTGAGAGGTATGTTCAATTTCCCCTTTTTCACAGAAGGATTACGAAGGTTCAGAAAGATATCATCTATCCAAGATCACATCGCAAGTCCAGTTCCTCATTTAACTTGGCTTTCCTGAGGCTGAAACCCATGTGTTTTTGTCTCACACGCACACCAAAACCAGAAAACTTCCTTCAGTTTTAAGTACACAATCTAAAATAAAATTAAAATTAACTTTTAAAATAGTCTTTAAAATAAATTATCTTTAAAGTAAGACAATTTTTAAAAATTGTCTTTAGTCTTTAAAATTAGCTTAAGTAACTATCAAGGCATTCCCATTACTGCCTTCCTTAGGCCATTTAATTGATATTTTTAGTCCAATCAGATATTTTATCTGACATAAGTACAGACACTGTTGTATGTCTGCATAGAATATATTTTTATCACTTCACTTTCTGCCTATATGTGTCCTTAATGATAAAATGAGTATCATGTAGGAAACATACAGTTGGGCCTCTCTTTTTTAAATCAATTCAGTCATTCTACATCTTTTTATTGGAGAATTTAACAGATTTACACATAAAGCAATTACTGATAGGCAAGGACTAGCTATTGTCATGTTGCTAACTTTTCTGGCTATTTTATAATCCTTGTCCACTTCTTCTGTCTTTCTTTGGGATTTGATGATTTTTGTAGTGAAAACCTTTTATTTCTTTCTCTTTCTCTGTTTTCTTTGTTCCTACTACAGGTTTTATCTTTGGGGTACCAGGGGGTTTATGTAAAACATCTCATAGCTGTAACATTTCTTTTATGCTTAAGACATCCTCTGATCACACACACAAAAAACTGCACTTCAACTTCTCTCTCCACATTTTATGTTATCAATGTTACAATTTTTGTTATTTTTATATTGTCTATCTACTAACCTATAGTTATAGCTATAGTTATTTTAGTACTTTCATGTTTTAGCTTTTATACTAGAGTTAAAATTTTTTTAAGTACCCATTTTATAATTAGTGTTCTGACTTTACTATATTTTTACATTTAGAGTGAGTTTTATATGTTCTTACATTTTCATGTTATTAGTTTGTGTTCTTCTTTTTACTTCAACTTGAAAATTCGCTTTTGCATTTTTGCATTTTTGGTGAGGTCATTCTAGTTGTGAGCTATTCCAGGAGCTTCACTTGGGAAGGTCTCTTCCCTCTGTCCTTGCTGAAGGACAGCTTTTCTAGCTATAATACCCTTGGTTGGCAGTTTTTCCTTTCAGCCCTTTGAATGTAGCATTCCACCATCTCAAGGTCTGTGTGGGTTCTACTGAATCCCCTCCTGGTCTCATGGGGCTTCACTCCTACATGGCACTGGCCTTTCTCTCTGCTTTCAAAATTCTGTCTTTGACTTCTGAGAATTTGCTCACATTTCCTGAGATCTCTTTATGTTTAATGTACTCTGGGTTCTGCAGGATTCATGGACCAGGATGTTCATGCCCTCTCAAGATTTGGGAATTTTCTGCATTATTTCTTTAATACATTTTCCACCCCTTTCTCTCTCTTTGCTACTTGTAGGAATCCAGAATGTACATACTGGCTCACGTGACAATGGCCCATAGTCCCTTCTCCCTTTTCATTTTTTTCCTTTTGTGTTTGAAGTCTAATGATGTGTATTCAAGCTGATTCTCCTTACTCCAGGCAGCCGCTGAGCCTCCCTCCTGGATGTTCAGTTCAGCCATTAGGTTCCTCAGCTCCAGAATTTGTTCGATTCCTTTTGTTACTGTTTTCTCTTTGTTGAATTTATCTTTTTGTTCTTTCATGTCTCTTGTCGCTCACTGAACTTCTTTAAGACGATTATTGGGAATTCCTTGTCAGGCAGTTCTCAGACCTCCATTTCTCTAGGGTTCATTATTAATGCTTCCTTCGGTTCATCTGAGGGCATCGTATTTCCCTGATTAGTTTTGATCCTCAGACTTGCGTTGATGTCTGTGCTTCCAGGTTTTGCACATTGGATTGTCAGGGAAAGTTCTTCACCAGTCAGTCCATCCAGGGATTTTGGAGGAGCCAGCTGGCAAGACCAAGGGCAGCCTTGTTGCTGAGGCCTCGGGGTGGCCTGGCTTGGAGCCTCAGTTTCCTGGGGCAGGCTCAGAGCTCGGGGCTGCAGACATGAGCTTGGTGGCAGAGCCTGAAAGTGCAGGCCTGGCTCCTGGACTGTGGGGGCTGGACTGGCACTGGGGTACACTGGGGTGCCCCACTCAGGGGCTTTAATCTCTCCCCTGGATGCCTTAGCTGTGGAGAAGGTATTTTCAAGCATGAATGATTGTTGAAATTCATGTTTCTGTGAGGGGACAGCCCTTGAGAACTCCTATTCTGCCATCATGCAAAACAATACAGATTTAAGATAATTCATTGTATGCCAATTGTGGAGAGAATATTTTAATAATGTAATGACAAAAATTCAAGACATATACTTCATATCTGAATGGGCACATAACACAAGTGATTTATTTAAGACGTTATCAATTATTACCTAGTACATGTGAGATTTTTAAGTGTTTTTGTTATCTGCATTGTTTAATTTATATGGTTTTACTTTAATTATCATTGTTTATGAAATCAGAGATATTAATATGTAAGTTAAAACAAGAGGATACTTTAGCAGTGATTGGTTTTCACAAGTTATAAAGGACAGCCACCTTTTTATACTTAATTTTACCTCATAATATTATTTACTGCTAGTTTTCCCAAATGTAAGGAAGGGCAGAGTTTTCCAAAAGTAAGTTTTTTTCTTCTTTCTTGTATCAGCTGCCCGCTGAGTCCCTCATAATCATACATTAAATTGCACTCAATTGAAAAATATTGTTAAAAGTATGTTTTTCCCCTTTTGCTTAATGGAATAAAAAGAATTACTTAAAGCTCTTTTAAGTGAACTTCTTGTTACTCTTCAGGTCATATGCAATTATGTTTCTAAATAGAAAATATAGAATGCAATTTTATACATTCAAACCACTCATATTTCTCTTGATTTCAAAATTTCAAGCCCTCCTTTTTAATATATATGTAGTGTATCAAACACTTTTTAAAATTACCACTAAACTTTCCATTTTAGAGAGTAAGACATGAGTTGTCATGGTGTTCTTGACTTGTTTAAAAATAGAGTTCTCAGTAGTATTCTTTCACTTAAAAAATAGCAAGTTGCTACCTGGTTAAATTAGCAGAGGAAACTGTGAGGGCTGAAAGCTAAAATCTTACAAAAATTTGAGTAAGCTTACTGTTGTTCTTTGAGCAGAGAATTTCTCCAAACCCTGAGAGCTGTCATGTGATATGCATATTGCCGCACAATGAATAATTAAACCTGGTTCAGTTCTAATCATAGAGTTTGCCTGAATGCTTAATTTCATTAACACAAGGCACAATTTTGGCCTCCATCTTACACGGCACAACCCTAGAACGTTCATTTATTCTTTTTTTTTTCATTATAAAGTAAAGTCCATACTTTACTCAAATTTCCTTTGTTTATACCTTTTTCTATTCCAAGATACCACACAGCATCTAGTTATCATGAATCCTTAGGCACCTTTCGGTTGTGATGGTTTCTTACATCCTCCTAGTTCTTTATGACCATGACAGGTTTGAGGGTTTCTGGCAAAATATTTCATAATAATACCCCTCAACTGAAGTTTGCCTGATATTTTGCTCCTAATTAGACTGGGATCATGGGTTTGCAGAGGAGGAACCCAGATCTCAAATGCCAGTTTCATCACATCACATAAAGGATGCATACTATCAAAATGACTTACCACTATTGATGTTAATCCTGGTCACTTGGCTGAGGGAGTATCTGTCAGGTTTTTTCACTGTAAAGTTCCCCAGTATCCATACTGCCCTCTTTCAAAGGAAATCACTATGCACAATATGCCCACACTTAAGGAGGGAGGAGTTATTATCTACCTCCTAAAAGGTGAGTTTCCTTCATAGATTCTTCTACATGGGAGATGTTTCTGTTCTCCCTCCCCTTTATTTATTTAGTAATGTATGTGTATCAATATGGGCTCATGAATATTTATTTTATATTTTGGTTTATAACCCAATACTATTTTTTAATTAAGGTATCGTTGATATACAATCTTAGGAAGGTTTCACATGAACAGCATTGTGGTTTCAACATTCACCCATGTTATCAAGTCTCCCACCCTCCATCCCATTGCAGTCACTGTCCATCAGCGTAGTAAGATGCTACAGTCATTATTTGTCTTCTCTGTGCTATACTACCTTCCCTGTGACCTACCTATATTGTGAGTGATAACTATAGTGCCCCTTAACCCCCTTCTACCTCCCTCCCCATCCAGCCTCCGCAACCCCTTCCCTCTGGGAACTGCTAGTACCTTCTTGGAATCTTCTGCTGCTGTTTGGTCCTTCAGTTTTGCTTTGTTGTTATACTCCACAAATGAATTAAATCATTTGGTACTTGTCTTTCTCTGCTTGGCTTATTTCACTGAGCATAATACCCTCTAGCTCCATCCATGTTGTTGTGTATATGTACCACATATTCTTTATCCATTCATTTACTGATGGACACTTAGGTTGCTTCCATATATTGGCTATTGTAAATAGTGCTGTAATAAACATAGGGGTGCACACCTCATTTTTGAATCTGGGGTCTTGTTTTCTTCATGTAAATTCCTAGGAGTGGAATTAGTGGGTCAAATGGTATTTCTATTTTTAGATTTTGAGGAACTTCCATACTGTTTTCCACAATGGTTGAACTAATTTACATTCTAACCAACAGTGTAGGAGGGCTCCTCTTTCTCCACATCTTCGCCAGCATTTGTTGTTGCTTGTCTTTTGGGTACTGGCCTCCTAACTGCTGTTGGTGGATATATCATTGCGGTTTTACTTTGCATTTCATTAATGATTAGCATTGTGAAGCATCTTTTCATGTGCTTCAGGCGGGATGGCCGTTTTGACAATATTAATTCTTCCAATCCATGAGCATGGGATGTATTTCCATTTATTGGTGTCTTCTTTAATTTCTCTCATGAGTGTCTTGTAGTCTTCCACCACCTTGGTTAGGTTTATTCCTAGGTATTTTATTCTTTTTCATGCAATTATAAATGGATTTGTTTTCCTGATTTCTCTTTCTGCTAGTTTATCATTAGTATATAGGAATGTCACAAATTTCTGTGTATTAATTTTGTATCCTACAACTTTGCTGAATTTAGTTATTAGTTCTGGTAGCTTTTTGGTGGATTCCTTAGGGACTGTTTATGTACAATATCATGTCATCTGCAAACAGTGACAGTTTAACTTCCTCTTACCAATGTGGATGCCTTTTATTTCTTTGTGTTGTCTGATTGTTGTGGCTAGGACTTCCAGTATTATGTTGAATAAAAGTGGTGAGAGTGGGCATCCTTGTCTTGTTCCCAATCTTAAAGGAAAAGTTTTCAGCTTTTTGTGGTTAAATATGTGGTTGGCTATGGGTTTGTCATATACAGTTTTTATTATGTTGAGGTACTTGTCCTCTATACCCATTTTGCTGAGAGTTTTTTATGATGAATGGATGTTGAATTTTGTCAAATGCTTTTTCAGCATCTTTTGAGATAATCATTCAATTTTTGTCCTTCTTTTTATTGATGTGGCATGTGATGTTCATGGATTTTCAAATATTGTACTATTCTTGCATCCCTGGAAAAAATCCTACCTGATCATGATGGTTGATCTTTTTGATGTATTTTTGAATTTGGTTTATTAATATTTTGTTGAGTATTTTTGCATTTATGTTCATCAGGGATATTGGTCTGTAATTTTCTTTTTTGTGGTGTCTTTGCCTGGTTTTGGTACTAGAGTGATGCTGGCCTCATAGAATGAGTTTGGAGGTATTCCTTCCTCTTCCACTTTTTGGAAACTTTAAGGAGGATGGGTATTAGGTCTTCACTAAATGCTTGGTAAAATTCAGCAGTAAAGTCATCTGTTCCAGGAGTTGTGTTCTTAGGTAGTTTTTTGATTACCAATTCAATTTTGTTGCTGGTAATTGGTCTGTTCAGATTTTCTGTTTCTTCCTCAGCTGTGTGTAATTCTTACCCCTTTAGCACCCCTCATGCTATTGGGAAGTCTTTCAAACTGCCCACCTTTCTTTTGTCCCAGAGTGGCCAGTTGTGGGCACCTGATCTCCACAAACAACTAGAATCACAGTCTTTCTAAGTATTCTGCTCGTCTTTGCTTTCCAACCCCACTGATCTCCAGAGTACCGTGTAATGTGGGTTCCTGCTCCTGGAGAAGACCTCCAGGACTGGTTGTTTAGCAGTCCTAGGTTTCTATTCCCTCCCACTCCATTTCTCTTTCTCCCACTTGTGGGCTGGTGTGGGGAGGTGCTAGGGTCCCCCCGGATCATGACTTTCCTACTTTACCCTTTCCTGTGACGTCTTCTCTTCTCCCCAGATGTAGGCCATCTGTTCTGTAGTCTTCAGATATCTCTTTCAGAATTAGTTGTATTTGTTGTATTTTCATGTTTTGTGTGGTTTTGAGAGGATTTTTCTGCCTCACTTCTCATGCCACCATCTTCCCAAGAATCCATCCATTTATTCTTACTGAAGCATTTTCTTTACTTGATGGGAAGGATTGTAAAGAATTGTCACAAATTATTTGCAAAAATGTTCATTTCAATTTTCATTCTTTTTAATGTGGACTGGCCTTGTTACTTTGACCAATTGTGCATGGTGAGTAATTATATATATTTATTTGTATACTCATTTAGAAGACCTTTCTACATTCATATCCACTTATGTATCTGATAAGCATCTGAACTCACATTCCAGTGACACCTGCCAGCTCTGCTCTCAAGTCTGCTTTTCCATGAGTCTTTTTCATCTGAGTAATTGAGACTCCATGATACCCTGGTCCTCAGGCCCAAACCCATTGTGTCTCTCCTGACTGCTCTCTCTTGCTTCACATTCAGTCCATCTCCGAGTCCTGCTGCCTCTACTACAAAATGACTATCTTGTCACTTCTCATCACTTGCAGAACACCACCCTGTTCTAAGCCACTTGTCTTGGCTGCCTTGACTCTCTGGATGACCTCTCAGACTCCCTTCCTGTGTATCCTTCAACCTGCTCAAACACATTAGTGTCGCTTGTTAAAATCCAAGTCAGATGACATTCATGACCCCTGGGAACTTTCCTCCAGCTTTTATGGCTCTTTATCATTGACTCACTCCCTTAACTGACTGATGAGCTCTCACTCTCATTTTCCTTGGCCGTGTCCCAGTGTTTTCTTTGCTCTGTCAGAAATTACCAAGAAGAGCTCCAACTTGCTGTTTCCCCTGATGAAAGTGTTTTTCCCCACAACAGTCATAGATAACATGTTCACTGCCTTCCAGTTTTTACTTAAATGTTGTCTCAGTGGGGTTTCTCTGATCATTTTGTCCAAAATTGCTCTGCATTCCCATTCAGTGCTCTAGTATCTGTCTTCTTTGCCTCATTTACTTTCATGGCATTTACTATTTCCTAGTATACTGTGCCAGATAGATAGATGACAAATATATGGACAGAGATATAAATAGGTGATAGTTGATAGATTATAGATAGTAGATGATAGATAGACAGATGGATAGAGAGGTATAGAGATGATAGATGATAGATGACAGATGGACAGAGAGACAAATAGATGAAAGAAAGATATAGAGATAGAGGATGGATATAATGATAGATAATAGACAGATGATTGATGATTAAGTTATAGAGATAGATAGATGATAGATCAATGATAAATAGATATAGAGATAGATGATAGATAGATGACAGATAGGTGGACAGAGAACTAAGTGAAAGATATAGAGATAGATGGTAAATGTAGAAATGATAGATATATAATTGATAGAGAGAGATGCACAGGTAGATAAATCCAACTATTTTTGTTGTTTGTCTCACTAGCAGATAAATTCCATGAGAACAGAATTTTTGTCTCTTTCATTCACTGTTCTATCCCTTGTGTTTGGAATAATGAAAAAATAATGAGAACAACAGTTTCACAGTATTTCTTGAGTAAATGGATGTATGAAAGTACCTTGAATCACAAATAGAGAATCAACCTCTAAAGAGTGACCACAGTTCAAGGTGATTTTAAAAATTAGATGGTCATATTAATGACTGAATTCATTAGAGTGCTGATGAATTCATTGTCTAATGACTTAACATTAAGATCATTGAAAATTGACTTTTAATTTCATGTGGTATTTTTGTTTTCACCTTTTGATTTTACCTTATTATATCTACTTAAAATGGTCTATTAAGTCAGTTTGCGTTTCTCAGATTTCCTACCCCCTATCAAACACATCATCCATCTGGGATAAAGCCTATAGTCAAGTCTATTCCAGGAAGATGGCCACCATCTGACATTCAAGCAGTAGCTTCAGGCTCAAACACAACTATGAATTACTTGAATTTTTGTTGTGGTAGGTTCTCTTTCCCATTGCATTGTTAAAAACAAAATCATGATATAGTGTTAAGAGAGCAAATCTGGAGGTAGAGCAACCCTTGTTAAAATCCTCATGTCAAGAGAAACTAACACATCAGTTGGGGTAATTTATTGAGTAACTCTAGTAGTCAGTTTCCTCCTAATCAAAGTAGGAATAATAATAGTTCTTCCATCACAGTTTCTCTGAGGATTAAATGAGGAAATAAATACTGATGGTACTAATATTCACTGTACAAAAAATATACTTTTTGCTTTTATAACCTATAATATAAAAAAGGGAAACAAAAATATTTGTTTGAGGAACTATGAATACATTATCAGACTATATATAAATGGTTAAACACTGGTGAAGTAGGAAGGAGCATGCAAACAAGCAATAATTAATTCCGAAAAGAAAAAGGACATTAAAACTTCTAACAGAAGCCAAAGGCAATGTCCATGGGGTTAGGAAACCAAGGCATTTATGTACTAAGACAGAAAAAAGGAGCACATGGAAAAGGTCTCCGGGAGTGCCTGCAGCTCTTACAGTTCCTCCCTCCCCAGCTGACGACCCTCCACCTGCAACATCTTTACCCATTAAAGTCCTGAGAAAGTTCAGCATCCACAGAGCAAATATGTTCTGCAGATATCTACAGTGGGGATCAGAGTTAACTGCATGGTTATGTAGTTTTAGACTGGTAGCAGAATCAAGGGATATATTTGAGAACGTAAGAACATTCATGACTCATGGTGAGATCACTCAAGTCATATTACACCTTAGTACTGCAGCTATAAATAACCTACCACCTGGACGGTTTCCAGTTTGGAGCTATCATAAATATTGCTTCCATGAATATTTCTATAAAAGTCTTTGACACATGTTTCATTTCTCTTGATATAAATATTTAGGGGTAAAATTGCTGGGTCATATGAGAAATTTATGTCTAATTTCAAGAAACTGCTAAACTGTTTTTGCAAAGTAGCCCTGCTGTTTACATTATCACTAGAAACGTGTTCAGTTTCTTTACCTGACAGAGGTCTGTTCATATTTTCTATTTCCTTTTTCAACACTTTTGGTATTTTCCTCTTTTTAAGAACCTGTCCATTTCATGTAAGTTGCAAAATTTTGTCATATATTTTTATAATAACATTCCCTTATGACTTTTTAATTTATGTAGTTTCTGTAGTCATGGCCTCTTTCAGTCTCCATTCTTCATTTTTGTAACTGTTATTTTGTTTTTTAGTCAGTGTAGATAACAATTTATTGATTTTGATGATCTCACAAAAGAAATTTTTGGCTTCATCAATTATCTTGCTTTTTCCTGTTTTCCACTTCATTGACTTCTGCTGATATTTATTTCTTCTTTCCTTTTATGTATTTCCTGACCATGTTTGTAACAACTGCTTTGTCTGCTATATCCAACTTGTAAGTCCATCTTGTCAGGGTAAGCTGACTGTGTTTTATCCCCAGTACTGTATGAATTTTCTATTTCTTTGTACATTTGTTATCTTTTCTTGATGAAAGCTAGACATTTAGGCACTATTTTAACAACTCTGGATTATGTTTCATTTTTCCCTCTCAATATAGAGACATAAATATCTGACTGATTTTTTATTCTTATTTTATTTTTCAGCTTGGAACCCCAGTGGTCAACCCTTTTCATATTTTGGAAATGGCTGAAGGCTTTGGACTGAAACACCATAGGGTGGCCAGGCTTCCCTCTTCTGCTGAGTGAGCAGTGTGCCACCTGGGCACACATGCAGTGCTGCAGCCTGCAGCCTGTCCTGAAGTCTCTGAATCCCACTATCTGCAGGAATTGGGACTCCTTGTGCCAATGCAGTTTGGCAATTGGGCTGGGTTGTGTGGACAGCTTAGTTTAAAATGTTAGCTTAAAATGTGATTATAAGAATACATGCCAAAAAATTTGCAACTTTCCAAATTCCCACTTAAATTTCTGGCTGGTCAATTTCTTGCCTTAAACCAGGACCATAAACTTGTTTTTTCCTGAGTGTTCCCAACAAAATCTGCAGTTTAGTTAGCAGAGCCATGGATTTTCACGTCTCCGTCTCTGGCCTGAAGTTTCCATCGCTGGCACCAAAGCTGCTGTATTTTCCAGCCAGCCGCACTTGGGCAAAGCTGCAATTTACACCTACAGGCGGAGTAGAGGCATGATGGAGGCAGCTCCACAGGAAGACGGCACATTCCAGCTCTCTTCAGGTTTTCAAAGATAAATGCTTCTAATTTTCTTCCAGAATCCTGAAATGTTGTTTTTGACGAACGTTGACTAATTTTACACTTGTTTTCTACAAATTACCTGAATTGACAACCTCTTCAGGTTCTCTTACCAGAAGGACCTCCTATGATTTCATTGTGAATAACTCAAAAATGTTTAAATCATTTTCAAGAATAATCTTTAAATTCTGTGCTGGAAATTTCTAAATTTATATGGTAAACACAGATATGAATAATAGCCATGATTTTCAGGTATGCAGATTTCTAGGAAAATGGGCCACACAGAATTTTAAAAATAGCTCATAGACTGTTGTAGTAAACATCACCCAACTTCACTAAGGAACTTAATAGTGGAGTTATAAGAGAAAAACCCATTTTCCTATTTATGTGGATTAATCATAGCCTCTGTGAAATACACGTGTTCACTTTTAAAAGCATTAACAGAAACCACTGTTTCAAAATGTGAAGCTTTGCAATAGATGCCGCTGTCTGAAGGCAAGGGAATCCTACAGATCCTCAATTCCTGCTGATAACGGTCTCCCTAGCTGACTCCGCCCCCTTCCTCCAGCTGAGAAATATGGAGCAGACAAGCAAAGCCTGAAATTCACCCTGGTGGGGTCTGAACCCAAAAAGTATTTCAGGAAAGCAAGCGGATGAGTCTGCAGCCCCTCGCTGGCCCCTCCCTCTCTCCCGCAGGGCCCGAGACCAACCTGCTGGAGGCCTGGGAGCTGGGCCCTCCCGCTGACCACGGAGGCGGCTGGGGCCCAGGAGCCCGTGAAACGAGGTGGACAGTGCCACGCTGGCATTTCCTCTCCCGCACCTGAACTGGTCCTGTTCAGATGTCCACCTGTGGAACAGCGTTGTGAAGTCATGAAAAGTTAGCGAGTGGAAAACCATCCTTTCCAACCCCTGCAGTTGCCAAGGGGCACCCTCCTAAGAGGTAAGGAAGGAGGACTTTTCCACGCTGGCATTTCCTCTGGACACCCCTCACCCTGTCAATGACTGATCTGAGAGCCAGCCTTGCTGTCCATTTTTCTCCTAAGAAGAAAAGGCTGAATCAGATCTCACTTTCCAGTGAGAAAAGCCCTCCTCTTCTTCGCAAGTACTCTCCAAGATGGTGTCAGGTGTCACAGCATCACCGTGTCATGGGATCAGTGTCACAGCGTCGGCTCTTAGGGTTCCTCCAAGAAAGTGACAATCGTGCCTTCTTTACTTTTAACTTCCGAAATTCACCCTTGACCTTTCCCTCCCTAAGTCCTAGACAACTAGGCAACGTTGGGACCTTAGGGCCGTGATGGGCTCCTGAGGCCAGCCTCTGGTTTGCTGAACGATCGCATGAAGTCACTGATCAACATGCTGTTTCTTTCTCAGAACAAGAGGAAACATTTCTTTTCAAATTACTGATGTTTCTGAGTGAACCACAAAGCAGAGTGGAGAACATATTGATAAAAAGTGTGAATGTAAATTCTTTGTTTTCCTCCTATTTAAATGCAGGAAAATCGTGTACATAGAAAAGACCAAGCCATAAATCTAACGGAAGTTATCACTTGAATTTCAAGTTTTCTGTAAGCCATGTACACCCATTCCACATGCTCTCTACTTTGTCATCCTGGGGAAAAACACCTTCTTTGGTGTTGCAGGATACAGTTCAGTCCCACAGAGATAATGTGCAATTATTACAGTGCACACACCCATTTTGGTCTGAACCAACAAGTGCTGAGAATAGGAAATTGTATCGTTTATCATTTTCTAATATGAAAGATTTTTCTGTCCCTTTGGCTGCTGCTTACTTACAGTTCTGTATCAGCAGGTGGGGAGGCAGAAGCCATGCACTGCCTGCTCTGCTTCCAGAGATTTATACAATTCTCTGCAAAGCAGACAATGTATATGACGGATATGCTGTTTAATTAAACTGTTGTAAAAGCTCTTATTACATCTACTAAGTGCACGTTTGTGTCTACATACATAAGCAATTTCAAGGAATGTCAATTATTATATTACACAAGGCATTGTCTGGGGCTTCTGGAATTGGTTTTGGGTATATATGTGTGTCTTCTGGGTTCTTATTTTGTGATCAATAATAACTTCTAAATGAAATTATCTATTCAGAAACACCCTTAGAAAATACAGAAGACAGGGACACATAAACAAAGACATCTTTAATGTGAACTTTGGCTTTTTGGTCACAAACATTATGGGTTCCACGATTTAAGTTAAGCCACTTAAAAACATCCATTTTGAACAGTAGAAACAGCTATTTGATATGATATGCAATCTGTTGAACAGCTTACATAGGCATTAGCAGTAAAGTCTAGAGAACTAATGGCATCCACTATACTCAATTCAGACTAACATTTGTGTCATGCTCCTACTATCCTTGTGATCCATTAGTAAAATGGCTTTGCCTTATTGCATGGAATAAAACTGATTTATGTTAAGGCTGCTATTAGTCTTTGGGTTCATGCTGTATCTTCAGCTGTTAGAGAGCTATTATTGCTGAGAGAAATGCATTCTACATCTGAGGCTGATGAGAGACATTTGCCAAAAGGAAAAATAAAATTGATTTGAACAATTCAGAGATTCTACATAAATGAGCTGCTGTTCTTTTTATTGTGCTTATTTTCAAATTTTTCTGAGCATTGCAATCTATCAGATAGATTAACACAGGTAGGCAAACTATAAAGGACTATCAAACTTCCTTTAGATTCTATTCAGGAAAGTAATAATTTTTGCTATTTAAACAGAAGGTATTTACAAATAGAAACATTGTTACTTAATAGTTCTAGATAATCTAACGTGTTAGATTGTTTCAAACAATTGAAATGAAACAAAATAATTCAAAACTAGGAAAACATGTGGAGACTTAAATTATGTCCCCTACCTTATTGTTTCTATTAACTTTTAACATCTGGCTCCATCCTCAAGCCCCCTTCTCAAACACTGCATCCTCTCTGTTCTGAACCATGCCAGAGTTACCCTTGAGTTGTTAAAACTTCCTACAGAGTAGTTTTACAACCAATGTTTCGGCTACTTTTATATGATTAAGGACAAACTTTTGAGTTGCCAGTATATCAATCTGATTTACTTTGTTATGCATTGGTGTGAATAACTGTGGAATCTGTAAAAACTGATAAAAGCCCCTTCCACAAAATTATATTTATACAGGTTCACTTAAGTTTCTTCACTGTGAATATTATTATTATTACAAGGAGAAGAGTTTGGTGGTAGAACAAAGCAAATAATGGACTTGACTTGACTTCATTCTTATATATCCCAGGTTTCTGGCACCGCCATTCCTCAGAGGTAATGATGCATGGTTTGAGAAATGATTAGCTATCTTAAATAGGTGTCTATTCTTCTTCCGTATTTTAATTGGATTTGGTCACATTGTCCTATGCATAGACTCTTCACTTTGAAATAGCTTTATAAAAATGAAAATCACATCCAAAAGTGTTCTTAAAATGCAATGCCTTTTGAAGGAAACATCTCATAGCTTTACACACTTTTTTCTTTATTCTTATTTCCCAACTCCTTTCCTAAGGATCATAATCACAACCCAAGTGATTTTTGGAAGGATGTTTTGCAAAATGAAAGTTTGCAACAATAATTAATGATTAAACACCTATAAATCTGTTTACTTACTTTGCATCCGTAAGCTCATAGTCAGTCTATTTTAGAAAGCAGCGTGGCTCCATGGTTGAGATGGTCTGTTTTGGAGCCAAATTTCCAGGACTCAAGTTTTTATTGTAAGACTTATTGGCTGTGTGACCTTGAGCAACATGAGTTTTCTAAGATTAGGTTACAAATTAGGAAATGGTGTGAAAAGATTGGTTTCACAATGTTCCTGCATTAGCCATAGCAACCATCGTATAAGTGGTGTCTAGTATTAACTGCACAGCAGAGATGTTATTAAGACATGATTCTCAGAATTGTATCCATGCCTTTGCTCTTTTGTAATTTCCTTAAGAGCTTCATATTACTTTAGATGATCATTGAAGTGTTTGCTGAGCACCAACTTTGAGCCATACACACTGTTCTGTATGGTGAGGAAATAGCAGAAAAGAAAAGAGGAAAAAACTATTTCCTTTCTACAGAATTAATGATACTATGAATTATGGGCTGGTTAAGACTGAGGATGAGCTGAAAGAATTGGTACCATTTCTCTCAATTACAGCAAGAGCCACTTGCTCAGCAGAGGATCTGCCGCGCTGTGAATGCTCCTTGAAAATCAGCTACTATTATTGCTATACTCCCCCTTCTGCAGACTAGCATCATTAGTTTTTTCTTAAAGATGATAGTTCCATAATTATTAAATGCAATTTCCATCATTCCTGTAACATAGCTATACTAAGTTCAGATGTATTTTTCTTCCTTTGTAGTCTGATACCCAAAGGAGTGATATAACGTGACCTACCCCCTCACCCCCAGTGGTTTGTCTGCATTTCTTCTTCTTTGGAATCAGCCTTCTCCCCCAAAATGAGCCTTTGATAATGTGAGCCTCCCCACAACCACAGAGTTCTTTGTCAGAGATGACCTTTTTTATAGAAAGAATGACAGATATAGCATACAGTATTTACATTTTACTTCCATTCCACTATTAAAACTGGCATTATTTATATATCTTGGTCCTAATCAATAGCTATGTAGTGAAACTGAAGTGCAACACAGAAATGAAATGTGATTCCAGGGATGTCTTGTGAACTGTCACAGTCTTCCTTACACTGGGCCAAAATATATTGTGAAGTTTACTGTAATTTTTAGCACTTACAGTATGATGATGGCTTATTCCCTGAAGGGGAAAAGAAAAAAAACCTCTCTCTTAGGTTCAATGAACAACCCTCAGTGAAATCAAGCATCAAGTGTTGCTTTGATACGAGCTGAGCAAGGACAGGGCAGTGGTGAACAAGCCGGGGGCGTTCCAGCATGAGGTGAGGTAGTCTCCAGAGACTTCACTCCACTCTGGAGCCTGTTGTACCTTCTTTTATGCTCCCTGCTCAAAATGAGAACTCATTATAAAATAACAGAGATAAGAGAAAACTTTAGAGTAAGACTTACATTGTCTTAATTTTCTGCAGAATTTAAAGATTTCCAATACTCCCAAGAGGGCTAGAGCTAAGTATGGGAAGCATTCTGTATTCTTCATTATTATGAAAACAATAATTAGAGAAAAGAAATGAAAAGTTTTTAGCTTAGAACATAAGGTAACATTACATGGTCTTTGTTGGGACATCTATGACCAAGACATTTTGTTTTCAATTAAAACCTTTATTTAAATATACATTCATGGTAAAAAAAAATCTATCTTACCCATCCCCTGCACACACACACACCATCAAAACTGACAAAAAAAATCACATGATGTCATTTCTTATAGCAGGGAAAGGATCCAATCAATGATGAGAAATACAGAGAATTTGGCAGATGTCAGCAATCATAACAGATTTAGCTCTTACAATATTCACAGTTCAAGTTGGGAAGATAGGTAAGGAGGTATCAGCATATATTGAACACTTATTATGTACTAGAGACTACATCAGTGGAGATGTAGGATTAATTTTTGCTCAGCATTGAGTGAATTATCTCAGGGATCCACTGCTGTCCTTTTCTTACATTCAGCATACAAAAACATGGAATCAATGATGTAAAAACAGTCCTAGCTAGCATGGAGTTGAGAAACCCAGTGAGAACCCTTCATCTTTGTTTAGCAACATAGTTTCAAGATTGGCCAATGCTCTGTTAGAAGTTGAGAGCTATGCTCTGGTGTTCTGATTCTTAGATCCCCCCCAGCTTCCAACCCCTTTGTGGCAATTGCCGTGTGGAGCCATATTTGTAGAGTAGAAAGAAAATATCAGATTATTTAAAAACAATCTGTAATTCCAGTTTGCACCATGACTACTCATACAAATCCTCTGAACCTCAGGATGATTCATTGTATTCTCAGAGTAAAAACATGACATGAAAACTAGAGATTTCAATTTTACATATAATTCCCCAAACTATTGGAATTAGTTGAGAAAAATGATTTTGACATAACCCAAACTTTGGTCAATCTTGCATTTGTGTGTTAAAATAGCAGAAAATTTTGAAACTTTAAAAAAATGTATTTCGAAAACTCTTCTCCATGAAACTCAACCATGTATACCTTTTATGCATTAGGTTCAGGCTGTATGATCAAAGGAAACTTGAAAACCACCTGATTTTCTTCAAACAGTCTGGCAAGTTATTTATCTCATCAGAAAGAGTGAGGCTTGGATTTATTACTTTTGGCACATTAATACACTTTACAAGATTAAAAGTGTTTATTGGTTGTCTAACATAATATTATAACAACCTGAGAGAAAAGCATGTTAGGAGCTGACACAGAAAAACTCTTTGCCTCTTGCTGACTATGAGTCCTGAACATTCTGAATGCTTAATGAATTTTTGGTCCCCCTTGGTCCACTTCTATCAACTGACAGCAATTGACAGCTCACAAAGCAGGGGCTCTGATGGAATGATGAAGGGCTGTTCTCTTCTCTTTCCAACACAGCGTCTTTTCATCTCTCTCTCTTTGCTGCTCATTGTTCGTCTCTGGCACCATCAGGGACCATGCAGTACAGTTTAGAAATACAGGTATGGCAGAGGAGAAAACACTGTCAGGCCGTGATATGGAGTCCATCAAATGCCTGCCAGCCTGCTTCTTGGAGCTCCCATCTGAGCCATTGCAGGACTTGGATGACAGTTTGTCCTAAGAATACCCATTAGCTTTTTTTCCCCTCTCTCTCTGATGACCTACAATGACTGAGATGATCTGTTCAAGGCTCCGAGCTTCTTTGGTTGGACAGAAGCTGATCAAATTCTGAGAAGCAATGAGGAGACCTCAGTGACACCTGATGAATGAGGAGACCTCAGTGACACCTGATGAATCTATTTCTATCACAAAATTAATTTTGATTGAAATTAAATTTAGTTGGGTGTTCATTCAGTATTCTATATACTTGATATGTATATATGTATACATATATTACTAAAAGTTAGGCAAATAATATAATTTTAAAAATAAGAATAAAGCCACACATTTTTTCAGAACTGTTGTACAAAGCAAATCAGGTAATATGAATGTGATCTTACCCAAGATGTGGCATTATGGGTCCTCAATTAATAATAACTATTATTATTATTCTATTATTATTATTACTTTACTAAAAATCCTGATATTATATATTTACCAAGGTGTAAATAAAATTGTAAAATATAATGCAAAAGTAAATGCGATTTGAAGCTAAGATATTGTTGTATATCAATAAAAAAGCAAATGCACATTTGTAAGCTGTTTTTATAGACAGTAAGTTTCAGTGAACAGAGGTAGAATAAGTCCATGCTTCTAAGTAAATTAGTAATGTTTGATTGGATATAGCAGGTGTTGCACTTAGATACAGAACCAGAAGAATTTAGAGAAAGGTCCTGCTTAAGTGTGGAGGGTGATATGATTAGAACTTGTATACAACAGGAGAATATGATTTATTTTTAGTACAGGAAAAAAGCTGGATGTAAGAATTATATTTCTCTCTCTGATAAATTTATAGAATAAATTATTATGGACATTATTGCAAACAAGTATAGAGAAAAAGCATGGCTGTGGTATATTAAGTAAAAATAAAATAGTCTGCATGTCCACTCACTCACTAATTTATTCACTCACACAGCAGAAGTATATTGACTGGCTCCAAAGACACTCAATATAAAAAAAAAAAACTTCACTCATATAAATAAGCAGTGAGGAAATTTTTAGTTTTATTTTTTTATTAAGTTTTATTTATTTATTTTATTAAGATTACATATGTGTATGTGTGTGTATATCTGTGTACACATATTATATATCCATAAACGTTCTCAAGAAGAAAGCATGGAGGTCGGGGGAAGATAAGAGGATAGTTAATGCAGAGTAATGTGTTTTATAATTTTATGCCATTTTTGGTTGTTAATGATCCTGAAGAGCACAGTTCAAGATATGGCAGCTCTGGTAGGCACTGAGGTCCCATCTGAGCCAGTAGCATGGCAACAGACAAAACTTGGAGTAAAGTTATGAAACTGTCATGTTGCCACTTGAATTACCTAGTGATAATTAGAGACTGAGATTAAAGGAAAAGATGAACAGAAAGGAATGAGTTAAAATCTACTTTTTTCTAAAGGGGACAAACGAGTGCTATCTTATTCTTTAGGCACAAGTAAAACCCTTCCTTGGGAGGCAGGAAGATCACTCAGCATCCGAGAAGACGTGCGGTACTGTGACCCTATCCCAGCAGGGCTGTTGTAATTTAGACCTAAGGGCAGCTCACAACGTGTGCAGGCATGAGTTCCCCACAGGTTAGGGGCTGCACAACTGCGATGTATTGAGAATGTGGGTGGTGGAATAGGATGAGATTATTGCTACAATATGCTGTGATCTTTACTATCAAGCAGATTTCGTGAGGCTATCCTGTGATCTCCCTCCATTTCTCTGGTCAGTTCATTTTCTCAGGGGTTATTTCAAACATTCTTCACCTTTCTTTCTTTAACACCAGCTCTTCACACCACAATAAATGACCGCCTGTCTTTGCTTCACAGACATAAGATAGCATCCCTCTGATGTCTCAATCATGAAATTGGTTAAAAACAAAATTTCAGAGGAAACTTTACCTGAAGCACTTCTCAAATGTTATTAACTTGCAGCAAGGGAGAGAGAATTATGACCGAAATGTTGCCATTTCAAGAGGAGGCATTTTTAAAAAGTGCCCTTCTGAAAGGGTAGGAAAAACTTCATTCATATAAATAAGCAGCTAGGAATGATTTTAGTTTTATTTGTTTTATTAAGATTTATTTATTTATTCTATTAAGATTACATATGTGTATGTGTGTGTATATCTGTGTACACATTATATATCCATAAACGTTCTCAAGAAGACTGTGGCAAGATGGTCCACAATGATATCGACACTTTCTATCAGAAGAAAAGCAGCACATGGGAAAAGAAAGGATGAGTACCTCCATGTATGAAGTTGGAATTAGTTTCAAACACAGCATGAGTAGAGCACAGAACCAGCTCCTCGGAGGGCATGAGATGAAATCAGGCTGCAACCAGAAGCTGAACACCAAGCAAGAAGTTCTCCTTTCAAACACACCACCCTTAAATATTTGGTCTAGGCTGAAAAGATGCAGGATCCAAAGTTTGCTTATCTGTGAAGTTTATGACAAAATTTTTCCTTTGACAAACCCATGCACATACCGGGCTCAGAGGTCCTCCTCCCTACCATTCCAGTGCTGGGAAGTCCATATCCTCACCCTTTGTCAGACGCATCCTCCTTCCCCGTCTCGTACCCCTGAACACTCCGAGCCTTCAGCTGCTTGATGTGCTGAGGTGTGATCCTCAGTGTCTGCACACATCACCTGCCTCTGTCCTTGAACCGACAGGTCGCTAGGAATGCTTTCTCTGCCCCATACCGACTGGGGGCAGACTACTGTCCCTACTGCTCTTTTTGGCATACTTATGCACACACACATCTGCACAGATGAAGACACATGGGTATGTAGGCTGCATGTATATAATTTCAGCCCTTTTACCGCTTTAAGACTTACTAGCCCTGGTAACATTCAATGCCAGCCTTCTGTTGCAATAGGACCAGTAATCAATCCCTCTCCAAACCACACTGAGCCCTCAGCCTCCGAGAGATCCAGAGGTAATATGACCTTGTGTTCACCCCTGCCCCAGATGCTTCTCTCCTGTCGCTCTCCTGATTCTTTCTCCCCTTTATGCAAAGCCTTGACTTTTGCACAGCAACAGAGCCTGGCTCCTGTTGCTGCCCTGCTTTTCCACAGCCAAATACGTCCCTGTGGCTCTATTCCCAGACTGAAGGTCCTGGGAAGTCGTTCTAACTCAATAGCTTTGGTCCAGGCGCCTGTTCTTGTGACTTACGGACAGAATACAGTGAGTGCCCCCCTCCCCTGGGGCCAGAATGCAGAGAGGGACATTTCCAGGTTCCAGAAGAATAAAGGCCACCACAGCCTCACAACAAAGCCCCTTCACAAA
This sequence comes from Manis javanica, assembly GCF_040802235.1. Lineage (NCBI taxonomy): Eukaryota > Metazoa > Chordata > Mammalia > Pholidota > Manidae > Manis > Manis javanica. The sequence continues at coordinate 76,735,995 of NC_133167.1, read as the reverse complement.
ACCCCCCTTTACGTCCTCTAGAAATTTTTCCTGAGACCTAGGGTGTAATTAGGCACCTCATCTATTTTCTTTGATGGCACTTTTCACATTAGACTCATATCTGCAAGTTCTGCTCTCTGCACACTCCAGTGAATTAGGACACGCGATGATGGAACAAGGCACCCCACGCCATTCACTGACATAAACCCCAGCCACTGCGGACTGCTTCCCATGTAGTAAAGCTCAGAATTTGTTTAGTAAAGAAATGGGTAAAGTGGACAGTCTGTGAGTCTTGATATCACTTTTTAAGTTGTATCTCTACACTATATATTTTTTTTTGGTTCTGGTCCTTTTCCTCTTAGAGCTCTCTTACCACACTTAGAGGGGCTCAGGCAAATTATAGACTTAATTGTCACCTATGCAGTCTTGCAAGTTTATTTCACTAATATTTTTTTTTTTGCATTTGTACATTACCAACCTTTTGGGAGCCAATCCATATAACTGACTTCTGAGTTGTACCTCACTCATCTGCATCAAGGCCATTGAATTCATAGTCTTCCCAACCTGTAACTTCCTGCCTGTGGAACTTAAGCATGTTCTTTTCTGGTGCTTTCCATGGAAAGAAATGGCATCACGAACTGTGGACTGAGTAAGCCACACACTTGGGAGTCATTCACGGCAACTCCCTTGTCTCCCCACACAACCGTTCCGTCACAGCGTCTTACCGACTTGCCTCCAAAATCCTGTCTCCATCCACGCACATCCGCTGCAGTCCAAACTGCTTTCACTGTGTTGCTGCCATGGTCTGCCCTCCTCTCTGGCTCTACTGTGGTGTCCACACAGTGGCAGGATTAACCTTTTCTAAATGCAAATCTGATCATATCATTCTCCTTCTCAATTACATTTACATATTTGTGGCAGTATTTTAAAATATGCCCACAAACTATCTCATGCTCTTCCTTTCCAGCGGCAGAGCCAACTTCCTCTCCTCTTGAGTGTGGGCTGGACTTAGTGAATCACTCCCAAGAATAAAAAGAAGCACAAGTGGCAATGTGCACCTTTGGAGACCAGGCTGTGGAGGTTGCTGCAGCTTCCTGCTTACTTCTTTGGGGTCTCTTGCTTTGAAGAAAGTGAGCAGCCATGCTGTGAGGATACGTAGCAGTTTATGGAAGGTCCGTGTGGCAAGGAAGTGAGAGCCCCTTCCCACCCTGTGTGAGTGGACCCCACTGAAAGCAGCAAGTCCGGTCCTAACCGAGCCTTTCGGAGACGCAGCTCCTGCTAACATCCGGTCCGCAGCCGCAGAAAAGAGCTGGCCCAGAAGCACCAGGTGCACTGCTCCCAAATCCCTCAGTAACAAAGGTGTGAAAAAGTTAATATTTCTTTTTTCAGCTATTTAGTTTCGTTGAGTTTTGTTACCTTTCCAGCCTCTTCCCACCTTGCACATGCCAGCCTCAATGACCTTTTTCTAATCCCAAGTATTGCCTGTAACTTCTGCTCCTACAGGATTTCTTTTTCCACATTACATTTCCTCCTTTGAAATCTTTTCCTTATCCCTTTATCACTGTAGTAACACCTGCTCATCGTTTAAAGCTCATCTCAAAAACCATCCTCTCCAGAGCTCCCTTGGGCCTGCCCATCCTTCCTCTAACTGACTTTCCCAGAGCTCACACAGCGAGTGTCTGATTACCATCAGTAATAATACCAGTGGACCCCATGAGCTGTGCTGACCATGACATACCTATTGTCTCCTGTGGTGCTGGGCCTTGCAAATAACTCAATGGATGACTAATATCAAGACTCAACACTGTAAACACAAACTTCTGACACTGCATTTTGGTGTATTAAGTCCAGTCATGTGGTGCAAGTATGTCAGTTCTTTTAGAGATGTATTAATTCATACAGACTTGAAATGAGTTATCCCTCAAGATAACTGAGCAATGAGGGGGAAGGAGAACAATTTCTCCACTTTGATTAATGTCGTTACCTAAATATATAGTTGAGTGCATTCACCAGATCACACAGTTATTTCAACATGTTTTAGACACGTCCAGAGTAGAAAGCATTTCCTACTGGATCTGCAGAAAGCTTGCAGAAAGCAGTGTTGCCGGAACTCTCACGTACACATTTCAAACTGGTGGGAGTCAAACTGTCTATAGAGCTCCCATTAATGGCGATGATAATTGCTGACAGACTCCCGAGCAATACTGTGAAAACACCTTCATTGTTGCCTTGAGGCTGTTGCTAACGCCGAGCACAAATAAGATTTAGGGCATCAACAGACAACTGCTTTTATACTGCTGAGCCTGTGTCTTCATTGATACTAAACAGAGATGGCAACACAAGAATGCAGTGGTGTCCTTTTTATTTATCTGAAAGACATTATCATGGTCTTCCTCAATTGTGTCCTGATTTAAAATAAGCAAACAAATCCTTCTCAAAATAAAGCTGCATTATTATTAAATGGAGATGACTTAAATTTTTTTTTCAAAGACATACATTACAAAATTCTATTGAGTCACCTTGCTCATGGACCAATTGCTGAATTCCCTTTGGATACATAAAACCCTAACTATGGACTAAAAACTGAGCTATTATACTTACAATTCAAAACTATGTAAGTTACCTTTATTTTTTATTGCAAGAATTATGATTCTGAAAGAAAAAGGCTGTTTGTTGAGAACTCTGTACTAGTTATATTATAAGGAGGTCAAAACAATTCTTCAAATTCTGGACTGGAGGCTTTTGACGGCATACGTATACAGCATTTAAATGAGAAGACACAACTGAGAATGTATGTTCAGGAGCACTTTAAATACCACGAATGACTATCGCATTTTGCTCTGCCACTTCTTCCATAATTGTTTTCTTGGCTTTCAATTTACTGTTGGGAAATGAGGATTTTGAAAATAAGCAGACTTGCCTTTTCTAACTGATTAAATGGAGTGGAAAGGGAGAGTGAGGGGTTGACTGCTCGTTAAGAGAAATCAATGAAAATCCTTAGTAGCTTTTAAATGGGGTTGTCTTTTTATTTGTTAAAAAAATATTCTATTCACATTATAAAATGTGTTAGCATCTGAAAAATTAGATTTCTATTTTAATGGTGGTGTTCTCTGTGCTTAATCCAAACAGAACATACTAAAATGGCCTGTTGGGTGGTTTCGGTGGGAAAGTGGCTGGCCAACGATGGATGGTGATGAATGAGACAATTAAAGTGTATCCCATGGCCCGCGCGTGAGGAAAAGCTGACAGCAAATCCACTTTAAGTTGCCATCTCAGTTTATATACGACAAACAGTGAACTGGCAAGCAACCCTGGCTCGAAAGAGATTTCTGGAGCAGTTTCACAAAATATCCCCCAATGAACTTGCTCCTAGGTGGTACCTTTGGACTCTTAGCTATAGCACTGCTGAGGTATGAGATAGCATGGCATCATGCCACTGGGGTTCTCTGTTCCCTGCAGTAACATTTAACTTGTATTCTCATTTCTGATACAGCTAACACAATAGTATATGGTTACTTTTAAGTATACATTTTAATGTCTTAATTTATCATTTGTTCATTTCCATTTGCAGATAGCACTTTACTCTGTGGTGGGCACTGACGCTGGTGGCCTCTGTATGTTAAAACCAAAACATAAAATACTATGTTTTACTTTTTTTTTTTTTTTTTACATTCAAAATTATTCAGATTCTGTGGAACTGGGAGCTAAAAACCCTGGTCTCTCTTTCTGGCAGCTCCCTCTCCGAAAATGAATTCCATAACACAGTTTGTGAATCATCTTGAGAGAAACTGCCCTTCTCCAAATTCTGCTTGTGGTTCTGGGGGGTTGACCCAATCTCAATGACCCTGGTGGGTCAGAAGGAAAATATTGATGGTGGATTGAGTTCATTTCAGCACCTGCAGAGGGGAGAAGACTTTCACTAGCGTTCAGAGTGTCCCAGAGTCAGAAACTCTTTCTATTCCTCAGCTTCAGGGTTGGGATTGTCAACCACATCACAGTAAGCCTCAATGCAGAAAACATACCTTCCACGTGTGGTCTGCCTCCAGTCTAGAAAGTGTAAGAGCTTCAGCTGTAGAGGTTTGAGGGAACACAGAAACACAAATAAGTAAAGAAACAACAATAAAGGAGGTTCTATAAATAAGGGTGCACGTTACACTGACTTTGTCACATTGTTGCTATAAAATACAAATATTAGATGAGAAGACAACCTTAACAACTAAGTCATGAGACTTCCATTTTTCCCATGAACTACATAACCCAAACACCCTCCTGTTAAAGAACAGTCTAAAAATATTGGGTAAATTATTATATCTACGAATGCATAGATGAGTTCAGAAGAAAATAAGGTAAATGCAAACCAGCAGGTGAGAAGTGCTGCTTCTGGGGAATTGCAGTTGAGTCCTCTATGTAAAGGTAAACACATTCAGTAAAAGGTAGTCCAGGAAACAGTCAGAATCCTGAAAAAGTCAGATGTAATGGAAGCATGTCTTTCTTAAGCTGCTTGAAATTTTAGAATCACAGTTATGGCTTCAGTTTGTGAGGTAAATACGTATTACCAAGTTTCTCAGGAAATTCTACACTGAATAAATAACACAAAAGGTTGTCCTAGGGCAGAAAGAGCCTTCAACACGTGGCCAAAGCAAATGCAAAATTCATTTGAACAGATCCATCTTCAATCCAGAAGATGACGATGTAGAGTCAGAGACTAGCCCCAAAATAATCTCTGATAAACTAAAGGCATCATGCATAATGAATCAAGATAACAGAACAATTAAATGAGATGATAAAATTAGCGCATTTATAACGATAAAGACAATTATAAAAAAGGAAGGAAACACAATATTTTTAAAGTTTGAAAAGAAAAATAAAACACCTTTACATTAAAAATAGTCATATCAGTAATAAAATAAGTGGATGGTTTGGACACAACTAAGAACAAACTTAGTGTACCTGACCATTGATTGTTTGCTCAACATGCAACAGGAGAAGAAATTAAGATGTGGAGGATGGAATGGAAAAATCAATACATGCCTAGTAGAAGTTACAGAGAGTAAAGACAAAGGGGTAGTGCAGCTTCCAAAGCAACAGTGACAAGCATTTTGCTTAGACCCATTGAAAGACAAGATATTCCCGAGAGGCAACATGAGCCCAGAATATCTAAAGCTAATTTCTACCCTGTCACTTTGTAAAACTACAAAAATTCAATGCCACACAATAACGTCAAAAAAATTCAGAAAGAAATGCAATGTTTCAAATATAAGTGGAAAATGGCTGACAGAGGCTTCTCAACAACAAACATGTCAGAGGGAAATAGAACATCTATGTGAAGAAAGAGACAAGAACTGTTATCCATCATCCATGTATACATGTATGTATGTATGTATGTATGTATACAGCATACATGCACAATGCACACCATATAGTACCTATGATTTACCTGTGTATGCTACCATTATATTATTATACAATTATTCAGATATACACTATCAATGTTACTATTCAAAAGCCCTTATCATATACCATTGTCCCAAAATGGCATTGGGAGGGTCATGCACATTTGCTGTCTGTAAGTCCTTTATCCCTGCCTCCAGACCATTAGTACCTGATTCTAACCATGCTTACTCCTCCAGTCAGGGTCAGACCAAACCACACTGCTGTCACCATCAACTTAACCTTTTAAAACCATAACTTACCTACCAGGACCCCAGCCTCAGGCCCTAGCATTCCTCCTGCCCTCAAGTCCACCCCCCACCTGCTCTGTGGGATCACTCCCAAGCCTTTCCTCTGCCCCTGATGTTGCCTGCCCAAGTCCCACATTTCTCTTCCTCAGTCTCGTTGGAGAATGTCAACATTCCTCAGAACTGTCCCCTAAATCTCCCCTTTCCGTGTCCCTGTGGCTCTTCTTTGCTTCTCCTGGGCTCTATGTAACTCATAATATTTTACGTCTGTCAGCAGGGCATGCTTTCTGTCCCTCCGCCACTGCATGTGTGCTTACCTGGCGCCCAGCCTGCACATGGATTTCTGCTCGGGGCCTGGCACAACAGGTTCCTACACCTGCCTCAGCTCTGAGCACGCTCATGCCTGCCTTAGCTACCACCTTGTGCTGCCAGTTAATGGGCAGCCACCTTATCTCAGACCTCTCTTCTAAACTCCTGACCCGTTGTGCAAGCTTTCTTAGACATTCTCTCCTCACGATGCTGAGACTACCTCACCTAGCATGTCTATAAGGAGCTCCTGTCTGTCTGATGACTTGTGACTGATGCTCTCTTCCTGAACTTGCTCCCACCATACACCCACTGGGCCCAGCACCCCTGCAGCTCAGCTTCCCCTGGGCCATCCCCTCCATCCCACTGTCCCAGCTGCCTCCTAACCACCTGCATCTCTCATGCCCTGATGGACGCTGGCCCAAACAGATGCTTCAAAGTGCAAACCTCATCTCTCTTTGCCCAGCTTAATATTGCTCCTTTGTTCTGCATTGTCTGTAGAACAATGTGTAAACACCATGAAATGGTTTACAAGGCTTCTAATGAGATAATTTCTGCTTTTCATCAGGCTTAACTCCAGCTACTGCTTCCACATGTCTACTACATGCCAACCTGTTTACTTGTATTATTTTTTATAAGGATCTCTAAAATCAGAAGCAAGGTTTCTCTTTGTCTTTTGCCTTTAATTAAGGTTGGATGGCCCCTCTGTATTACTTTCTTGATAATTAAGCAAAACAATAAAAACCCCTTTAGAGAAATATGTCTGCACATTCATTTATCAGGTTCTATAAATAAGATTGTGGGTGAATGATTAAATTTAGGATTTTTGATATTTGGTTTAAGAATCCATCTGTCACGTAAAGTTCACAGCTTCCCGTGTTTACGAGGAAAGGTTGAAGTTCATAAAATACAGAGAGTAAGCAGAATGTTTAGCCAAAGACCATCAGGAACACACCTGTGATATAATCACTCTGTAAAGAAGGTTGGGTGGGACTTGGTAAAGGCTTGTGTTGAATATTTTTGCAAGCGTTGAGGAAGCAGAGGTTTTCTCTGAGCAGGGTGCTTTCAGGAAGTAAGAGTAGGTGGGTTTCTTAGTAATTTTTCTTTAGCTGAAAGAGGCGCAAGTGACAGGAGGCAAAGCTGTGATCGGTGAGAACAGCTCCACCCGCACTGAGCGGGTGGGACGGGAGTGACCAGTCACGTGGGCTGCACGAAGGCACCTGCTTCTGTCAGGGCTCCCGGAACGTCACCCAGGGGGTGTCCCTGCGTCGCTGGCTGTGGTCACAGAGTGTCTGCCTTTGGTGATGTGGCCTGCAGAGCTGAGTGTGTTTAGGAGGAGAACGCCACAGCGTAGTTCTTAGGGGCCACGGTCCAGCTCTTGGGGCCACACCAGCTCCCAAGTGAAAGCTGTCAGGGCTGTTTTTTCTTTCTCAAGAGGAGAGAATTGAAGACATATAGGACAGAAATAAGGGTGGTGAGCTTTCCTGAAAATTCTCACTCCATCCTCCCCTCTGGAGCTAGCTTAGAGGGAGTAGTGCAGTCAGAGGGCGAGGGGCGGCCGGGACAGATGCCCTTGGGACAGATGCCCTTGGAACGTCACGTCCCTGCCCACAGAATCCTCTCGAAGGGACTCGTCCATGCGGGACCTTGCTAACTCCCGCGGTGTGTGGAGAGCTAGAAGGGCAGTCATTTCTCCTAGGATTCTGTTTTCCGTTGAGCTCCGGGACCACAGGGGCCACAGCTTTGGGGGTAGGAACAGCGTGGAGGTCTTGTGCAGATCCTGATTGTCCATCACAGACGTACCGATCACGTTTATATCTGGTTCCAGTCTTGGAGCTTCTGCACTTTCTCTTTCTTAGCCTGAGCCATTTTCTGCCCTCTTCTTCTACCAGCTAAAACCTACTTATATTTTAAGCTGCAGTTTAAAATTCTCTGTTCCTGGTGATTTCTCCTTGACCCTCATGATGACTTTGCACACCCTCCTCGGAACCTTAAACTTGCTGCTCAGACACGTGGCCTGACTTACTGTAACTGTTTCTGTAACTAACTGTGTCTCCATTGCTAGCATCTGAGGCCAGCAGAGGCCTGTGTCTCGCTGGGGGTCACGCGGCCTGCAGTGAGTGTGCAGACTGGTGCCCCAAACTCAGTTATTGAATCAAACTATTAATAAACTATATGGGCTGTAGCCTGGCCTCTCCTTAGTAAACTGAAACATTTGTTTTCTTCTCCTCCTCTGCCATGCATTGCAACATTCATCCCTTTTACTTCTTTCAACTATTTTAAGAAAGCCACCCTATGTGCCAGCGCTTGGGTGTGATGGTGAACCCTGACCGGACAGGGCCTCGGGAGCCCAGAGATCTAGGTTGCTGCAGAGGAGCACAGCTGAAGCATAAGGCTGTGTGGTGAGCCCCGAGCTCAAAGAAAGCTCCTGTGGTGTGGACACACATGACGATGGGTTCAGGGAGATCTGCTTGTGAGAAAAGGGCACAAGGAAAGGAATGTGTGCTGTAAGGACCCACAGGAGATAGTGAGGGACTCTCTTTGAAGGGCACAAAAGGAATGGACATGCTGGCTCAGGATAGTAGTGGTTCCCAGCATAGGCTCAAAAGGGGCTGCACGCCCTAGATGCACAGAGGCAGCTCGCTGCTCAGTCTCAGGAACATGAGTTAACTTACTTCCCTTCTCCCTGGTTTTCTGTATTTAGAGGGCAACAATTGTTGTGCCAATTTCTTATGTCCATGGGAATATATCCTTCCAACCCACTTAGAATAGCTTCTGGCTCATGATTTGCTTACATTACTTTTGACTTTAACATATGGTGCTTCACTGAATGGAGTCAAGATAGAAGTTCTATGCAGGGCAAGTCTGAGTAACTCAAAAGGCCACCAACCCCAGCTCTCAGCTGTACTTTTCATGCCTAATTTCTCTTGCTACTAAGTAGCTTTTTTAGCTGGATTTCTAGGACATCCTCTTCAGTCCAAACACTACTCATGACCTTTTATTAGCTGTAGGTTCTATGATTGTCTAATTCTTTCCAAATTCTTCTGTTTTTTTTTTTAAGCTTCCGAGGGAGAAAAAAGGTTGGTTCATTGCAAGCCATGAATAGCAGAGGCCCCTAGCTTTGCTTTCATCTGAAAGTGCCATCAGTATCTCAGTCATTCATCTTTCTTTATGGAGGAATCATATGCTACAAATGAGAACATAATGCAAAATGAGAAGATTGACAAACACGCTTATTCTAGCTTTTTAATATACATTCCTGAGAAGAAGGAAGCTAAAATTGTATTTATTGATATTAATAAAGCAAAATGAATTAGTTATAAAGCAGTTTTAACTCTGTACATAGTATAAAAATATTTTTTAAAAACCTCTAAGCTAAAAAGAATGTACAGGAGATTGCTGTGTGCTGAACCCTGAATGAAAGCAGGAATCCATAGAGGTAAGTGAACTCAGAAGCCTGTGGTTCTCTGAGAACCCTGCCAGTGTTTAGCGACTCTGAGCTTTGGTTCTGATGAGATGTGTGTGGGGACAGGGAAAATCCCAGGGTTTGCCTGGGGAGACAAACTTAAGAACTCAGCAGAAGGACCAGCTTAGCCTTGGGTGGTAGGGAAAGTTAAATCGCACCTAAGAGTCAATGAAAGCTTCATGTAAATTTCAGCCACAAATAGATTTGGGTCCTACCTGGGTGGTCTCTGAAATCCCAAGCAGACATGTTTATTTTAAAGTGAGTGTCCTAGAGCAGGTAATGCTCATAAACATCACAAACAAATCCCCAGTGGAGGAAAATATCACCCACATAAGCCAGCATACCTATCAGCAACAAGGATGTCATTAATCAATATCAGATTGTATCTGAATATATCACAATAAAATGATTGGAAAACAAGCTTATTTTCCTCCTATCTTTATTATAAACACTGTAGCTTAGGGAACCATTATCTGTCCTGGTGAAGAATAATTTAATGTTTGCATCTTTCTGTAATCTTCTTAAAACAAGAAAATGAGTTTGCAATGTCAATGCTGAGCTGCTCTGTGCTCACCTGATGTGTTCAATGCTTAATCTTTTTCTTGGTATGGCTTCAGTGAACATGGTGATTGATACACAGCTGAGGTCAGACGTAAGTAGATCTCTCCTATCCATTCAGTGGAGAATTGGTTTAACACTTTGAAATTCTCCTTTGAGAAAAACATTGCCACTTAGTCTCACACACAAATGAACTCCACAAATCCCTCACTTCTGGATTGAATTGTCATCTGGCGTGACTTAAAGCAGTTTAAACAATAGCCATTAAAGTCTCTTATATGGTCAGTAACTTCATGTGATGGATTTTCCCAAGGATCTCCTATGGCTTTATATAAATAATCCCAAAAAGTTTTATCTTAGCTCATCTCTCTTTCTCTTTAGTTGTATAGTCTCTTCATAGACTCCTGGCTCACCTTCTGCATACTCTCTCTGTCTGACTTTGTCCTCTTATGATGGGACCATTAATTAGGAGATGTTAATGGAAAAAGCACGAAGTTAAAAAAGAAAATTGGATCATGACTCTATTTCTCTTTCTCCACAGTTACCAAGAATTCCCTTTTCCACTGAATCTGTGTACCGCATGTTTGACTGATGTGTCCTCAACTGTAGCTCCATGCTGCAAAACTACATAAATTGTGGAGCAAATCCAGAATATTAAGAACCAGTGTTACTTAATATGAGCATTTAGATGAGATGGGGGGAAAGAGAGCACATTTTAGGTGACAGCGGGCTTTATACTACAACACCTGCAACTTCCTTAAAACAGAACAATACTCTCAACTCTCATAGCTCAAAATGACCACATGGTGGAAATGGAGGGTGAAATCCTTAAAAATAAAATAGAATGAATTAGCAATAATAAAACAATGAACCTTAGTAGTACTGTTATTAAAATTCTTACAGGGATGATGATCTGTCCTATGTTTCAAGATAATCATGAACTGTGTAGGTTAGAATACCAGTTTTCAACTAGGTCTCAGGACCTATTTGAACACTTAAATATTTGTGAAGAACTCAAGAAACTTTTGTTTATATCTATGAGTACTATTGTTATTAACTGCATTAGAAGTTAAAACAGAGAAACTTTTAGATGACTTACGTTAACTTATTTAATAATAAACACAACAAATTCATTTAACTGCAAATACACAGCACATTCAATTAATATAATTGTATTTTTCAAATGTACGAGAAAAGCTGCCTTGTGCTTCAATTATCAAATTTCTTCAAGGTCTGCTTTAATAGAAGAGGGCTGTGAATTCTCCTACCTGCTTCTATAATGTGATATGACCTGTCACATAGCTGCTGGAAAACTCCATATACATTTGGAAAAGACATATATCCTCTCAGTATAAAAAAGAAAACAGTTTTAGCATCATAGATTCCTTGGAGGGGAGCCCAAGGACTGCTGGGGTTGTTTGGTCTGCTGGTGACCACTCACTGTAGGAAAGCGGTTGTTTTAAATGACAGTTTTTTATTTTCCTATATAACCATAAAACCGAATGAGCCATGGTTTATAGTCACCAGGTCTCCATGTGTGTATTAAAACAAAGCCCTTTCCCTGAAAAAAGTCAAAAAAACAACCAAAATACTTAACAATAATATTAAGGAAAAAGGAGATAGGCATTTTGAAGCAATTAAGTAAGTAATAACTTCCTTCAAAATAGTAGCCTATATTAGACACATTTTAATACTTTCTTAACGTATTTTCTAAAATTCTAGGTGAAGAAAATGTAGTTTTGTGTCTCAGCAAATTAAGTAGTGGTTCTGTAATTATATATTTGAAATATATATCCGTAGAAAGATTGTAAAAAGGATATAACAATCAGAAAGGATTCACTTAGTTTACTTCTTAAAAGGAATAAAATAATTGTAAATTGCCAATGTTACACATACCAATTATGTTTATTATTGTAATTAAGCAAAATTTATAGGGCCAACCTGATATATGTGTGCCAAATTCATACTATCATGTAGAATATTAATCAAAACAGGAATTTTCTTACATGTTGATTTTTATATATATAGCTCTAATTATTACATTTGTGTTTAATAATTAATTTAAATATATTTAAACAATTTAAATAAATGTCTATTTTTTTCTCACTGATTTATTTTACCATCTATAAATGGCATTTTACCAGTGGCTTTGTGTATGTGGTAAAAACACAACATAACTATTCTTTTAACCATTTTCGTGTATAATTCAGTGTTGTCAACTGCAGGCACAGTGTTACATAGCAGCTGTCCGGAGCATGTGTCCCTAAACTATACCTGATGAGCAGTAACCCACCATTCCCCCCCCAATCCCTGGCAATCACTGTTCAACTCTCTGTTTTGATGGGTTTGATTATATTAGATACCTCATGTAAGTGGAATCATGTAGTTGATTTTTTTTTAAATTATTACATGCTGACCCATAAATTCACAGAGACTGGGGAGAGGGTGGGGCTTGCTCAGTGTCTTCACACATCCTTCCTTACTGATGTGGTGACAGACAGAATGCAGTGAAAACTAGAGAAAATCTCAGACCCTTGAGCCAGACTCATGGAGAAAGGTAAAAATATTATATTTAAAACATCTAGGTTGACCCCAAATGTCAGAGAGATATGAGAGAAAAAACTAGTGCAAAACAGGCAGGGAAGGCTACTCAGTCTGCATCTGATAGATTCCATGATTCTTCTGGAATTTTTCTTCTCCATTCCAGGAGAGTCTTGAATCTCCCTCAGGAGGTTAATAGTCAAACTGCTGCCAAGTGCTTTCATAGCCCCAAGTGAGTGTGGTTTCTGGGCAGTGAGGAGCAGGGGGCGGAGAGGGAGACGGTGACCTAACCCCTCTCTGACATCCTGCGTGGATGGCTTCAGTCTCGCGGTCGAGGTCACACAAGGGGGCTGCTGCCTTGGGTGCCTCTCTCTGTGCCTGAAGTCATGCCGTCTGCACTTACTTGCTGAAGCAGGACTCACTTCAGCACAGGTCACTGGCTTTCCTTTTATAATTAAAATTATAATGGAAAGGGTTAAAAGACAATGACTTGGCCACAGGAGCAGAGACTACATGGCTGGTAAACACTCTTAAGGACCTTACATCTCTCTTGAAAACTGGCTGAACCTATCCAGCAGAGTTACAAGAAAACTTAAGGAGAATATATGAACAAAATGCAAGCAAAAGAATGTAGAGAGAGATGTCTCAGGGAACTGTAGACAAGATCCATGTATTTCCCACCAAGTAGTGTGATTTTATTTAATACCAGTAAATACACCTGGAAAGATCCATGCCACAGTCTGGCCTCCAAGGTTGCCCTAGAATATGGCAGCTGCAGAAATTAGAATCTTTTCCCCACAACTTCATAAGCCAAAATGAAACAAAATGGCATAAAGAACAGCAAGGAGAACAAAAAAAAACACACAGAACTTAAACCTTGAGCACAATCAAGCAACAGAATACCATGAACCCCAAATTTCTTGTAACTAGAAAACTAAACACCAATTTCATTATCTCTTTCCTATTTAAAAAGGGGAGTGGAGATCCTAAGGTCATCAGGGCCCAGAAAAGTCCTACACCAAAGGCAAAACCCCTGAAACCTGGCAGATCAAAGCACTGCTATTGGAAGGGACATAGGAGTATATGGGTGCATTAAGAAATCATCTGAGTCTTGGTATCAAGGCAAAAAGATGAATTTCAATACCATAGCTGATGATAATAACATGCTAGCTGATGGGTCCTTTGAGTTTCTGAAGATATGTAACTATTTTGTACTATTTGTTATTAATTAGAATCCACATAAGTATAACTGAAATTAGAGGCTCACTTTTAGAATGCTTTCCAGATGTAAGTGAATCTATGCAATAAAAAGGCAAATAATTTCTGTTAAGTAGAAAACAAGGGTTATGGAGTTATTGTCCTGGAGGACATATAGTTAGTACTTTTGTATCAGACTATTCATCTTAGTCCAGCACTTCTTTTGTTAGTATGTTTGCCTCTCTGAAAAAAAATTAAATATAAAATGCATAAATATATATATATCATTTCTTATCTCCTATTTGAAAAGTCATTGCCATTATTATTCTATTGTCTTATTAGTTTCCTCATTAATATAGTAGCCATTGACATGGGAGTCACTGTATATTTATACCCTAATTATGACTTTAATATTTTGAAAATTATGCTTTAACAGAACGCAGATTTAGTCTTGGGAAGGCATTGCTCCTAGCAGAAAGGGTAGTAAGTAGCAAAGTGGGCAATATTTGCGATTTGGTAGCTGAAGCCATCTATTTCAAGGACCCGGCTTTGTGATTATGCAGAAACCTGGAAGGTCAGCTGGCAGGCTGGGCACTCCTGGACTGGAGCTGGTGACGCAGCCTCCATGCAGGGTTTCCTCCTCAGGGAAACTGCCGTTTCACTCTCACGGCCTTACCAGCAAAGGGAAAGGATGACTCCCAGCATCAAGGGTGAATCTCCTTTACCTGAAGCGTTAGCCACCTCTACAGGACGCTTTCACAGCAACGCCGAGACCAGCACTTGGCTGAATAACCAGGTACTGGGGTCTAGCCAGGTTGACATATAAGATTAGATATCACAGTGGTAAAGGGAAACCAGAAAGTAAAAAGGAAAGTTAAGTGTCCTGAAAAAGCAAAGAAGAACCAAAAAATGTAAAAGATATGCCCATATTCCCCAAACCCCTGAACGCAATTCTATATAAGGGATTTGTGTTGCACTCTACAGACATAAGGAAATGCTCTTGAACTGGGAATCCTGTAAGTTACCCAAAATCCTCTCCTGTCCATACAGCTGTTTTTGAGAAGCCATAATGCCGACACAAGCATCTTTCTGCATTAACACAAGGTAAAGTATATCAAGGAAACAGCTGATGAAAATTCTTTGAAAACAAAACCCACAGAAAAATTAGAAAATACTTCAGCTTGTACCATATATTCTTAAATAAGAATATTTAAGTATTTAAAAACTTTGAACTCTTGTGATTATATAATTAAATGTGGCTTCTCTCAATAGAAAGGGGGAAATAAAACAGGAAAATATGCAGTAAGATTTATCCAAATACAGAAAAGAAATTGATAAAAAGAATTTTTAAGAGTCATTGGCATTATTGTCATGTTATATATGCTAGTTTCCTCATTAATATTGTAAAATAAATAGAGGTTGGTACTTCCAAGGAAGTATAATAAAGAGTCAAGGGTAATAAATTTTATTATATTTAATGAGAGACATTGAATAAAGATTGAGGAGAATAAAAATATAATAAACAAAATAGCAAAAATACTAAAGAGAAATGATATAAAAGATAGTGAAGGAATGTTTAACATGTATATTTGGAATCACTGAATGTGAAAACCTATTGCTTATGCAAATGTCTTGGATTTTAGTCCAATTTCTCATTATTGGGTAGAAAAATCTTATTAAAAGTTAATCTAGAAGCATATTTAAAATCTAAATGTTTTTGTGCATTAAATCTAAATATTTATATAATTCCACCTCAAAATACAATACGGAAAGGGAGTCCTGAAAGAAATTAACATTTCCCTAAACCATGTGTCTGAGAGAATTACCTGCTTTAAACCTAACAACATTATGTAATTTAAACCTAACAGCACATTGGTGGGTCTAGTATTTATAATCCAAATTTTTCCACTGGGGTAAACTGAAGTTTCATAACATGCCTGACTTCCCAACTTTCTTGCTTCAAGGCCTGTGAATTTTCTAGCAAGTAGCATTACAGCAGCTGTGTGATAGGGACCATCCCATGGAAAACTAGATAAGCAGCCATAAGGAAGGACCATGCCTTTTATTCCAGAAGCAATCCTGAACCACAGACTTAGAATGTTCGGATTCATTTAGCCCACTTGTATCCTGATCCAGGACACATGTTATCTGCTGTGTACCAGCAAGGAAGGACCATCTTTTGCAAGCAAATCAAGGGGCTTGCCATGGCTTTCAAACTATCCTTTATTTAATATGTCTTGCCAATTTACCATGCAGATTTTTTTTTCTGCTGGTTGAAAGCTCAAATATTTAAATTAATTTTCATGAAATAAAACTGTCTCCAAAATGCAGGTAGGTTGATTGTCTTAAAAAAATGATTTAAAGAAGTCTAAAGTATACGGATTTATGGCTACTGACAACAGATGGTCTGACTTTAGGTGTAAAGGAGATTCTGCCCGTTTGTAGTTCAAAAAACCTTCCCAAATGATTCTGATGAACCCTGGATTTATAACTCTTGGAAATGGAGATTGTAAGGAGGGATTTTTGTTTTGTTCTTATAATTAATAAAGCATACATTCCTGTTCATAAAGAATCACTTGCATTTTTATGATTAGATGAGTCTGATTCAAGAGAAGGATACTAAATTTCTGAAAGTGTAGTAATTTGAGAAACTAGCAGAAATAAATCAATAGCTGAGCAAGCAATTACCTTAACCTGGGTCTGATAGAATCCACCTTTGTGGTGGCAAAAATAAAAAACAATAAAATGCATACTGAAGCTTTCCCACACCATTTTAGTAGAATTAATTTGTTTAAGTATGAGACACACAACCTTAGGTCACCCCCAGGTGCTCTGAAGTGGCAGCTGTGTATGAGGTGACTTAGGAAGACTGGCCATGGTGCAGGCTCCTGCTGAGAAAAATGAACAGATAAGCGAATCATTGGTCATCCCATTATTTTCCACAAGGAAACCTAAGTAGATAAGGTTTCTCCTTCCTTCATGAGCTGCCAGGGGGCCCTTTTGTTACTTTTCAAAGTTAAAAAGCCAGTGGTATTTAACTTGATTTATCCTGTGTTAAAGCACTCAAATCAATGAGGCTGAATAAGACTCTGTAGGTTACACTGGACATGAGATTATTGTAGCGAAGGCATTGAAGTCTATTGTCATATAAAGCAAGGTGATAAAATTGTATTGTTAGGAATGATTCACAAAGAGAATACACCGAATGCAGAACACCAAGGTTAGGGAGTAATTAATCAAACAGTCTCCCTGCTAAAAAGCAACTCAGAGTTGAATTGATTTTGTGGTTAAGGGTACAGATTGTATTATGATTTGATTCAAGTAAAATAAGTAAAAACAAAAATGACTAGGAAATCATGTTTATTGAGAAATAGCCTTATATTCAGAAATTTAAGAGTCAAGTAGGCATGTAGTGTGTGCAGAATACAGCACTGGGAAGTTAGGCAACACAGAAGAAATTTAAGACATGGCTCATGATTGTATTGACATAATCTACTTGAAGATTGACTAGCAAATATAATTTTTAAAATTTATTGCTTAAAAAGCCAGAAAACTTCATATATGTTATTTGAGGTATTTGAAATAATCTCCTCGCTGTAACATAACCCTTCGTAGACATGCACTATTACCATGGGCAATCACCAGACCTTCTTTATTTTCCCATTGCTGCTAAATAGACTTCATACCAATTGCTCTGCCACTTATATTTGATTTAAAAAGGCTAAAACACAACCCAATATGCTATTATTATTAAATGGAAAGTTGAAGAGGGAAAACAAGATATTTTGATGTCAAAAGAAACAAAACAACCTATAGTTTTGCTTAAATGATCCAGACTCACTGCCAGTGTGGACCGGACTCACCAAGATGGAGCATCTGTACTTGAACCTCCCATTGGTGATGGATGTGCAGCCACACAGCAGGAATGTGGGGAGAGGAACACAGGTGTGAGAATACTCAGAACCTCCTGGGGTGTACAAGGCTGTGTGTGTGCATGTAAATGCTGACCTGGTCTGTTCCTCTGCAGAGTTGTTAGATTTAAGTAATACAGATCACAACAGTAAGTATTTGCTGTACACTAGAATTTAAACATAAATGCCTTTGGTTTTACTCACATTAAAGACTTATTTGGATATGAATCTCACAGCTTTGAATCTGGCAATTACACTTTTAGAATATCTAATAAGGATTTGGGGGTTCTTTTTTTTAATACCATTGAATAAGAAATTTCTGCTATTATATGTATCTAATATCCTCAGGCACCATACAAAAGATATAACTCATAATTGCCTGCATGTTTTTCTTAAGTCTTAGATACTTTCAACAAAATAAACTGTAGGCAGGATAATGGTGATTTTATATAAAACCTTATTAAACTACATCCATTCTGAAAGTGAATTGAATGATATAACACATAGTTTCATTTGATTAAAATTACCTCCTACAACTTCCTTTCATTGACTCCTTTATTTAGTCCAAGACTCCTCGGTAGGGAACATCAAAATCAATGATCAAACGTAGTATCAGCCATGAGAACTTAGAGCAGGGCGCCACCCATGGTGACATGCCCAGGCTCGGCATAGAAAGAGGAGGCAAAATGCCCATCTCCCAGTTTCTCCGCGGAGGAGGTCTGACTATGTACTTCCCTAGTGGCTGCCTGAGGACACAGCTTCTAACCGTCCTGCAGCTTGGCACTAGTGATGACCACCTTCCTTGCGACTCTGGCGGGTTTTAGCCCACCTTCAACAGGTAGGAGCCTCTAGGTAGAAAGACGGTGGCTTGGACAATTGCAAAGCTTTGAGAGACAGCCAAGAGCTTGGGCCGGGCTAGTTGATGAGCTTTACCTCTCAGATGAGACCAGGCTATCAAAACTGGGAGAGAAAGCAACACAAAGAGGCAAGGAAAGTAAAGAAACAAGGAAATATGTTCCAAACAGAATAATAAGGTAAGTCTTCACAAACAGATCCTTGGAAGAATGGAGATAAGTAAGTTACCTGAAGAAGAGTTTGAAGCAATGGTCATAAAGCTACACACTAAGATCAGGAGACCAACGCATGATGGAGTGAGAATTTCAATAAAGAAACAGAAAATTTAATCAAGTACCAAGTGGAAGTCATAGAGCTGGAGAATACAATAATTGAAATGAAAGATTCAGTAGAAAGATTCATCAGCCAACTAGATGAAGCAGAAGAAAGGATCCATGAACTTAAGACAGGGCAGTGGAACTCATCTAATCATAAAACCAGAAATAAAAAAGAATCAAGACACCGTAAGGAACTAACAGAACACCATCAAATAGATCAGTATACATTTTAAAGAAATCCCAGAAGGAGAAGACTGGAGGCTGAATAATTTCAGAAGAAGATGGAAATAAAGAGATCTATACCAAGACATAGTATAATCAAATTGTTAAAAGCTTAAAAAAGAGAGAGAGCAGCTTAAAAGCAGCACGAATAAAGTAACTTGTTACAAAAGAGGAAACCATACTGAAAATCGTTGGAATTTTCAGAAGAGACTTTGCCCTTTGACAGGCCTAAAGGGAGTTCATTTCATTCTTCTAAATGAAAAAAAAAATTGCCAAATAAGAATACTCCACTGGTAAAGTTGTCCTTCAGAATTGAAGGGGATATAGAGAGTTTCCCCAAGAAACAAGACTTAAAGAATTCATCCCACAAGACCTGCCTTACAAAAATGTTAAAGGGACTTGTTTAAGCTGGAATGAAAGGACACAATTAGTAACATGAAAATCTAAACTCATTGGTAAAGGTAAATATGTAACTAAATTCTAGATATTCTAATGTTGTAATGGTGGTAGTAAATAATGTAATTCTACCGTGAAGGTTGAAAGACAATATTATTATAAACAACTGCAATCATAATAATTTGGTAACGCATATGCAATAGAAGAAGTTGAAAATAATGACATCAAAAACACAAAATGTTGGGGGGAGTATAAATGCAGCAATTTAGGATACATTCAAAGTTAAGGTGTTATTAACTGAAAACAACTGTCATAACTCTAAGGTATTTTATGTAAGCCTTATAGTAGCCACAAAGCAAAAACCTACAGTAGATGCACATGTCTGTAATTAATTACTTTAAATGCAGTAGATATCCATACCTCTCATTAATTACTTTAAATGCAAATGGGCCAGATTCTAGAATCAAAAGATATAGAGTGAACAGATTAAAAATACAAAAGAGGACACAACTATATGCTGCCTATAGGAGAATCACTTACCTTTAAGAATGCACATAGACACATAGAAAATGAATGTATAGGGGAAAAAAATCCCATACAAATGAAAACCAAATAAAACCAGGAATAGCTGTGTTTATATCAGACAATATAAACTTTAAGCCAAAACCTGTAACAAGAGATGAAGAAGGTCAATATATAATGATAAAAGGGTCAATTTTTCAAGAGAATATAAAGTTTGTAAATATTTACACATCCAAAAATAGGGCATTGAAAATATATAAAGCAAATAGGAACAAACCTGAAGAATGAAATAGACAACATGATAATAATTGTAGGGGATTTCAGTGCCCCACTTTCAGCAATGGATGGAATATCCAGACAGAAATCAATAAGGAAATATTAGATTTAAAGTGCACATTAGACCAGATGAACCTTACAGGCATATACATCATATTCCACCCAGTAACAGCAGAGTACACATTCTTCTCAAGCGCACACAGAACACTCTCCAGGACAGATCGCTGTTAGACCACAAAACAAGTTTTAACAACTTTAAGATGACTTATATTTTATCAAGTACCTCTTCTGATCCAGATGTATGAAACTAGATATCAAGAACCATTAACAAAATGAAAAGGCAATATATGGAATGGGATAAAATATTTACAAACCTCATATCATATTAGGAGTTGATATCCACAATGTACAAGAACTCATACAACACATTAGCAAAAGAAAACAAAAAAAGAAAAAACAAAAAGTGAGGTGAGGGTTGCATTAACTAACTTGATAGGGGGAATCATTTCACAATGTATATGGATATCACCATCATGTTGTACACATTAAACATATCACAATTTTATTTGTCAACTGTATCTCAACAAAGCTGTAAAAACTAGGAGTGTTAGGCACCCCTTTATACTTTGTCAAATATTATTTCATCATAATTATCTCAAAGTTGCCTTTGCTACTTCATTACATGGAACTGAATCTGACAAGTTCACTTTGTTTTCACGATTAAGTCCATATTCTGAGAAAAATGAAGCAAATACAAGAGATGGAGAGAGCACATTGTAAGCACACCATTATGTGTTTTATGTTTTAAACCTCTCCCAGAATGCAATGGGAATGAATTACAGAACCAACTTTGCTCTTCATCTTAACTGTGACTGAAGCCAGGATGTCACAAGCAAATAACTGATGACCTCAAGCAGGTGAGTTTGAAGAACAGACAGCAAAGATGAGAAAGATAGCAAGCTGCCTGGGGTGTGACCGAGACCACAAGTATACTGGGTTTTCAAAGGCAGGTTGGCCGGTATAAAATTGTGGGAGATGTAGTTTTGACGTTTCTGATGATGGCCTCTGAATTGTCATGTACTAATTCCAACATACTTAATTAAATCAGCATAAGATGACTGTGTTTTGGAAGTACGTTAAACCTTAGGTTTGAGGAGGATGTGTGTACCCCAGCCCATAACCACTGGACATGATGAGTGAATAGGTTTTATCTGACAGCAAGAAGGTTGGATTGATCATGAATCATTGTTTCTTGTCTGCATCTTTTCCTATCCAACCAAACCTCAGACTGAACATTTATTTCTTAAGATGTCAGCTCTTGCCATTTGGGAATGAGGACATGTTAGTATGGATGTGATCTATATTTGCGTTGGTTCATCTCTGTTAAAATTTTGAAATTAACATTAACCAGTATAAATTTTAAGTACTGTTTTTTTGTATATGCAAATTCAGTTTTGATTCTAATACATATCTTACATGTAGAACTTTATTTTCTGATGTAATACTTATACAAGCTTCTTTAAATATTCTAGATTTTGGGGCCCATATAAGTCAAATGCAGCAAAACGTACTAGAAATAAGAATTGTGGTGACTCTAGTTCACATGTTCAGAACAACTGGCTGTTATTACATGTGAGTATCTTTGCCTACACATCCCTTCTGATAGTCAATTGATCTACAGATTTGATAACGCACTTTCTTACCTATGTTTGAAGGCTACAAAGAGAGCAAATTATTTGAGTTCCTGTAGTTGCCATTGTGAGGAAAATAAATTTTACATCACCGCAGTAATAGCCACTTTGACCTTGAACAGGAGGTCAATTTTGCATGTCAGATTATTTATTAGTAGCAGACTCACTGTTACATAACCCAATTCTCCTGCAGTTTTGCTGTAGGTAGTGCAGTGCTCCCAAATGCCCTTTCCTTCCTAAGGACAGCAGGGAAATGGGGTGCTGAGATGATACATTTTATTTCAGCAAGCAACAAAATCAATCAAGGATGTTCAATGGAAACCACAAAGAGGAGAGACTCAATGCATTATTTACAAAAAAGAAGGCTTCCTACTTCAAGTTCTGTGCCACAGGTGTGACTCTAATGAATGGCTGCCTGTGTTCTTTTGTTTGTACTCTTCTGTTCACTTAACCTATTTTTCATTACAGAGATGCCCCGAGGGTTTATTTTCGTCTCAAATGATTTTTCTAAAGCACCAGAAAGGCAGCTTCTAATTTACATTGACTTTAGGAGAAGGGTATCTGTTCATTCACAGAGTGGAAATTAAGTTTAAGAGCATAGGTTGCACGTGATATGAAGGTTTTCGGGAAGTTTTCTTCTTATTTTTAGGGTTTGAAAGTTTATTCCATGGTATGGCAACTTTAGGACTATGTGGACATTATTTTACCATTTTCAAATGCTTTAAATGAAAAAAATAAAACATGATCCTATGAGGTACATTGTTGTGTCCACAGAGCATTTGTGATGAAAGCTCACCTTATCACATCTCACATGAGAGGGTCACAAGCTGCACCTGCCTTGTTTGGCGAGCAGCTCCCTCCATCATTGTATTAAAGCTACATTTGTGGGTCATCTCATTCCACCTACACATCAATACTTTTCTTCACACTGTGTCTAGAAGCCCATTCCTTGTTTTGCTAAATTAATTTGATGAAAACCAGCAGAGCTACCACATTTGAATGACTTTTTCTCGTGTCCTGTTCAAGTACTCTGCATTACTTTAACGCATGCTAGTTTAGTAGTTAATTATTTACCTATGCGGGCTCTCTGCGATCATTTCATTCATTCATGGCATTTCTGTTTGTAACCTAACCTACATTATCCCCAGTATCAGGCAGTAATAAACACGTCACAGATCCTGTCCTCAAACAATAGAGTTTTATAACAGATTCAGAAATCTGAAATGTAAACCATTCCCATAGTATGGTGTTAAGAGTCTAAACAATGTAAAATTTGTAGTTATGGAAAATGAGGAAAAATGAACAATTCCTTGTGAGAAGGGAGTGAATAAGGGGATACTGGGGTGAGGTCTGTGAGAGTGAGTAGATCTTTAAGGACAAGCAGGCACACGGATTGAAGTAGATGGTTCATTTAAAGACTGGCAATAATTTCTCTCTGTGTATAAAAGAGGTCAATATGACCATGAAAAAGCAAGCAGGAGTCAGACTGAGTTTGGCTATATTTGTGTATCTTTTTTCATCCAGAAGAGCTTTTCTTTTAGGCATTCAAGTTTCTTGTGATTGCTTACGTCAGCTCTTTGCTGATTGTCCAAACAAATGCCATACCAAAAAAGCTTCTTAAATTATCTTTTCTCTTGGGAACTGGAGTCTAACAAGGAACACTTTATGAGTTTTTAAAGATCTAATTGTACTAAATATAACATGAAAACAATGGAGTTTTCAATTTTATGGGTGGTTTAATGGGAATAATAAAAGAGAGGTATTATAATACAATTTATATACTAAGCATGTTGTATAAGATAAAGATATAAGATATACACATGTAGAAGATGAGATATATTGATTAAGCATGTATTTATTGACTAAAATTTTATTGTGAAATTAAGTAGGATAATGTCTATAAAACAAATCCTTACCCAATAATGTATTTTATATGGGTTGTTTTGTTTCTCTGAATCATAAAATAACTAATATTGTTTATATCACTTCTTACTGCTGTATATCAAAATACCTCAAAATGTAAAAGCCTAAAACAAGAACAATTTATTATTTCTCATGATCGTGTGGGTTGACTGGATGGTCCCTCTGTATTCTGCTGGTGTCTGTGCTGGTGGTGGTGGTCAGCTTGCCTGCATTCCCTTCCACACACACCTTCGTGGCTTTAGCTCAGACTTCAAACCACAGTGGCTTAGGGCTCCAAGAATATGACAGCATGAGCACTGAGACTTCTTAAAGTCTTTGCTGGCCCTGGCACAGTGTCATCCTCCACATTCTGTTGATCAAACGAGTCCCCATGTTAACTCATTTGTGGGGAGGGAAAATAGTGACCATTACTTCACAGGAGAATCATCATGTTGTGCAAATAAGACCAGAGAACATTTTTGATGAGCAATCTACCACATTGCTAGGGTCTCTACCATTCTTGTATTGAAAATGTCATAGTTTGGAAATAATAATATACAAAATATAATTTTTAAAAAAGTGATCAGCCCAAACTTATTATTTTCAAGCCTATAATGGTGAAAGAAGTACTCTGATACCAAGGAAGGAGAAAATCTTCTTTTAAGGGATCCCATGAGTAAACTGAGTTCTTTTTGCAGATGTCATTGATTTCTAATGATCTGCCATTGTTGCTTTTTTATTCTGACATTGGGGTTGTTTCCTCCAGTTTTAGGCATGGAAGGGTAAAGCTGAAGCTCTCTTGTGGTGTTATACGCGCACTTACAGCTATGAAACAGCCCTTAAGTGCTGGGTTAGTGACAGCCCATCAGCTTCGCTATGTTGTGGTTTCATTTCTATTCCATTCACAATAATTTCTAGTATCTCTTGATTTAATTTTTAGTCTATGGTTTACTTAGAACTGTGTTATATAACTTACAGATATTTTGATTTTTGAAGACATGTTTCCTGTTTTCATTTCTAATTTAGCTCCATTGTTATAAGAGGAGACGATGTGGCTCATCAATGCATTTACATTCATTGAGACCTTTGCATTAATGTCTCACTTATGCTCCTTGGTGAATGTTCTGTGTGTACCTGAAAAGAATTCCTTTTTTGCTCTCAGTGGAGTTCCATAAATGTCACTTAGATCAAGTTGATTGACAGTGTTCTATATACTTTGTGGCTGTTTGTCCTGTCAGTTATTGAGAAAGAGGCCTTAAAATATTTGAACATTATTGTTAATTTATCTACATCTCTTACAGTTTTATCAGTTTTCACTTCATGTATTTTGAAGCCCTTGATGAAGCAATTAAACTTTTAAGGTTGGCCATGTATCATTGTGAATTGACCCATATTACCTCTGCTAACAGGTATTTTCACTGTGAAATCTACTTTTTCTAATGTTAATACAGCCTCTCCAGCTACCTTTCAATTAGTATTAATATATTATCTACTTTTCTGTTCTTTTATTATGAACATATTTTGTCTTTCTAAATAATGTGTGTTGCTTATAGGCTGCATGCAGCTGCATCTTGTTAAGTTTTATTAGATCTAATCTGGTAATCTCTGCCTTTGAGCTGTGGATCTACATTCACTGTGTTTATTTATATGGCTGGGATTAAGTCCAACAATTTTCAATTTGCTTACTTTTTTCTATTCTATCCTTTTCTTCCTCATCTTCTTCTGATGACTTCTTTTAGATTAAATAGATATTTTCATGATTTCATGTTGTCATTTTTGTTGAATCGTTAATAACTTTTGTTTTTTTAGTGGTTGCTTTAAGATTTGAAGTCTATATACCTTCAACCTGTTACAGTCTACCTACAGTGATATTTTGCCATTTTATGTATAAGACATTAAAACACTTCAGTTTATCCCCGACCATCCTTTGGTGCTACTCTTGTTGTATCTTTAACTTTATATATATATTTATATAATGTATTTTTATATAATTATATATTTTATAACACACATTTTTGTATTTTGTATACACGTAATGTATACATATGTGCATTGTTATTGAGCTTGCTTAATGAGTTCAAAAGTCTTAATTTAATTTTGCTTTTGAGAGGTATTTTCCCCAGAAAAAGAATTGTACTGGACATTTTATTTTTCTGCTAGTACTGTAAAGATGCTGTTCTAGCTTGCCTTGATTCTCCCAAGAAGTCTCTGGACCTCCTTATCTCTGTTACTCTGTATGCAGTGTGTCTTTGTTCTTTGTGTTTAAGATTTTCTTTTTATTATCGATTGAAAACAATTGGATCATGATGTTTTGTGGTATAGTTTTCCTCAAATTTCTTGTGTTCGGTTATCAAACTTCTTGGATTTGTAGAGTTCTGATTTTCATCAACTGTAATTTTTCAAAACAATTTTTTGCCTCTCCCACCTTTGAAGACTCCAGTTACTTAGGTATAAGGCTCCACATCTCACTCATGGCCTGATCTTTCCTTTCCAGTTTTTTCCTCTGTGTGTTTTATGTTGGTCTGTTTCTGTTGCTGTATCTTCAAGTTCATTAGCTTATTTTTTCTCTGATATCTAACTCATGTTTAATCCTATGTAGTACATTTTTCACCCCACATACTGTGGTATTTTTCTTTTGTAAAATTTCCTCTCTAATCATTGTACAATCCTACATGTTTCCTCAGACCGGTGAGATATTAGCTTTGTGCTCTGGATCTATTCTACACTGTCAATTGCAAATACACTGAAGGAAAAATACTGGCAGGTATGTGGAGTTCTGTGGAGCGCGTTCATCTCTCAGGGCTCACAGCTTCTAGAGCAGTGCCATGCTGGTTACTTTCCAATGCTGTCAAATGTCTGTGGTATGTATTTCATCCAACTTTTATACTTGTTTATAGAAGGAGGATTAGACTGATAGAAACCTCTCCAAAATGGCTGAATCAGATGTACAGATAGAGAATGTGGACAGAAAATATAACACTGCAAGTTAAGATATATAAGAAAATCATATAAATACTAAAATAGGATTTATAAATTAATATATTCAGGAAATGCAATCATTAAATGGTGAGACATAGACAAGCTTTGGGAAATAAAATACAAGAATTATCTCATGTCAGAATAAAAATAGACGATGTAGAAATTTTAAGCTTAGGAAGATATTTTTTACTAAATTCAGAATACCTAGCACGTGAGTATTAGGGGTTTCAAAGCGAGATAGAAGATAGGGTATAACGTTCGTGTAAATAATAAAGATCAGTAAGTTGCAGGCTTGATTGATAAGAAAGAAACACACCTTAATGTATCATTAGATAAAATTTATCTAAGGATAAAAAGAAATTATTTTAAACTTCTAAATAGACAAAAATAAAACAAGTTATCTTTTAAGTCAGCTTGGCAATGGACATTGTATCTTCACTAATGGAAGTTAAAAGTCAGAAATGTTATATAAACATTGAGACAAAAGAAATGAATGTCTTCACAATAAGTTATTCAGAAGTCATAAAGAGTATATGGGGAAATAGGCCAAACTGTGGAGTGCATCATCCTAGCATACAGGAAAATACCTGGAGTGGGGACAGTGGGCCCCCAAACCCTTAAATTTCTAGAATAATTCCCATAATACGGAATGATAAAGGGAGAAGCAGAAAATACAGGACAGGATTAAAAGCACAAAATAAATTTAAAAAAACACTAAACAGAAAAAAGTCACATCATAGCAATAGTGACGATAGTCTAAATTTCCTGAGTATGTTATGTTAGCAGAATTTAGGAGTTTCTGCAAGAGAAAAAAGAAAGGGAAAGACAGGTTCAGGGACTCCCATAAAATAATTACTGATATGAGGGAAGAAATGGGGGAATTTTAATATAAAACTTCCTTATTTATGTTTATTTTTGTGAGATATGGTGCAGAAAATAGGCACAGAGGAGGAGGGTAAGACAGCATCACCGTGGGACAGCCTCCCTCTGACTTTCTTCATGGGCAAATAGTCAGTTGAGAATTATTATTTTGCTAAGGAATCCTGCATTTCCTCTGACTGTCCTGTGTTCCCATTTTCATGGTATATTCTTTCACAATTATTTAAACTTTCCCAACATTGTGGCTAGAGCTCTGTCCTCTTTCCCATATTCTGCCTTTTCTTCACTCTTTTTAAAAATTACTCAGACTTTCAAGGTACTTATTACTTTGTGTTTACAAAGAAACATCTTCCAAGTGTATTAATGCTTTGTACTATTTTTTTCTATTCAATAATATAACAATGTTTATTTATATTAGTACCATCTCTTTGTTTCCTGTTTCATATCATCGTTTTCTTTCTTACTTCTTAATCTGAGTAATTTATTCTTTTAATTGTTTTTGTCTTTCTTTTTGGGATTAAAGATATTTGCAGCTATCTATATTTTGGAAAAAATGTTGTGGTGACAGGCATTTTGGTGTGTAGTGAATCCCACCCCACTGTTTTCTATCTATCTAGATGGTAGCAATATCTAGTATCATCTTAAAATTCTTTAATGATCTAAGGTTTGTCTAGTTGTGAATTTCTTAATATCTAAGCAATCAATATTTTTCTGTGATTTATTATTACATATCTCTCATTTCATTATGTTTTGATCTGATAATTTATGCTAAGTATCCACCTTTGAATTAATTAATGAAAAAATTTTGGCCAGTTATGCTACCTTTTTTGGAGAATGATCTATGTACATATGGAAAGTATTTGGTTCTACATAGATATATGAAACTGGTTTTATAAATATATAATTCAGTTTGATT
Organism: Manis javanica; assembly: GCF_040802235.1. Classification (NCBI taxonomy): domain Eukaryota; kingdom Metazoa; phylum Chordata; class Mammalia; order Pholidota; family Manidae; genus Manis; species Manis javanica. The sequence continues at coordinate 76,707,404 of NC_133167.1, read as the reverse complement.
AAATATAGAATTTAACTATTTTTTTCTTTCTTACCTTTTTTTATTATTATCTTTCCCATTCTAATGAGGTATACTGAAACCTCCCACTAAAACTTAAAATTTTCAAATCCTGTTCTCCTTATGATCTAATAGTTTATGCTTTATGCTCCTGACTTCAATGCTTCATATATGTAAATCTGTAATGGTTATTTCTGATTTCATTGTACCTCTTATTACCTAATATGTGCTTGCATTTTGTTCAACTTTAGCCTACGTCTATGTATAGTTGTCTATGTTAAGTACTGAGAAATTTCCACCTTTTTTTCCATTTCAGGAATTTTTGTTATACAGTCTTTTCAGGCTCTGAATTTTGATGGGAGTTTCTAATCCACTCACATTTAATATATGACAGTATGCTTTATATTTTGCAACTTAATGTAATTTCCTTCCTTTTCAAAAATTGTGATCTGACCAAGGTTTTCTTTGCACTATGTTTTACTTCTGAGTTGTTTATAAGACCTTCACTTGTTTTCTATTCTTTTTAAACTTAATTTCCCTCATCACACTTGTTCACAAGATTCAATTCAGTTTAGAATACTTTATAACAGAATATTTTGGGGAAAATTCACACACTGGGGACTCTACACATGCTTCCACTTAGATGGATGTCAGTCACAACTTTTAAAAGTAAATGTTAACAGTTTCTTCTCATCCACGGTGCACTTTCCAGAGTCCCATTTTTTTCCCATCAAGGGAAGAGATGAAAGATTAATTTTGGCTCTTGCGGTATTATCCTGACAAAAATGGTTGTCATATGTATCCACAATACAGATTTACAATCTATAACAGAGCAGATTTATTAAAAAATGTTCTTCTTCTGTAATTTAGTTGTCACCAACTTTATCCTTTCTTGTAGGTCAAACAGTGTGTTAGAGCCCCATAACTGGTTAAACACATTCAACTCTAAATGTAAAGTTGGCATAGCTGAGAATATTGATGAAATGACACGTCGTTGACCTATTTTTAAAGTTCTCATTTAAAACTACATCACTTTCAAAGGTATCAAAGGACCTGTCCTATATCTTTTCAGGTCAGAATAGCTGTACAAGGTTCTTCTGATGGATGAGCTAATTTTGCATTTGACTAAAGCACAGTTATAAATAGTTACAAGTGATTTTTTAGAAGCCTTGATGGCTTCTAGCACATTATACGTATTAATTATCTAATCATTCTAAACCCTTTGATTTTTCTCAGGAGGGAGATGTTACAAGAAGTCAAAGAATTTATAGTTTAAGCTTGGAGATGTATTAAATGGGCACAAAACATGGGTCACATGGCCACATGGGTCACACGTGGCAGGTAAAGCTGTCACAATGGTGTATAGCAATTATGTTAGCCACACTGCATCAAGCCAGGTTCCATGGAAGCTTGTACAAATACTCTATATTGTAGAACTCTATCTTCAGTCCAGAACTACGGAAGGGATGCCACAAGGTCTTGAGGCAGAGAGAGAAGAAAAGGTGAATGTTTTCACCAGGACAGATCAGGTTATGCTTTAGTAACAAGCAGTCCCCACATCTCAGGGCCATCACATGGCAAATATTCTATTTTCTGCACGTGACTTCCCAGTGCATGTTGCTCACGTGTCATTGTCACTGTGGTAATGTGGTGGCCAGGTTATGGAACAGCCACTATGCTAAATATTACCTGTTTCCCTATCAGAAGGAAAATCTCATTCCAGTCTTTAGATGCTCCACTGAGACCACACTGTATCCATTCACTCACTGGCCAGAAATGTCCTTGCGATTACCTGCAAATGGGTCATGAGTGCAGTTCCTTAGTGATAAGCACCGACTGCCTTGCAGGGCATGGGGACAAGCCACCCTGCCTTTATATTTGCCTCATGAATACTCAAGACTGTTTTCTGATATGTCTGGTCTGTACTAGGTCCTTCTTCATGGATACTGTGTAGCAGATGACCTGCCACATCTAAGGGGGTTAATCGTGACAGGTATGCAGTGAGGGCATGAAATGGCTCCTTCGACTTATCTGAGTTAAATTCTTTCTGTTTCCTTAATATGTGACAAGGATCTTTAGAACTTTATGAAAACAAAGCTTTTGGTAGAAAAGAAGAAACATTGGCTAAAATATAAATAAGTGTAATAAAACAAAAATAAGCATATTCCTTGTATCTTCTCTTTCATATGTTAATAAAATACTTAATGGCTGTATAATAGATGCATCATGATTTGCTACCATTTTCCTATTTTGAAACTTTCCTGTTTTGTATTTTCAGGGTCATAGAGAACTTTAAGATGGATATGTAAACCCAAAGTGCTTTTTCTGAATTTTTGCTTATTTACATAGGAAAAGTATATATGAAATTACTGAGATAAACAGTGTGCTCAAAACTCCTTGTCAAATTATTTAACTGTTAAATTTATTCAGAAATATTTATGGAAAACATGCTATATGCCAGTCATTTTTGTAGTTGACACACACACACACACACACACACACACACACACATGCATATGTGCATGCATGCACACACACACACACACACAAACACACACACAAAACATATACAGAACGATCTGGTGTTAAGGAATTTACATTCCAGTGTGACAAAACTAGTAATAAAAAAGTCAATTAACAAGATAATTTCAGCCTACCAAGAGTGCCATAAAGACAGCAGCTTAGAGTAATATGATAGAGACTTGGGACGCCTTTAGGAAATGAGAGCCGGGACTTCACTAAGGAAGGTTTATTTGAGCTGATGCTAAACTTTGTCAGGCGGGGGAAGGGTTTGCATAAGGTCTTTTGTCAACACACGAATGCCATTTTCACTGCACAGGGGCAGCTATGATTATTTTTGGCTGTTTAACTGTGATGATCTTACAGATGAACTTTTCTGTGTGACTTTGTTCACAGTTGAAATGTAAATAGTACTCAGAGAGAGAATAAGTTGACTTCAGGCATTAACGTCTGGTCTAAACTGATTCATCAAGTCCTGAAATGAAGGAGGGCAGACTGGGATCTTGACACAGCAGGTCTGGAGCACTTGCTGAGCCTGCAAAGCCCAGGTGGGGGTCACAGGCTCATGGAAGGAGGCTGGAGCCATGGGAGAAACTGGAAAAACAGATGAGCGAGCAGCAGTCCTTCACTCGAATTTACATTTCAGCCAAAGAAAAGCCTTGTCACGTAACCTGTTTCTTTTATATGTCAAGTTCTCTTTTCTGCACTTTTCTCAAACTCTTTTTCCCTCATTGTTTGGAATTACATTTTCTTCTTTGGGAAGAATGCACTAACACACATTATTACCACTCTGCTTGGTTATTACACTGTTTTCCCACCAATCCTTACACATCCACTAAGGCAGTTGTCCCCTGGTGATAAGCAAGGATATTCTGAGACTAGGATGTGCTACAGAATTAAAGTGTCTGAGCAACTTCTGGGCATCCATATTTACCCATTACCTTAACTTGTCTGGATTCCTAATTTAACCTCAAATTGTGTTTACTCTCATGTACACAATTTAATGAATTAAAATGTGGTAAAACTAAGCCAATATTTCCTCTTTGGAAAATTCTTTCTTCATTTTCCCAAAGAAGGCATATTTTTCACACTTCCAGAACTTATAAACAGAGGTATTGCCTATAGTGTCCCCATGAATCCACATAGAGGCCTTTGATTATTAGAGAAGAAGAAATGGGCTAAGACAGGCTTCCTGTCTGTAACACAGAAACAATGCCACCATGGTCAAAACTGGTGTGTATGAAATGACTCTTAAAGAGATTAAGATACGCATTCATATTACAGTAAAATAACTTATTTTTTTAAATAGTTTTCATCTCAAAAGGTCTATGTCTGTAGATTAAGCAAATTTGTATCTTTCTGTTCACTATCTAAAATATTTAAAAACAAGGAGAATATTTGGCAGAAGTGAGTGTGTGAACTCACCAACCATCTTTGGCTTCTTCCGACGGTGTCTTCTGTGCAAGGCAGCTGCCATTCCTGCAGACAGCTCAGGTTCAATATCTAACGTGCATTCAAGTTCTCCTACACAGAATAAACCTTGTTTCTCATCCTGTGCACTCCAGCCTCCCAAATGCGTGGGATACTCTTAGTGATCATTAAGTTCTTTCTCCTAAAATAGTACATCTAGTCGGACACTGTTTTCTGTAAATCTTACCTCCTTAGCGTTTCTAAAGTAAGTATATTCGGTGTAGCAAAAATCCACTGATTCTGTATAAAATTCATTTGGTTTTCTTTATCTTTTCTGTTTCTTTGCTGACACCCATCTTTCCATTCACTTCAAGAGTAAGAAGGAATGCATTCAGTGTCATCGACTTTTCCTCTCCTCATGACTCTTTAAGTGTACTGTTGACAGTTGAAACTAAAAAATTAACATTGTCTGAAGGTGTTTGCAACATATGCGTATGTAATTAATAGGGCTGCCACAGCAAAAGGGGACCGGGTAAGGAGCCTGTAGAGGGGCAAATTTTCTACATTCTACTTAAAGCAGGAACACATTCCTTCCGAACAGACCATGTAAAGTTCAGTACAGAACCTGCAGTCTGCAGAGCAGCTACTAAATAGCGAGTCTGCAACAGCACCAAGATAGAAACACAAGATGGTGAAGAAACACAACAGATAAATGGAAGCTGAAAACTAAAACATGTTCAAATGACCCAAATGAAGTCAGGATGGTGGAAGCTGTTGAACAAAAGCAGAGGAAACAAAGACGAAAACAAGTAATAAAATGCTAGTCTTCCATCCAAATATACCAGTAATTCCACAGAATGTCACTGGTTTGAGCCATCAATGAAAAAGAGAAGGATTTTCAGGGTGAATTTGAAAATGAACCAAGTCTATTTTGTCCACAAGAAATTCAATGCAAATCTATACTACAGGCAAGTTAAAAGGAAAACAATGAAAAATATACATACCATATGAATGAGGGTTCTCTAGTGATACAGAACCGACAGGATATAGATAGATGATATAGACAGATGGTAGACTTATTATACTTATCAATCAGTCAATCGATAGATGAATAGGTAAAATATTTTAAGGCATTGGCTCATGTAGTTATGGAAGCTGAGAAGTCCCAGGATCTCCAGTCAGCGAGCCGGAGGCCCAGGAGGGCCAGTGGGATGGTTCCGGTCTCGGTTCAAAGGCCTGAGAACCAGCCAGCCAGTTGGTTTGTGTGCATTCTAATCCAAGCCCGGAGGCCAAAGACCCGTGCCTCACGTCAGACACAGGCAGAGGGAGACTTCTCCCCTATTCAGCATTGTTCTAATCATGCCTTACAGACTGAACAAGGCCCCCTCAGGAGGGACGGAGACCGCTTCACCTCGTCTATCAAGCAGAGTTTAATGTAGTTCCAGAAACACCCTCACAGATGCAGCCCAGTACCTGGGTCCAGTTATTCTGGCCTAATCAAGTTGACACATAAAATTAACCATTACACTCTGCAAATTCTAATGAAAAGTAAGCTGTGGTCGTATATAATACCAGACAACGTAGACTTCAGAGCAAAGATGATCATCAGGAACACAGAGGAACACTGCCGTGTAAAGTGCTGCATAGGCCATGTGGTCAATCAACAGCTTTGTGTGGTGATGGAGATGGTAGCTAGACTTACTGTGGTGGAGAGAACTGTGAAATCACTATGGTGTATACCTGAAACTAATACAACAGTGTGTGTCAATTATACTTCCATAAAAAAGAGGAACATTGCATTACAAAATGATAAAAATTTCCTTCCATGTTCAATTTCTGTTTTTCAGCCACTGAAGGATTCCTTACCCTTTGGTGTGATGAAGCCCCTGTAATCAACACTCACCACTAAGCCTCCACTGTAGGCTGGAGAGAGATCAGATGAATCGAGATTATCAAAGATCTATTTTAATTAATGACATACTCAATAACATACACATTCTTCTCCATACAGCTATGGAATCTAATGAGACAAAAATAACAGCATTATCCTCTATAAATAATCGAGGAAAAAGCAAAACTCTTCCTTTCCTTCTTTGAAACAGAGTAATTTCCTACATAGTAGAAGCGACATGAGATTCGTAAGTAGATAGACAAGTGTTTATATCTGAGTCTTGCCTTCCACTGGCTGTATGGTTTTAGAAAGCCATTAAACTCATAGAATCTCAGTTGTCTAATAACACTGCCATGATAATTGCCAAATTATAGGGTTTAAATGGGGTGAAGGAAGGTAACTTTACTGGAGAGCCTGGAGTGCTTTGAGCACTAGAGAAGGTGCAAACTATTGTAATTATCATTTTTCTATGGCATTTGTGAAGTATTTTTAAAACAGGAATGTGGTTAGATTGGTATGTCCTCTATATTCCATTTTGTCTAAAAAAAACATCTTGACTCAATTAATTGATATGAAAGTACATTGGACTTACCTGCTTATAGTCCTGAGTATTACTTAGGACACTATAGAAAGTCCAGCCCCCCTCCCAATTTATTCCCTTTATAAAAATAAACTAATAAAAACTTTCAGGCATCCTACACTAATTATTTTGCACAACTACGCATGCAGTCTACAATTTCTCTCATGGTATGTTTCATAGTGTTAAACGTAGCACTCTTGTTTGCTTTCCATGTGATGGATCAGATTAGTACCTCAACTTTATTTTAGAGCTAAATGATGAGTTATGATTTAACAGTATTTAGTATAGAAAAGAGGAACATTTCACAGTGGAAAAGAACATTTACAGAGAAAAGAATGTACATTTAAGGAGTATGGAACTTAGGATATTGGAGTCATTGAAGAGTTCAAATTTTGATCTAGTTTCTGTCATATTGCTGAATTGAGCTGCTCACAGCATTGGTGACCTGGTAATCTGGTAAGACATCAGGTATTTACCTGTTTTTTTTTTCAGTCTACAGCAGAGACATTTGCAAATCATAGACTTATAAAATTCACAAGAGGCCAATCTATTGAGAGGAACACGTTAGATATAGAGGGGGAGATGGGGCTTTCTGTGCCCTGGCCCTATAACTGATACTAATTAGCATTTGCTGCCTATTCAGCTCTGTGCAAAAAGTTTTATGTATGCTTTAAAATTTAATTTTAATAATAATCTAGTGAGGCAGTTCTAATTATTATTTATCTTTTCCAATCTTTTCCAGGGATTTGCAGATCATAATGACAAAGCTGGTGTCTGAGACCAGCCCTAGCTAGTGTCACATGTGGACATGAACGTGATCAGCCACACACTAACTTCTTCTTATCTTTTTCTGAATCCCAGAAAAGTACTTGCTTACCTTCAAAGCTGAAAAGTATGTGTAAACATGATCTATAACTGTAAATCCCCATTACTTATATAAAATTTCCTGTTCATTTGGACATTTGTGAATGTATGTGTTTTGCTCTTTCTAAAATTATTTGGCAGAACTGTTCTTCAGCAAAATGAAGGTTATCAAAGTGGTCTAAAGTATTTTGGAGGAAAAATCTGTCCCAGTGTATCTGTGTACCATTTAGTGAGAAACCATTTTATTTCCTTAATACTCCTATAATCAGAAAACCTGTACGTTAGCTGTAGTTACAAAGATAAATTACCCAGGTATAAGCTTCCTACCACAAAAAATAGCAGGAGTCCTATTTGAACCTGTAGGAATGGGTTCTCTTTCATCTTTTCTTGTGGTCTTCCCTCTTGTGTCCTAAAGCCCTGTAACTATAATTCCCCTGGAACTTCAGGACGCCTACAATTCCATTGGGACGGAGAAGTCCATATGGCACAAATTGGGACAGTTCTATCATATCGACTTGGGCACTGCATAGCTTTTAATCCCAGTTTATAGAAATGATCCTAATTCTTTGCTTTCTGTGTAAGGCATAGCTGAAATATTTGATTTTCTGAATAACGGTTTAAGGAGAGGTTTTAAATTTTGTTGTTGACAGTAACTGTCTATTTTTAACCAAAAGTACCAGGTGACGCTGAATTATAGTGGCAGAGATTTATACTTGAGATGATTTTGTCACGTAGCACCTTTTACATTGGAAAGGTGAACTAAGGTTGGAATAACGAGAGGTGTAAAAATATGACCCCAGCCTGCAAGAAGCTCACCCATTAGTTTGAGAAATTGCATGAAAAGAAAATGAATCTGGTAGAGTAACAATTGTTCTGGGGAGAGCAGGCATAGAAACAGTACAGGCCATAGATGAGAGAAAGAAATTGCTACACATCTCACTGGGAACTTTGCTTGTGAAAGGTGGCATGTAATTAGGTCTTTGAATAGTCTGGAAAGCAGCTAGTAAAAAGGTTTGGGTTTTAAAAATTTTCTTGGATAATTAGGCAGAAAAAATCTACTAGGTCAACTTTTTTTTTTAAGCATAACATAATCCTGTGTCCTTTTTTCCTAAATCATCTATAATACTTTACAAAGAAGAGCTAATGTGTCCTTCTTGGTAGATTGAAGCAAATAGATCATCTTTCTACTATCATTTTCGCCATGCAGCATAGCAGACCCTGAGCAGTTTTAAATCTTTAACTGAACATTTTCAGTTATTTAACTCTGACCTACTAAATCTTGGAATACAAAGAAGGGTAAGTTTCTTACAGTCAAATAGGGGAATCAAGTAGACATAATAAATAAAGTCTCAAGCAGACACTGAAAGGAATTTTACCAGGGACAACAGTAAGAGTGTGGCATTTGCAAATGGAATGCATAAAGAATACACAAATATCTTTTTAATATGGAGACAATTATTTATTATAATATTTTTTCTTTCCCTTCTCTCCACTTATGTACTTAGTAATAATAACAATAATATGAAAATTGAAATGAAACATTTTCTTGACTTTTTCTGTCACTATTTAGAAAATTTTCATGGAATGGAAGGGAAGATTCCCTAGAGATTTGTGTTCAAGTAAAAGTACATAATTTCCTAACAAAACATAGGGTCAGTGACACCCAGGGCTCTGGTCAGTGGCATGGGTATACTTGGGCTGAGAGAAATGGATCCATCTCAACTGCAGAGATTTTTAGAAGGAATGTCTTTTGGGGAGAAAGTTTGAAGAGGAGAGAAAAGCAAATCTTTCAGTAAGAGACATCTATAGATGCGTTTTCAAACGGAAAAGGTGGTATATTTTCTGGGGACATCACCCTCCAGCCAATCTTAAAGAAATTTCAGTAATGTTCCTTTCACACTCCTCAGGTACACATTTGTTTGGGGGACAAGAATTCAGAGCTGAGTCCTGCTTGGGAAAGGTACAGGGGCTGCCTGCAGTAGGCCCTTAACACAGGTGCTGTGAAGCTCACAAGGTGTGGTCCAGGTCAAAGGACCCCATTCCACTTGCTGGGCTTAGAGAAATAAGGGGAAAAAATGAGTTTGATTAAGTTATACCTTAACTTAAAACTTGATGGGTTTCCTTAAGTTCTCTTTTCATAAGAGAACTTAATGATCGTAGACTATTTTGAAGAAAATTTAAGTTTTATTTGAACAACTGGATTGAAATGCAATAAATTAATTAAACATATCAGTTAAAGCACAAAACATACAGCCCATATAAAAATGGTTCTTTACATAAGGAATAGAAGAGCCAAGAAATTGACTTCCTGCACTTAAAGTAAGAATTTAACAGTTATAGAAAAAGACATGCAATCCTCAAGGTGTTCTTAAAAAGAGGTTTCTTCAGGCTAAATAATGATAATTATGAATTTATAGACACTCCTGTAGTCCTACTTTTTCAGTTAGTCACTACCTATCTCCTTATTAGGGGCTTTGCATTAGGCACACTCTTTCCACAAACCATATTTTAAGAAAGTATTATAAATTAATATGTATTTATTATATATCTAAAGGCAACAATAAAACTTCGATAAGCAGTTTCCTGATTTAGTTCTAAAAGAAGTCATGTACCAAATATAAAGTTATTTATTTTCTTCTGAGTCAATTCTATGTCATGACTTAAAAATAGCATTAAATAGGCATATGCCTCTCTGGTCATCATTTTTAACTGGACTATAAACTTCCACTAATCCTCCAAATGTCAGAAACTTATGAAATTAACATTAAACTATTAAAATTTAAATAATTTGTCGCACTTAGTAAGTCAGCTGTTTGGAGCTACAGTTGATATATTTGATTTACTATTTGCAACATATATATCAGTTTATAGCTTTTATATCCCAATGCAGGGTTCATTTGCTCTATAGAAAAAGAACCTTTAACTTTTTCAATTAAATTGCAACAGTGTTTATGAGTACCACAAAGAGTTGAAATCAGTTAACACTAATAACCGTAATTCAGAATGAGAAGGATATTTTAAAGTTATAAAGCCCAAAGTATTTTGATTCAAAAGCTTTGAGAGGCCAACTATCCTATAAGGAAAGTTTCAGAAACAGTCTTTGGTGTTTTGGTGGCAAACAGAGATTCATTGTTAAATAAAAATGAATAGTAAAATTTATAGTAAAGAGAATTAAACTTTAGTCTTAGCTCAGATCATGGGCAATATACTCTGGAAGGATTTTGGGGGCCACAGTAAAGTGTTGATTTCCATAAAATTATTAGCGATTTATGAACTCCAGAAAGTTTTAGGATCTCTCATGAGAATGATTCTTTGCAGTTATCTGAACAGCACCCATTTGTAAATACCAAAAATGTCTCAGGGTAAACCATAAAGTGTATATCCTATCGTAACTTTCCCTGCACGGCCCCCTTGGTATGCACAGCGGCTTAGATTGTAAAGGAGATTGCTTTTCTTGATGTTTCTCCTTGGGGCGGCGTGCGGGTGTTTGAATGGTGAGGATGGAACAGTTGATGCTCTTCCCTTTCCTCTAGAAGATGAAAAGCCACCATGTAGTTATGAGTGCCTCTAAAGAGTGAATGGACTCTTTCAATAAAAGCTATTTTTGCCAAAGCCTAACTGCTGCCCATAAATGGGTTCTTTAGGTTTGTTTTTATTTGTCTTAAAAGAGAGTCAAGTAACACCAGGCCCACAGTGACCCAAGTAACTCAAGCCCCAGGAAATCCAACCCAGTTTGTTCTAAGCAGGGCAGCCCTGCCTGTCTCCAGGAGGCCCAGTGATTTCCTATTGCCTCCTTAAGCACATGAGTACAGCCTGCAAGAACAGACTGCCTTTTATTCTAGTTAGAGTTGGGTCATATTTTATCTGTCCCCTGACTAGTACGTGCTCTTTCTCACCGTGCCTTCTCCCCACGCACCTGGGGGTTTCAAATCTCAGCTTTGATGTTTCTTCCTTGTCTTGCAGCATTCTGGGCTCTGAGGGTGGGGTGCACGCCCACTTTTTTTTCCCACTACACCTGCAATTATTATACTGGCTGACACTCTCCTGTTTCTGCCAGCAGCTTGCTTCCACTGAACTATAAACTCACGTTTACTGCTGGTTACTTAGCATCAAGCACTCTGCCTGGTGTCATAGGAACCAATATTTGTTGAAGCAATCTTCACTTGAGGGGATTTATAATGATTTATGGTCATTTAAGAGATGGAATAATCGAATTATCTTGATTGCTAAAGCTCACGTCTTCCTCACTATATCATACTAGCTTATTTAATTGTCCATCTTACCCACAATATGTGACATTCCCAGAAACTAACACGTGGTTGCTGCATATTATCTTTCTGAAGAGTTATTGTATGTGTACATAAGGAACACATGAAGGAATGACTCTGGCCAGGCAAATTTTTAAAAAATATTTGATATTCTTTTCCTATTCTTTATTGCTTATTTGCCATGGAAACATGTGTAGCGCTGGTAGAAAACTCAGAAGACAATATTTCTGGCTCAGAAAAGAGGCACTATTCTTTAAAAAAAAATACAGCTAGTTTTTTGGATGGGATCTCATTGGTTCAGAATTTTTTTTTTTGCCTCCATGTGTTTTTTTTCTCAATATTTTATGAAGACAACCAAAACATTTTTTGAAAATTATTTAATTTGCTATATTACATGAGCACCCCATACAGATCATGTTTGCTTAAAAATAAGCTAAAATATATATGGATTCTACAGTTATTTCCCAGTTTCTCTTGAGTACCCCTTTTAGTGAATCAATTGGCACAGTACTTGGGAGAAAATCTGTGCTCCTTTGCTTGTCAGTTTCTGGTTCTGTGTGGTCAGTTCGGGAGAGTCCCTTTCTTTTCTCAGGTATATACCATAATCCTGGGTTTCAGATGCTGAAGAGGATGTGTTTCTGCTGAGTTAAATCAAGGTAGTGCACATGCATACAGAATAGGAATCAGGCCTATGAACAAAGCAGTGAGGGAATCAAGCTTCGGCATAGTGGCTGCTGTAAGGCCAGGGTCCAGGAGAAGCAAAGCCAAGTGACAGGTCAAAACCAGCAGCTTCAGTGAGTCCTCTGCATTCTTCTTGTTTCATTCATAAATAATTCCTGCATCTGGAGTTACATAGATCCCTTTATGCTTTAGTGTCAGAATTACAGGCCACCTTTCATCATATACAGCTGTGTTCAGGTGTCTCCCCCAGCCACCTGAAATTCCCGAAGGGCAGAAACAGCTTAGAGAAGGGACGCAGGGGTTCCCTATTGTCCTTCTCCAGTCTTTTCACCCTTCTGAGTGGCTGATACATTACTAGACTGAAACTCAGTCTTCCTCTTCAACAGGGACCAACATCTTTTACCAAATCTGTGTCATGCCCTCTGTTTAGCCCCCTTGCTAATTTCAACACCGCTGTTCCTTCAGAAGAGGAGTCACCAAATCAAGGGCTTGGTCCAGATCTGGATGGTCACATGTTTATAAATAGAGCCTCCTTGGAATAGGACCACACTCACTGTGCTGTCTACCTTCCATGGCCCTTTCACCAAAGCCAGAATTGAGCAGCTGAAATATAGGCGATATGGTGCCCAACACTTAAATTTATATCAACCCTTTCCGGAAAAGGATTCAGCTACAGTCTTGAAATCAAGTGGAGCTCTGATTATAAGTAATTCTCCATTGAATGCAGCTTCTTTATTTTCCTTTGTCCTTCTTAATCTGTTAATCTGCAGAGAGGAATAAAATCAGGATAAGAATTGAGCAGGTGAAGTTGATATTAATGCATCTATGCATGAGTAATGCACCCATGATTAGTAGTGGATTATTGACAATTTTCCATTTATACTATTTTCATTATGTGAGATCAAAATATGTCTTATGAGGCATGCAGAACTGTGAGGGGGACACCGACAGCATCACTGAAAGCTTTCTACAGAGAAATGGCTTTCCATTCCTTCAATAAATTTATAGTCTGTAATTTTATTTCCTTACATATGGGCCATTAACAGTTGACAGCTGTCAGACAAGGTCATATAAAACGACTCATTAAAGTCATGTTTAAAAAAGTCTAACCAACTGTTTTGTTTCCTATAGTTGGTTACTGACTAACCACTTTGGCAAAAATCCTCTCTTTTCACTTCCTGGGTTCACAGAACAGGCAAATATCCATATGGTAATGAATTTAGTCATATTTGAGAAATTTTTAGCATCCAGGGTAAAAATAAATATAAACTAGATTGATTCAGTAATTGTGTGTGTGTATGTGGTGTAAGAGGGTCTAGGCACAGGGTTTTGTCAAGTTTGAACTACAAAACTTTGCAACGTCTACTTGATTTCCACTGAGTTTAGTTAACTTAAGAATGACTTATGTATAATTGAGGTTATTAATGAATTTTTAATGGGAAAATTTTAGGTAAGAATGTCTACCCTGATAGTTTGACATGAGATCAGTTGTCATTCCATGGTGTGTTGTGTTACTGGGCTTTTGTCCTTCTTCACTGAAGATTAATGGTAATTACTTGTATTATTGGGAAAATTGGCTCTAAATTGTATCTATCTTGCAAGATTTTGTTGTTCCAGAATATTCTTGATCTGTTTAGTAAACTTTTTTCTGAATTACATGACTTTAACATTAATAGCTGAGTTTATAGTGTTTGCATGATACACTCATTCAAAGTAGCCTTTAGTATTCACCACATTTTAAAAATTGATGCAGTCCCTCTACTAGTCAATTCAGGCTGTCATATAAAATACCTTAGACTGGGTGGCTTACCCAACAGAAATTCATCTTCTCACAGTTCTGGAGGATGGCAGTCCAAGTTCAAGGGGCTGGCTGATTCGATTTCTGCTGAGGGCTCTCTTCCTAGCTTGTATACAGCTGGCCACCTTCTAGGTCTGACCTCATGAGGTCTTTCCTCAGGGAGAGAGGGAGACAGAGAGAGAAGGAAGAGGAGGGGGAGAGAGAGGGAGAACTTTAAATACAAGACTTCATTTCTTTGAAGAAATTCTCATATTTGATAATTGTCTAATGAATCATTTCCTCTATTGTCATTGAGAATATAAATTCAGAATTCTGGGTCCTTTTTGCTTTCTCACCTAAAGTAAAACAATATCACTCTAGAGAGATCCTATCCCACACATTTTTCCAGAATAATAAGAAACTAAGAACAAAACACTTTGCCTTCCCTTTACAAAATCTTCACTGGTAAATATGAAGCAGATTTGTGAAAACTGAATCCAAAGTCTAGAATTAATTGTTTCACCTTCTCTTTCAAAAGATAAAATATGCTTTACCTGAGGGATAAAATTTCTGTTGAAGGTTTATTCTTAAATTTGTGAATAAAAAGAGAAGCCCAAATTTGTATAATAATAATAATTGCAGAATTGGTTCACTTTCGTACTTTTAAAATATGCTATCAAAAGGAAAGAAAATTCTATTCTGATTAAGACTGGAAATCATTTCTAATTTACTGGTGTATTATTTTGACTGATTTTCACCTTATAAAATCAACAAAGGAATTAGAGCATTTATAAAATTCAAAATAAAAACTGTATGTCATGGAAGAGAAATAAGAAAATGCTTGAATAAATTCCAAATATTTAAAAAATCAATAAGTAGAAAAATTTTCATGATGCCTTTTATTGCATGATGCAATAAGTTTTATAAGTAATAATAAAAGTATTATTAAAGAAATGCCCATTACTGTGTGTATAGGATCTATAGGGAAATAAAAAGAGAGGCTTTTTCTTAGGGGGAACATACCCAGAAAACCATATTAATCATTAAAAATACACTCAGAGCCACTGACTTTATATAACAGTCAATATGTGTATCAAAACAGTGAAACACTAACTTGTAATTTTAGATATTTCAAGTGTTCAAATACTGTTTAAAGAAGACATTTCACGTTTAATTTAGCTCTTTTGTGAAATAAAAATAGGTCAATATTAGAAACTAAATTAAAATATGACTTTAGAAAACTTTCCCTGAAAGATAATTCATATATTTGATACAAAAAATATTATACTTGCTTTCACTCACCTTTCCTCACTATGTTCTGTGCAGTTGATGTGACTCAGTCCATAGTGAAGGAGTCTGTCTTACTTTTGTACATCAAATTTATGCATGTGGAATGCTATGGATAAATCTAAAAACAGGAACAGATCACGACAGTTATAACTAGAAGTTTCATGTTATCTAAGTTAATAAAAATAAGAGGCTTAATATTAAATCACTTCAAAAACATTGGATTCTTTTTCTAATGTAAAAGCAATAAAATTTTAATTTACATCCAATCATCTCATTTTCTCAAAAATGTTAATGTTTATAATAACAATACTTAAAAAATTTTTTTTTCAATGAGGAAGGGAAGCTTTTCTGTCCCTAACATAAATTTAACATATGATTTCCTTGGAATATTAAACTCCCAATGTCAAAAAGTGAATGGTAATAGTATCATTTAAAAATTTTTAATTGTGGTAAAATATATATAAAATGAAATGTACCAGATTGCCCATTATTAAGTGTTCAGTTAAGTGGCTAAGCACATTCATATTGTTTTCCTACCATCCTACTGTCCATTCACAGAACCCTTCATCTGGCAAAACTGAAACTGTATCTGTTGCATATATCTCCTCATTAGCCTCCTGTACCCTCTTAACAACCATTTCACTTCTTGTCTCCGAACACTAAGTATTTCATAAAGGTGGAGTCACACAGTATTTGTCCTTTTGTGATTGGTTCATTTGCTATATCATTGTGACCTCAAGGTTTATTAGTGTTGTGCCTGTGTCAAAATTTCCTCTTTTTTTTCAGTGCTGAAGACTATTCTATTGATGTAGAAGCCAAATTTTGTTTATCTATGTACTTATCGATGGACTCAAGTTGCTTCCACCTGTTGGCTGTTGCAAATGATGATACTGTGAACATGGGTGCATACAGCTCTTTGCACCTCCACTTTCAGTCCTTTTGGATGTGTACCCAGAAGTGACATTGCTGGATCACATGATAGTTCTATTGTGAATTTTTTGAGAAATCTCTATAACTTTTCCCATAGTGGCTGCATCCTTGTACATTCCTACTAACAGAGCACAAGGGCTCTGATTTCTCCACATGCTTGCCAACACTTAATTTCTTTGGTTTGTTTGTCTTAATAGTGGCCATCCTGACAAATATGAGCTGGTACCTCAGTGTGGTTTTGATTTACGTTTCCCTAATAATTAACAAAGCTAAACATCTTTGCATATGCTTTTTGGCCATTCTTCTTTGGAGAAATGTTTATTCAAGTCCTTTGCCCATTTTTAAATTAGGTCTTTTGCTTGTCTGGGGTGAGTTGTAGGGGTTCTTTATGGAGTCCGGGTATTAACCTTTATCAGATGTAGGATATGAAAATATTTTTCTCCCATTCCAGGTATTGTGTTCAGACTCTATCGATGTGTCTTGTGATGCACAGAAGTTTTCATTTAGACATAGGCCAATTTACTGAGGCCTTTTTCCATTTGTTACCTGTACTGATGTCAACCCTAAGAAATCATTGCCAAACCCAGGGTCCTGTAACTTTTACTTTATGCTTTCTTCTAAGAGTTTCATAGTTTCAGTGCTTATATGTATGTCTTTGATCCATTTTGATTTAAAGTTTGTATATAGTACAAGTAAGTGTCCAATGCTGCTCTTTTGCAGGGAAATATTCAGTTTTCCAGGCACCATTTATTGGAAAGACTGTCCTTTCCTCATTAAGTGGTCTTGACATTCTTATCGCAAACCATTTAACCATACATGTGAGGGTATACTTTGGGAGCTTCTACCCTATTCAAATGATCTACATGGTTTTCTTTCTACTGTTACCAGCCAGTTTTGATTTTGTAGCTTTGTAAAATACCTTTTGGAACTTTGTGATAGCTCCAAATTTGTTATTATTTTTAATTTTTTTAAATTTTGATATCATTGATATACAATTACATGAGCAACATTGTGATTACTAGATTCCCCCCATTATCAAGTCCCCACCACATATCCCATTACAGCCACTGTCCATCAGCATAGTAAGATGCTATAGAATCACTACTTGTCTTCTCTGTGCTATACTGCCTTCCCCCAGGTTATGTGTGCTAATCTTAAGGCCCCTTTTTCCCCTTATCCCTCCCTTCTCACCCATCTCACCCCCAGTCCCTTTCCCTTTGGCAACTGTTAGTCCATTCTTGGGACCTGTAAGTATGCTGCTGTTTTGTTCCTTCAGGTTTGTTTTGTTCTTATGCTCCACAAATGAGTAAAATCATTTGGTACTTCTCTTTCTCCACCTGGCTTATTTTACTGAGCATAATACTCTCTAGCTCCATCCATGTTGTTGCAAATGGTAGGATTTGTTTTCTTCTTATGGCTGAATAATAGTCCATTGTGTATATGTACCACCTCTTCTTCTTTATCCATTCATCTGCTGATGGACACTTAGGTTGCTTCCATTTCTTGGCTATTGTAAATAGTGCTGCGATAAACATAGGGGTGCATCTGTCTTTCTCAAACTTGATTGCTGCGTTCTTAGGGTAAATTCCTAGGAGTGGAATTCCTGGATCAAATGGTAGGTGTGTTTTGAGCATTATGATTAACCTCCATACTGCTTTCCACAATGGTTGAACTAATTTACATTCCCACCAGCAGTGTAGGAGGGTTCCTCTTTCTCCACAGCCTCACCAACATTTGCTGTTGTTTGTCTTTTAGATGGCAGCCATCCTTTCTGGTGTGAGGTGATATCTCATAGTAGTTTTAATTTGCATTTCTCTGATAATTAGCGATATGGAGCATCTTTTCATGTGTCTGTTGGCCATCTGTATTTCTTTTTTGGAGAACTGTCTGTTCAGTTCCTCTGCCCATTTTTTAATTGGATTATTTGGTTTTTGTTTGTTGAGGCATGTGAGCTCTTTATATATTCTGGACGTCAAGCCTTTATCGGATGTGTCATTTACAAATATATTCTCCCATACTGTAGGGTTCCTTCTTGTTCTATTGATGGTGTCTTTTGCTGTACAGAAGCTTTACAGCTTAATATAGTCCCACTTGTTCATTTTTGCTGTTGTTTTCCTTGCCCAGGGAGATATGTTCAAGAAGAGGTCACTCATGTTTATGTCTAAAAGGTTTTTGCCTATGTTTTTTTCTAAGAGTTTTATGGTTTCATGACTTACATTCAGGTCTTTCATCCATTTTGAATTTACTTTTGTGTATGGGGTAAGCCAATGGTCCAGTTTCATTCTCCTATATGTAGCTGTCCAGTTTTGCCAGCACCATGTGTTGAAGAGACTGTCATTTCACCATTGTATGTCCATGGCTCCTTTATCAAATATTAATTGACCATATATGTTTGGGTTAATGTCTGGAGTCTCTAATCTGTACCACTGGTCTGTGGCTCTGTTCTTGTGCCAGTACCAAATTGTCTTCATTACTATGGCTTTGTAGTAGAGCTTGAAGTTGGAGAGTGAGATCCCCCCTACTTTATTCTTCTTTTTCAGGATTGCTTTGGCTATTTGGGGTCTTTGGTGTTTCCATATGAATTTTTGAATTATTTGTTCCAGTTCATTGAGCAATGTTGCTGGTAATTTGATAGGGATTGCATCAAATGTGTATATTACTTTGGGCAGGATGGCCATTTTGCTGATATTAATTCTTCCTAGCCATGAGCATGGGATGAGTTTCCATTTGTTAGTGTCCCCTTTAATTTCTTTTAAGAGTGACTTGTAGTTTCCAGGGTATAGGTCTTTCACTTCTTTGGTTAGGTTTATTCCTAGGTACTTTATTCTTTTTGATGCAATTGTGAATGGAATTGTTTTCCTGATTTCTCTTTCTATTGGTTCATTGTTAGTGTATAGGAAAGCAACAGATTTCTGTGTGATAATTTTGTATCCTGCAACTTTGCTGTATTCCGATATCAGTTCTAGTAGTTTTGGAGTGGAGTCTTTAGAGTTTTTTATGTACAATATCATATCATCTGCAAATAGTGACAGTTTAACTTCTTCTTTACCAATCTGTATTCCTTGTATTTCTTTGTTTTGTCTGATTGCCGTGGCTAGGACCTCCAGTACTATGTTAAATAACAGTGGGGAGAGTGGGCATCCCTGTCTGGTTGCCGATCTCAGAGGAAAATCTTTCAGCTTCTCGCTGTTCAGTATACTATTGGCTGTGGGTTTATGATATATGGCCTTTATTATGTTGAGGTACTTGCCCGCTATTCCAATTTTGCTGAGTTTTTATCATGAATGGATGTTGAATTTTGTCAAATGCTTTTCCAGCATCTACGGAGATGATCAGGTGATTTTTGTCTTTCTTTTTGTTGATGTGGTGGATGATGTTGATGGATTTTCGAATGTTGTACCATCCTTGCATCCCTGGGATGAATCCCAGTTGGTCATGGTGTATGATCCTTTTGATATGCTGTTGAATTCTGTTTGCTAATATTTTATTGAGTATTTTTGCATCTACATTCATCAGGGATATTGGTCTGTAATTTTTTTTTTGGTGGGGTCTTTGCCTTGTTTTGGTATTGGGGTGATGTTGGCTTCATAGAATGAGTTTGGGAGTATTCACTCCTCTTCTATTTTTTGGAACACTTTAAGGAGAATGGGTATTATGTCTTCTCTGTGTGTCTGATAAAATTCCGAGGTAAATCCGTCCAGCCCCGGGGTTTTGTTCCTGGGTAGTTTTTTGATTACCGTTTCAATTTCTTTGCTCATAATTGATTTGTTTAACTTCTGTGTTTCTTCCTTGGTCAGTCGTGGGAGGTTGTATTTTTCTAGGAAGTTGTCCATTTCTTCTGTGTTTTCCAGCTTGTTGGCATATAGGTTTTCATAGTAGTCTTTCATAATTCTTTCAAATTTCAAATTCCAAAATTCAGATTCTTGTGTATTTCTGTGGAGTCTGTCATGATTTTTCCATTCTCCTTTCTGATTCTGTTGATTTGTGTTGATTCTCTTTTTCTCCTAATAAGTTTGGCTAGAGGCTTATCTATTTTGTTTATTTTCTCAAAGAACCAGCTCTTGGTTTTGTTGATTTTTGCTATTGTTTTATTCTTCTCAATTTTGTTTATTTCTTCTCTGATCTTTATTATGTCCCTCCTTCTGCTGACTTTAGGCCTCATTTGTTCTTCTTTTTCCAGTTTCGATAATTGTGATGTTAGACTATTCATTTGGGATTGTTCTTCCTTCTTCAAGTGTGCCTGGATCGCTATATACTTTCCTCTTAAGACTGCTTTCTCTGCGTCCCACAGAAGTTGGGGCTTTGTGTTGTTGTTGTCATTTGTTTCTATATATTCCTTGATCTCTGTTTTGATTTGTTCGTTGATCCATTGATTATTTAGAAGCATGTTGTTAAGCCTCCATGTGTTTGTGAGCCTTTTTGTTTTCTTTGTAGAATTTATTTCTAGTTTTATACCTTTGTGGTCTGAAAAACTGGTTGGTAGAATTTCAATATGTTGGAATTTACTGAGGCTCTTTTTGTGGGCTAGTATGTGGTCTATTCTGGAGAATGTTCCATGTGCACTTGAGAAGAATGTATATCCTGTTGCTTTTGGATGTAGAGTTCTATAGATGTCTATTAGGTCCATCTGTTCTAGTGTGTTGTTCAGTGCCTGTGTGTCCTTACTTATTTTCTGCCCGGTGGATCTATCCTTTGGGGTGAGTGGTGTGTTGAAGTCTCGTAATATGAATGCATTGCAGTCTATTTCCCCCTTTAGTTCTGTTAGTATTTGTTTCACATATGCTGGTGCTCCTGTGTTGGGTGCATATATATTTATAATGGTTATATCCTCTTGTTGGACTGAGCCCTTTATCATTATGTAGTGTCCTTCTTTATCTCTTGTTACTTTCTTTGTTTTGAAGTCTATTTCGTCTGATATTAGTACTGCAACCCCTGCTTTCTTCTCACTGTTGTTTGCCTGAAATATGTTTTTCCATCCCTTGACTTTTAGTCTGTGCATGTCTTTGGGTTTGAGGTGAGTTTCTTCTAAGCAGCATATAGATGGGTCTTGCTTTTTTATCCATTCTATTACTCTGTGCCTTTTGATTGGTGCATTCAGTCCATTTACATTTAGGGTGACTATTGAGAGATATATACTTATTGCCATTGCAGGCTTTAGATGCATGGTTACCAAAGGTTCAAGGTTAGCTTCTTTAGCATCTTACTGCCTAACTTAGCTCGCTTATTGAGCTGTTATATACACTGTCTGGAGATTCTTTTCTTCTCTCCCTTCTTATTCGTCCTCCTCCATTCTTCATATGTTGTGTGTTTTGTTCTGTGCTCTTCTTAGGAGTGCTCCCATCTAGAGCAGTCCCTGTAGGATGCCCTGTAGAGGTGGTTTGCGGGAAGCAAATTCCCTCAGCTTTTGCTTGTCTGGGAATTGTTTAATCCCGCCATCATATTTAAATGATAGTCGTGCTGGATACAGTATCATTGGTTCAAGGCCCTTCTGTTTCATTGTAATTAAATATATTATGCCATTCTCTTCTGGCCTGTAGGGTTTTTGTTGAGAAGTCTGATGATAATAGCCTGATGGGTTTTCCTTTATAGGTGACCTTTTTCTCTCTAGCTGCCTTTAAAACTCTTTCCTTGTCCTTGATCCTTGCCATTTTAATTATTATGTGTCTTGGTGTTGTCCTCCTTGGATCCTTTCTTTTGGGGGTTCTGTGTATTTCCGTGGTCTGTTCGATTATTTCCTCCCCCAGTTTGGGAAAGTTTTCAGCAATTATTTCCTTAAAGACACTTTCTATCCCTTTTCCTCTCTCTTCTTCTTCTGGTACCCCTATAATACAGATATTGTTCCTTTTGGATTGGTCACATAGTTCTCTTAGTATTGTTTCGTTCCTGGAGATCCTTTTATCTCTCTCTATGTCAGCTTCTATACGTTCCTGTTCTCTGTTTTCTATTCCTTCAATGACCTCTTGCATCTTATCCATTCTGCTTATACATCCTTTCAGGGTTTGTTTCACTTCTGTGATCTCCTTCCTGACATGTGTGATCTCCCTCCGGACTTCATCCCATTGCTCTTGCATTTTTCTCTGCATCTCCATCAACATGTTCATGATTTTTATTTTGAATTCTTTTTCAGGAAGACTCATTAGGTCTGTCTCCTTCTCAGGGGTTGACTCTGTGATCTTTGTCTGCCTGTAGTTTTGCCTTTTCATGGTGATAGAGATAGTTTGCAGAGCTGGTACGAGTGACGGCTGGAAGAGCTTTCCTCCTTGTTGGTTTGTGGCCTTCCTCTCCTGGGAGAACTCCGACCTCTAGCGGTTTGTGCTGGGCAGCTGCGTGCTGACAGGGGCACATAGACAGGGCTTCTGCTTCCTGCCTGGCTGCTGCTCCAAAAAGGGTGGAGCCCCGTTGGAGGGGGAGTGGCCGGGAGGCTATTTATCTCCGTAAGGGACCTCCATGCTCCCTGCTGCCCAGGGGGTTAGAGTGCCCAGAGATCCCCAGATTCCCTGCCTCTGGACTAAGTGTCCTGTCCTGCCCCTTTAAGACTTCCAAAAAGCAGTCTCCAAACCAAAACAACAGCAACAACAACAACAAAATTAAATAAATAATTAAAAAAAGAAAAAAAGAAAAAAAAGAAAAATGCACGATTTTCTTTGTCCTCAGTCGCTGGTCTCAGGCACCCACTCACTGGTCTTCCTGCCCTGTTTCCCTAGTATTGGGGTCCCTGTCCCTTTAAGACTTCCAAAAAGCACTCGCCAAAAAAAAAAAAAGAGGAGAAAAAAAAATGGCCACTCTCGTTTCTTTTTTCTCCCGCATCGGCCTCAGGCACCCTGTCACCTCACCAGTCCTGCCACCCTGTTTCCCTAGTATCCAGGACCCCACGTATGCACTGTGTCTGCACTCTGGTGCGGATGGCTGGGGCTGGGTGTTCAGCAGTCCTGGGCTCCTTCTCCCTCCTGCTCAGACCTCTCTTCTCCCCCCCCCCCCCCGGAGCTGGGGGGAGGGGCGTTCGGGTCCCACCAGGCCAGGGCTTGTATCTTACCCCCTTTGCGATGTGCTGGGTTCTCGCAGGTGTGGATGTGGTCTGGATGTTGTCCTGTGTCCTCTGGTCTCTATTTTAGGAAGAGTTGTCTTTGCTATATTTTCTTAGATATATGTGGTTTTGGGAGGAGATTTCTGCTGCTCTACTCACGCCACCATCTTGGCTCCGCCTCCCTATTTTGAGTTTTTTTAAGAACCTCCATACTGCTTTCCACAATGGTTGAACTAGTTTACATTCCCACCAGCAGAGTATCAGGGCTCCCCTTTCTCCGCATCCTCACCAGCACTTGTTGTTCTTATTCTTTTCTATGTTGGCCATCCTAACTGGCGTGAGATGGTATCTCATTGTGGTTTTAATTTGCATTTCCCTGATAATTAGTGATGTAAAGCTTCTTTTCATGTGCCTGTTGGCCATCTGAATTTCTTCCTTGGAGAATTGTCTGTTCATATCATCCACCCATTTTTTAATAGGGTTATTTGTTTTTTGGGTGCTGAGGCATATGAGTTCTTTATATATTTTGGATGTTAACCCCTTGTCAGATATGTCATTTACAAATATATTCTCCCATACTGTAGGATGTCTTTTTGTTCTGCTGATCGTGTCATTTGCTGTACAGAAGCTTTTTTGCATGATGTAGTCCCATTTGTTCAGTCCCATTGAGATGCATTCAGGAAAAAGTTGCTCATGTTCATATTCAAGAGATTTTTGCCTTTTTTATCCTCTAAGAGTTTTATCATTCAAATCTGTTATTTTTCAAGACCATTTTGTCTAAACAGAGTCCCTTGAGATTCCATATGAATTTCAGGAAAATATTTTTCTGTTTCTGCAGTCTGGATTTTGACAGGAACTACATCAAATCTGTGGTATTAATATTGGTACTTATTATATTAATTATAATATTAATAAGTATCGATATTTTAACAGTATTAAATCTCCCAATCCATGAACTCAGGGTCTCCTCTAGTGTATTGGTCCTTCTTTAATTTCTCCCAGCAGTGTTTATTCCTAGGTATTCTGTTCTTTCTTATGCTATTGTAAATGGTATTGTTTTTTTAATTTCCTTGTCAGATTTTTCATTGTTAGTACATAGAAATGTAACTGCTTTTTATGTGTTGAATTTGTGTTCTATAACTGCTGAATTCATTTCTTAGGTCTGCCAGATTTGTTGGTAAAATCTTTAGTCTTCAACATATAAGATCATGTTATCTGTGAAAAGAGACAACTTTACCTCTTCCTCCATATTTGAATGCCTTTCTAGGTATATTTTAAATTACAATATCACTATTTAAAACAATATGTCTCTTGACTATCATTAAAACTTATAATATTCAGTCTAAGATTATCACAGGCAACTAGAATTTTTTATCCAGATTTAACATATATTTTGAAAAAGAAAAGTTGTAATATCGAGTTATTTTGGCAACCAGTCTGATTGGCCTCATGAACCTATTTCCTGAAATTATTTTAAGTAGTCATTTAAACAAAAAATCTCCACATGTTACTAATTTAAATAAATGTTCATAGCTTTTTCAGGCCTTCCTGAACCATATGTGGATATTTAAATTGAAGCAACTCTCAATAACCATATCCCATATGGGGAAACAAGCTTAGACTACATTACTTTACTTAAAAAAAAAATTCCTTGAAACAACACTAAGAGAAATATGTGACCAATACAAAAGGAAAAACATTCGTATTATAGGGATACCAGAAGAGGAAGAAAGAGGAAAAGGGATAGAAAGTGTCTTTGAAGAAATAATTGCTGAAAACTTCCCCAAACTGGGGGAGGAAATAATCGAACAGACCATGGAATTATACAGAACCCCCAACAGAAAGGATCCAAGGAGGACAACACCAAGACACATAATAATTAAAATGGCAAGGATCAAGGACAAGGAAAGAGTTTTAAAGGCAGCTAGAGAGAAAAAGGTCACCTATAAAGGAAAACCAATCAGGCTAACATCAGACTTCTCAACAGAAACCCTACAGGCCAGAAGAGAATGGCATGATATACTTAATGCAATGAAACAGAAGGGCCTTGAACCAAGGATACTGTATCCAGCACGACTATCATTTAAATATGATGGTGGGATCAAACAATTCCCAGACAAGCAAAAGCTGAGGGAATTTGCTTCCCACAAACCACCTCTACAGGGCATCCTACAGGGACTGCTCTAGATGGGAACACCCCTAAAAAGAGCACAGAACAAAACACACAACATATGAAGAATGGAGGAGGAGGAATAAGAAGGGAGAGAAGAAAAGAATCTCCAGACAGTGTATATAACAGCTCAATAAGCAAGCTAAGTTAGGCAGTAAGATACTAAAGAAGCTAACCTTGAACCTTTGGTAACCACGAATCTAAAGCCTGCAATGGCAATAAGTACATATCTTTCAATAGTCACCCTAAATGTAAATGGACTTAATGCACCAATCAAAAGACATAGAGTAATAGAATGGATAAAAAAGCAAGACCCATCTATATGCTGCTTACAAGAAACTCACCTTAAACTCAAAGATAAGCATAGACTAAAAGTCAAGGGATGGAAAAACATATTTCAGGCAAACAACAGTGAGAAGAAAGCAGGGGTTGCAGTACTAATATCAGACAAAATAGACTTCAAAACAAAGAAAGTAACAAGAGATAAAGAAGGCCACTACATAATGATAAAGGGCTCAGTCCAACAAGAGGATATAACCATTCTAAATATATATGCACCCAATACAGGAGCACCAGCATATGTGAAGCAAATACTAACAGAACTAAAGAGGGAAATAGACTGCAATGCATTCATTGTAGGAGACTTCAACACACCACTCACCCCAAAGGATAGATCCACCGGGCAGAAAATAAGTAAAGACACACAGGCACTGAACAACACACTAGAACAGATGGACCTAATAGACATCTATAGAACTTTACATCCAAAAGCAACAGGATATACATTCTTCTCAAGTGCACACGGAACATTCTCCAGAATAGACCACATACTAGCTCACAAAAAGAGCCTCAGTAAATTCCACAATATTGAAATTCTACCAACCAATTTTTCAGACCACAAAGGTATGAAAGTAGAAATAAATTCTACAAAGAAAACAAAAAGGCTCACAAACACATGGAGGCTTAACAACATGCTACTAAATAATCAATGGATCAATGAACAAATCAAAATAGAGATCAAGGAATATATAGAAACAAATGACAACAATAACACTAAGCCCCAACTTCTGTGGGATGCAGCAAAAGCAGTCTTAAGAGGAAAGTATATAGCAATCCAGGCACACTTGAAGAAGGAAGAACAATCCCAAATGAATAGTCTAACATCACAATTATTAAAACTGGAAAAAGAAGAACAAATGAGGCCTAAAGTCAGCAGAAGGAGGGACATAATAAAGATCAGAGAAGAAATAAACAAAATTGAGAAGAATAAAACAATAGCAAAAATCAACGAAACCAAGAGCTGGTTCTTTGAGAAAATAAACAAAATAGATAAGCCTCTAGCCCAACTTATTAAGAGAAAAAGAGAGTCAACACAAATCAACATAATCAGAAATGAGAATGGAAAAATCACGACAGACTCCACAGAAATACAAAGAATTATTAAAGACTACTATGAAAACCTGTATGCCAACAAGCTGGAAAACCTAGAAGAAATGGACAACTTCCTAGAAAAATACAACCTCCCAAGACTGACCAAGGAAGAAACACAAAAGTTAAACAAACCAATTACAAGCAAAGAAATTGAAACAGTAATCAAAAAACTACCCAAGAACAAAACCCCGGGGCCGGACGGATTTACCTCGGAATTTTATCAGACACACAGAGAAGACATAATACCCATTCTCCTTAAAGTGTTCCACAAAATAGAAGAAGAGGGAATACTCCCAAACTCATTCTATGAAGCCAACATCACCCTAATACCAAAACCAGGCAAAGACCCCACCAAAAAAGAAAATTACAGACCAATATCCCTGATGAATGTAGATGCAAAAATACTCAATAAAATATTAGCAAACAGAATTCAACAGTATATGAAAAGGATCATACACCATGACCAAGTGGGGTTCATCCCAGGGATGCAAGGATGGTACAACATTCGAAAATCCATCAACATCATCCACCACATCAACAAAAAGAAAGACAAAAACCACATGATCATCTCCATAGATGCTGAAAAAGCATTTGACAAAATTCAACATCCATTCATGATAAAAACTCTCAGCAAAATGGGAATAGAGGGCAAGTACCTCAACATAATAAAGGCCATATATGATAAACCCACAGCCAGCATTATACTGAACAGCGAGAAGCTGAAAGCATTTCCACTGAGATCGGGAACCAGACAGGGATGTCCACTCTCCCCACTGTTATTTAACATAGTACTGGAGGTCCTAGCCACGGCAATCAGACAAAACAAAGAAATACAAGGAATCCAGATTGGTAAAGAAGAAGTTAAACTGTCACTATTTGCAGATGATATGATACTGTACATAAAAAACCCTAAAGACTCCACTCCAAAACTACTAGAACTGATATCGGAATACAGCAAAGTTGCAGGATACAAAATCAACACACAGAAATCTGTAGCTTTCCTATACACTAACAACGAATCAATAGAAAGAGAAATCAGGAAAACAATTCCATTCACCATTGCATCAAAAAGAATAAAATACCTAGGAATAAACCTAATCAAGGAAGTGAAAGACTTATACTCTGAAAACTACAAGTCGCTCTTAAGAGAAATTAAAGGGGACACTAATAAATGGAAACTCATCCCATGCTCATGGCTAGGAAGAATTAATATCGTCAAAATGGCCATCCTGCCGAAAGCAATATACAAATTTGATGCAATCCCTCTCAAATTACCAGCAACATTCTTCAATGAATTGGAACAAATAATTCAAAAATTCATATGGAAACACCAAAGACCCCGAATAGCCAAAGCAATCCTGAAAAAGAAGAATAAAGTAGGGGGGATCTCACTCCCCAACTTCAAGCTCTACTACAAAGCCATAGTAATCAAGACAATTTGGTACTGGCACAAGAACAGAGCCACAGACCAGTGGAACAGATTAGAGACCCCAGAAATTAACCCAAACATATATGGTCAATTAATATTTGATAAAGGAGCCATGGACATACAATGGCAAAATGACAGTCTCTTCAACAGATGGTGCTGGCAAAACTGGACAGCTACATGTAGGAGAATGAAACTGGACCATTGTCTAACCCCATATACAAAGGTAAACTCAAAATGGATCAAAGACCTGAATTTAAGTCACAAAACCATTAAACTCTTGGAAAAAAACATAGGCAAAAACCTCTTAGACATAAACATGAGTGATCTCTTCTTGAACATATCTCCCCGGGCAAGGAAAACAACAGCAAAAATGAGCAAGTGGGACTACATTAAGCTGAAAAGCTTCTGTACAGCGAAAGACACCATCAATAGAACAAAAAGGAACCCTACAGTATGGGAGAATATATTTGAAAATGACAGATCTGATAAAGGCTTGACGTCCAGAATATATAAAGAGCTCACACGCCTCAACAAACAAAAAACAAATAACCCAATTAAAAAATGGGCAGAGGAACTGAACAGACAGTTCTCCAAAAAAGAAATACAGATGGCCAAGAGACACATGAAAAGATGCTCCACATCGCTAATTATCAGAGAAATGCAAATTAAAACTACAATGAGGTATCACCTCACACCAGTAAGGATAGCTGCCATCCAAAAGACAAACAACAACAAATGTTGGCGAGGCTGTGGAGAAAGGGGAACCCTCCTACACTGCTGGTGGGAATGTAAATTAGTTCAACCATTGTGGAAAGCAGTATGGAGGTGCATCAAAATGCTCAAAACAGACCTACCATTTGACCCAGGAATTCCACTCCTAGGAATTTACCCTAAGAACGCAGCAATCAAGTTTGAGAAAGACAGATGCACTCCTATGTTTATCGCTGCACTATTTACAATAGCCAAGAATTGGAAGCAACCTAAATGTCCATCTGTAGATGAATGGATAAAGAAGATGTGGTACATATACACAAAGGAATACTACTCAGCCATAAGAAGTGGAAAAATCCAACCATTTGCAGCAACATGGATGGAGCTGGAGAGTATTATGCTCAGTGAAATAAGCCAAGCGGAGAAAGAGAAATACCAAATGATTTCACTCATCTGAGGAGTATAGAAACAAAGGAAAAACTGAAGGAACAAAACAGCAGCAGAATTACAGAACCCAAAAATGGACTAACAGGTACCAAAGGGAAAGGAACTGGGGAGGATGGGTGGGCAGGGAGGGATAAGGGGGGGGAAGAAGAAGGGGGGTATTAAGATTAGCATGCATGGGGGGGAGGGAGAAAGGGGAGGGTGGGCTGCACAACACAGAGAGGACAAGTAGTGACTCTACCACATTTTGCTAAGCTGATGGACAGTAACCGTAATGTGGTTGTTAGGGGGGACCTGATATAGGGGAGAGCATAGTAAACATAGTATTCTTCAGGTAAGTGTAGATTAAAAATTTAAAAAAAAAAAAAAAAAGAAAGAAAGAAAGAAAAGGGGGATTACTCCTTAACAGGATAAAACTATTGGTAAATCAAAGATCAACGCATGCTTTAAATATCCTTAATGTTGATCACTTAAAGGGTGTCAGATGATCAGTTATGGAGGTACTCTTTTCTGATAATATTCCTTTCTCTTAATTAAAAAAAAAAAAAAAAAAAGCAGTTACTGTGTGCTGACCTCCAATGAGTTCTGCACAGTGGTATAGAGGGCATGTCAAAGTGTGGGCAAAGGGTCTGTTTGTTTCTACGCAGAAGATCAAGGCCTAGCTTGGATACCCAGAAAATGAACTAAGATACGATATGAGGAGGAGCTTCCGGCATCAGCACTCTCTGGAGGACTCGTGCCGGGGGATGATCATCAAAAAGCCTCCACAGGGATCCGGACGATGCTGCGGTTGTGGCTGCATCCAGCCCACCGTCTCCTGGACTTGCCATAAGAAGGAGGAGGGAGATGTCTAGGCTGGCATGTGCATACAGTGAGACAACGAATTTGACTGGATCTGTACTGTTGGAACTCAACCAGGAGTTGGGAGGGGTGCAAGTTGTAGCACCCCAAAATCTCATGACTATAGACTATCTATGGTTAAAAGAACATATGGGATGTGAACAGATCCCAGAAATGGGCTGCTTTAATTTGTCTGATGGTTCAAGTACAGTTGGAAAATATCCATCATATCATAGATAAATTTTCACAAATGCCTAGGGTGCCTAAATGGTTTTCTTGGCTTCACTGGAGATGGCTGGTAATTATAGATTTGCTTTGTTTATGTCACCGTATTCCTATTATATTAATATGTGTGTGCAAATTAGTTAGTAGTTTAAAACCTATACATACTTAAGGTACTATACAAGAAGATATGTCAAAGAAATAATCAATCCTCCCAAGTTTCCTTCATATGCTACATCTATAGCTTTTCTTCTTCCTTCCTAATTACAAACCTTAAATAGAATTCGTGCCTCATATCGAATTTACCGAGTATCATAATTCCTCCAGGTGGTAAAGATACCTCGAGACAAGTGCTGGGCATAGAAGCCACAGGGCATAAATCTGCAAAGAAGTAAAAAGCTAACCTTTGCAAACAATATGGCTTCTCTCTCACTTACCAACTTTACATTTCCCTGTATGGCCCCGGAAGATGACTGGTTAGCCAGAGACGGGTAAGATTCCTCAAGGGAGGAACAACCTAAGACAGGCACAGTCGCAGGGGGGCCATCAGGTGAGAATTTGGGGATCAACAGAGGTGAGGCTCAGAACCTCACCCCCCCTGCTTTGAGAGAAATCTTCTGCATCCGTGGATGTCTTGCTGCCCTTGTCTAGCCTGGATTAATACTTAGTCCATAGGCACACACCTGATCATCTGATCATCTACATTTGCCTTCTTACAGCACTAAACTATGTTTTCTACCTTTATCTTGCATCTACCTACCACTTCAGCATTTTATTAAAAATAAAAATAATAATAATAATAGGAGAAATGTGGGATCAACATATAAATCAAGTACAAAAATCAAATGAATATTCATATTTGACCTGATGGTTTATAGGTCATATTGCATGATCAAAACCGAAAGTTTCTGTGATGAATGCCCTTGTACTGTTCACCATGTAAGAATTTATTCACTCTGTAAGAATTCGTTCACCATGTAAGAACTTGTTCGTCATGCTTCAGAAGATTGGAGACTGACGAGAATTAGGCTTGAGATGGATTAATGATTGTACATTGAGCATTGACCCCCCTATACTGAATTTTATTGTTGTTAACAACCATTTGATCAATAAATATGAGAGATGCCCTCTCAAAAAAAAAAAAAAAGAAAAAAAAAAATTCCTAAAAGAACTGGGTATAGTGTTTTGGGAATTGGGTAATTCTCTTCCTGGTCCAATTTTCTCCAATTAAAGGCCAAATTTTCTCCAATTAAAACTGATAATATTCAGAACCTTAGGTAGTGCACTTGCATAGTTGCAACACAAGAATGCACCTTTATTTTCTACATAAGCTTCATCAGAGAATAAAATTGTGGTTTTCTATTATTCTTAAAAATATATATGGTTTTTATCATTATATTTTATGACTATTTTGCCAAATAATGTGATTTATTTAGCATATGATATTTATGTCCTTGAGACACGAGATGTTAAACAGTAAATTTGCACTTGCAAAAGGTTTTCCCATCAAGCCTTTTAAATGTGTGTGAAAGCTGATATGTAGAATAGAAAGCTAATTACATAAATTAATTCAGTATGGATTTATTTAAATTTTACAGTAATTTGACTTTTAAGAATTTTTCCTATACTTACAGTAACACAAGCATGCAAATATATATACATATATACATAAATATACACTCATTTTATATATATAAAGGATTTCTCTGCAAATGTTTATAATACTGTAAGTCTGAAACTGTTCAATAAACATTAAATGACCATCAATAAGTTACATATCTATATCTATAAAATGTATGAAAAAGAAGTGCAATATTGTTTATTTTAAACCATTTCAGAAAATACTCATTTTCTAAAAATAATGTGTATTAGTTTATTTAAATTTTTCTTGTGTGTTTGTTAATACCTAGTATGCTACCTTAAGAAAAAAAACATTAGGTACATAATAAGTCTTAATGTGATTATACCTCAGGAAGAGTTTTGGTGTGGAAATATTCAGAGCAAAATTGTAATAAAAATGTAAAATGTTAATAACTTAAAATGCAGTTTTTAATATATTTTCTTTCTGCTGTTGACTGTCAATGCCATATACGAGGACAAGACCTATATCTATATAGGTATAAATATAAACGAATTTCAAAGCAGTTTTTAAAAACTTATTATTCAATACTGGTGAAGTCTATGAATAAGCTTTACTTAAGAAATATATCCTAGGGCAGATAGTGTGGCATTTTTTTTAAGTATTACATCGCAAAAGCAATTTGCACCATGAATAACTTTACATCAGGTCTCCCCTCTACCTTGGATTTAAAAGGATCATTAACTTTATTGCAAATGTAAGCAGGTGGTATGAATCGAGGATGAACATTTTAAAAACATGAGCCCTTGACATTCCTCGTGGAAACACTGTGACCGAGCAGCTGGAAGAGTGAGTGCCACCATTTACTTGGAGCTTGCAGCCAGCCAGGTAGTGGGGCTGACCCTCCGCCCTGGGAAACCGTGGGTCTGGCCTCACCTCATCTGGGACGCCTGAAAGCTGCACGGAAGCCTGTGGTTTCTGCCTGGTGACCATCTCTGACACTCTTCAGATTCCTTCCCTCTCAGGGATGGAGGAGAAGTTCTAGCCCGGCACTCATTCCTGAGGATCACTAAGCAGTTCCTTAATTTTGCTACATGTTAAGCAACAGTGTCCTGGGGCAGCAGTAAGGGCCGCAGAGGATCCTGATGTGTAATGTTGGCTTATATGTAAATGGTTGATTTCAAGCTACTAATGTGTAGTTCCTGAATGGGCATGGGGTAGGAAAGAGACAAGATTAATTGGCTCAGGTAAGCATTGCTATCCACTCCCGCACATCCCTGATTCTTGACTGGACTCTCCTTGCTTCATTATAGACCCTGAAACCGTTATTTTGTTAGATTTTACAATGACTTCTTTATCATATACACTACAAACTCGTGTGTAAACACTTGTTCAGGGTAATTATATATATACACAAGTATAGTTACAGAAAACATATATTATGTATTACACCATACAATATTAATAGAGATGAATATAACATAGAATAATACACACACATGTAGTTTTCTCTCCTGATTTGAAGGCAGCAGCTGAGGCAGGATACAGTCTAGCCTTTGCTCTAAATGAGGGCCCTTGAAGCAGCGCAGCCCAGTGAGTGGTCACTGAGACCTGGCAAGCCATCTTGGGAAGAGCAAACAGCCTGACCCTGACCCTGATGTGGGTTAATATTTCCTACTGGGAGGAAAATAATCTTCCCAAAATTGTCTAATAAAATTGTACCTCTCAACTTGTCAGATAACAGAATTAGAAATAGCAGTGACCGCTTACAATATCTTTTTAAGTGGATAAGAAGTTATTCTCACAAAGGGCTTTAAATGCAATCCCAGCTCCAGGAAAATTTTATTAACAAATCAGATAATCTTGATTTTCTTTCTAAAGCATCTCTGAATGAGGTTAGATATATGATCTTTATTTAAGTTATCATAATCCCATTACAAGAGCCCAAAGCATAAAATAGACTAACTGCACTGCTAGGCTCTCAACAAGACTGTCTGGGCACAGCTCCTGGACTGCTTTCTCTGATGAGAGACTGGGGTGTCTTCCACCGCCGGCCATTCCTGGTGCTAACTTAGCCCTTTGGGACTTTAGGATGATTGGCAGTAGGGAGGGTATAAAAAAAAATTCTGTTCGGACAATGACTCTGGTTTTTACATTTTTTCAGATTTTTCATTTACAATCAATAGTGTCTGCCACTAACTGGGCCTCTTTTAAAAACAGTTCATTTCAATCATAACTGTAGTCATGAAGTACATTTGTAGAAACCAAAAATGTTAGTTTCTACATGAAAAAAGTCAGGTACCAAAAGGGTTGTAAAATTACATAATCTTTATTACTTCACAGAGCATATTTATAAAAAATAATTAACTTTTTAAAGTAGTCGTTTTTATGCATTTCTTTCCTTGCAGCTTTAGTTTTATAGAAATGTTTGTAAACAGACATTGCTTCTATCATAAAAAAACACTAATCATTCTAATAAATGTTCTGTATCAATTTAGCCCCTATTGCAAGACTCTGTTGCCAATTAAGTAAACTGCATGACCCCAAGGTTATATGACAAATGCTATAGAAAATACTAGAAAAATAACCAAGGGACCTTAAAGAGTAAGCACATTTTTTCAAAATTCCAATGGGTTGAAGGAAGTACTTAAACACCAAGATAAGCCAAGTCAACACAAATTATCTTTTTTTTTAATAGAATTAACTGTAGAATGCAGTATTTTTAGGCAAAATGTTGCTAAAACATCACTTCTGAAGAGCTTAAAACTATCCTTAATTACTATTAAAATAAATCAAGTGATTAATGATTAAGTTTGGATGAAATTGGCAGAGATTAAATTTAGTCAAATGTGTATGACCCAAGATACTTTGGTTTTCACATCGATTTACTTGAAAATAATTTTATTAAATAACAAATGCATCCTCTTGGTCATCCAGAAAGTCCATCTTGTGACATAATTAAATCCAATGAAAAAATAAAACAAACAAAACCAAAAATATAATAAGAGCCATTTTGAAGAATATTCAGTTTAATTCTAAAATATGGTTATTTCAAATAAATTACATGAAGCCTCACATCCCTGGAAAGAAATGGCTATTTTCTTTTGTGATGGAAAGCATACAGATAGAATGAATACTGTGGAAAGATATCATTTACAGAGAATAATAATTTTAGGAAATACATAAGCCCTTCATGCAGTGATTTTTCCATTAGACATTAGACAAATAAATGTTTAATTATTTGATTTGAAAAACAAAGACATATCACTGCCCTAAACAAATTTTTGGAACAAGGATATAAGTAAATTAAAAACATCAAATGATTAAAATTAAAACAAATCCATGAGAATTCAAGTGTAAGTAGTTATATAGAGGTTGAACCAGAGGGAAAACCAACTAAAGGCATTTCCACCAAGATCAGGCACAAGGCAGGATGCTCAGTCCTATTATTCAACATTTTATTATTATTACTATTACACTTTTTTACTGAGGCATTAACCAATACAATTAGAAAGTGAAATTACTTAGAAATCAATATTTAAAGAGAGAGTAAAACAATCTATTTCCAGATGGCATGACAGTATATCTGGAAAGCTGAGCTCAGAGATCAGTGATAGCACAAAGTCAAAAAGCAAATAATACAGTGAAACAGGATAAATGTTAAAATACAGACTTCAATTGAATTCATAAGCAGAAAAAATAAACACCTGGGGAACATAATCATCGAGAAAACCATATTTATAATAGCACCAAAGAAGGTTTACTACTGAGGAATAGACTTAACAAAAAATGTGCACATTTTCTTGTATTTCATATTCCAGTACAAGGAAAATTTTAAAAACATCCCTAATGGACACCAAAGCGAACTCAAACAGGTGGAAATAGAAACCTTGCTCTTGGGTAGATAGACTCAACATTTAAAACGGTGTGATTCTTCCTAACTAATTTATAAATTCAATCCAAGCTTTGTAAAATACCAACATGGCATTTAATGTTTGATTAAAACTTTTAATATTTTGATAAAGAAAAATGGAAAAGAACAACTATAAGGTGAGACTAGCCCTGGTGGATAAAAAAAACACACTGGATTCACTCTGTTATGGAGACAGTGTGGACCGGTACATGGACAGATACAGAGACCTTGAAGAGGCAGAGAAATCAGGCCTAAATACGTGCCAGAAGAGGGCAAATAACTAAGATGGAGCTTCCCATCCTTGACGGACTGATGGACTCTTAAATGAATGGTTTTGGGACAACTGGGTAATTATTTAGGAAAAGTTAACATAAACACATATCTCATCATACACAAGAATGAATTCCATTCCAAATGAACATAGTATCTAAATGGTAAACATGAAATCTTACCATTGCTAGAAGAGGTTAAGAATAAATATCCCTTTCATCAGGTTTTAGGGAAAGGCTTTCAAACTATGACTCAAAACTAGAGGCAGTAAAAATGGTTTATAAATTTGACTACATAAACATTTTTCTAAGTTCTATGAAAATCACCATTACAGAAGTTGAACGATAACTAACAAGTTGGACAAAATTTGCAACAGAGACCACAGAGCTAATATCATAATACACAGCAGCCCCTGCAGCTGCCCCACAGTTGCCTCCTGCCTTCCAGTCTCAAGTTCAGCTGCAGGGAGAAGCAGATGCTCCTCCCCCACCTCTCACTCCATCCATCATGTCAATGCTTTCTCATCTGGTGCTTTCTCATCTCACTTTATCTGAGGATGAAGAGGGGTGAGTGCAGCACAGAGAGATATTTTGAGAGAGAGAGAGAGACCACACTCACATCACTTATGTTGCAGCGTGTTGCTACAGTTGTTTTATTTTGCTATCAGTTACTGTTGTCAATCTCCTTTGCCTGATTTATACACCAAACTATCATAGGCACATATCTATAGGAAGAAGCATACTACATTTTGGGTTACGACTATCTGTAGTTTCAGGCCTCTACTGGGGATCTTGTGACAACTCCCCATGGATATGGGCAACATTGCATAAGGTTATCTCTAAAATTGAGGGTTAAAGTACCAAATCCCAATAGAAAAAAAACGGCAAAATACATTCAAAAGCAAATCATGAGAGGTGAAAAATGGCTGTCAGATAGATAAAAGTAATTTCACATTTGCACTCATAGTCAGAAAAATGCAAAGGGAAACCAACATACCATTTTTAATCAGACTGGCAACAATTACAAATAAGATTGGGGGGAAACAGGCATCTCATATAATGGTGGGAATCCAGGCTGATTGCTGGGAATTCCTTCTGGAGAAAAATCTGGTAATGTGGACAAAGCTACAGATGCACAGCACTTATGATTCGGTCAGTAATTTTACTTCTAGGAATCTACCTCAAAGGTAGACCTACAATTTTGAAAATGCATATGTATAAGTTCTGCAGCACTGTTTTCATTGTACACCATTGGAAACAACTCAAATGCCCATACACAGGAGAATGCTTGGACTTTGTGGAGACCCACACACCACAGGGCTATAGCTCTAAGAAATGAGACTATCTCTGTAGCTGTTACTGAAGCATTTCCAGGACATACCACAAAGTAAAAAAGCAAAGAACAAAAGAAAATCTACAGTACACTTCCCTCCACTTAAGAAAAAAGGGACATAAGAAAACACACAAATTTCTGGTCATTAGTACATTAGAATTGCAGGAGGAGTAAGTCAGAAACCTGCAGGGAATAGAGGGAAAGGGATGGAGGAAAGGATGAAATAAATGGTGTCCGGGCCGCAGAAATGAGGGGTTGCCTCTCTGAGTCTATCTTTCATGCTGCACTGATTCTTGAAAACCATACTAATGTTTCACATACCCCTAAGTAAGCAGATATTAAACCAATTACAATATGGAGAAGAAATAAAATGGAATAAAATACCAACAAATGAACCAGACTTTTTTTTAGTACGTAACTTAATCACACTGCAGGTGGTGGGAATGTAAGAAAATGAACCTAAGTAACCGGACAACAGTATCTAGATACGATGCTGTCAGCCTGGAGACAAAGGTAATTGCGCATCAACACTGCAGTTGAGTTAGTAAGTGTGTTTTTCATAGGGGAATGGGTTAGCAGTTGTAGAATTACATTACATACTTAATAGAAGTGAACAGGTATTACACTGTTGATAATGAAAGCTGAATTTCCCACTGTTGGAGAAAAATTGCAAGTAAGGAAAGGGGAGAGGCAAAAATTGAATGGTGTTATGTTGGATTGGAGGTAGAGGTATCAGTATGAACCCATGATAGGGCACATACATGCACGCACACACACACACATGCAGAAATATAGACACGTATAAAGGCATATCTGGTACTAAATTCTTAGATATCTATTCCCCAGCTTTGTCTTCTTAGATGGGCCAGAAACAATGACTACCAGTAGCAAGGTAAACATTAACCCTCAGGTCTTGGTTTTTACATATAATTCACTAATAAGAAGAACAAAGGCTCTTTGAAGAGGGCTGGGCCAGAGAAAATAATCGATGACCATGAGCATCCTATGGTGCCAGAAATGCCCAGCATGTGGGCACATGATGCAGGACTGACCTAAGATGTTCCCAGTGGACAAACCTGAGATGAGCTGAGTGAAAAAGCAAATAATGATAGTAATTTATGATTACCCCCTACAAGAAAACAGACATCCATGGATTTGTGCTGATGCAAATAATTGCATAAATATATAAAAGGAAAAGAGCAGCTCTCCTTTACTATAGAGTCCCAGCTCATAAGTATAGAAGGAAAGAGGGTCATATAAAATTGCCACTAGGCAAACACCACCACGGTAATTGTTGCAGATACGATCCATCAGTGGATGCTAAAATTGTTAGTGAAACTTGGAGGAAGAACAGTATTTGCCTCGTTTGAAATGTATTAACCACAAAGGGAAATTCAGGAACTTTACAGAGGAGAAACCTAACAGATACCAACCTTAATCATGTGACCAAGGTCAGTGTATGCCAGCGTCATGAAACCCTGAGGACAACGTCCTGACAAACCCCCAACGTACAAGCATCATTTCTGTGGCATTCTTGACAAAAATACATAATCTCACCATCATGAGAATACATCAGACAAACCTATATTGAAGGCATTCTACACAATAACTAATCAGTACTCTTTAAAAATGTCAGAATGATTTAAAAAATGAGAAAATGAAGGAATTCTCACAGATTAGAGGAAACTGAGAAAAAGAATAAGAAAATGCAGTGTGAGATTCAGGAAAACATTCTGGAAAAAAAAGACAATATCTGTATCTTAATATTAAACACTTTGTAAGTATATAATGTTAATTTTATTTCAGGCAGGGAAAATCATTTTGTCCCACTTCTTTGTTTTCTCATCCCAAAACCATTAACTGAGCACCTGTTATCTCCTAGGCAGTCTACTAAGTGCTGGAGGTACATAGTTGATCAAAAATAAGAATTCTTTTTTCAGACCTTACTTTTAGTGAAGAATAGAAACATGATTTTATAAAGGTGCATGATATTTCACCTTTTGAAACAATTCAATGAACTCGTCCCCAGATGAAGTGTAACAGCTTAATAAAAATAAAGAATTCTCTAAAAATACAAAACAAATAAAAGTATATTGAATGTAAAGAGATCTTCAATTATCTGTTTTATCGGAAAAATACCTGAAGTATTTTTCTGCTACTATAAATACTGATACAATTTTTCCTGATTGGTCAGGAAATAAATGACAATGAAACTTTTTATCCTATTTTTAAAAAGTAGCAAAAATTTAAGCACACATTGTATGCTGATAGCTTTCCTTTGGTCCAATCCTTTTCCTGCATGATTTTTCTGTTAAAAAGTAAAGCACATTGATTTTTGAATGTTAGATCACCCAAGTGTTTCCGAGGTGAACCCCACTCGGGTGTCACTTATTCCTGTTAGGCGTCACCGTAGTAGAATTGATGATGATTTCTTCAGGATTTTTGTGTATGATTATAAAACAATTTGTCCATAATTTCCTGTGACATACTGTCTTTTTCAGGTTCTAGTAACCATACCGTACTGGCCTCTTAAAAAAGATTTAGGAAGTGCTCCCTCTATTTTTATTCTTTAGAAGATTTTACTTAAAACTGAAGGGATCTCTTCTTATCTGATAAGAAGAATTACTAATTGATCTGGGGTTTTCTTCTTGGGCAAGCTTTTATAATGTGTGTTTTTTATTTCTTTGACAGACATAAAACTACTCAAATGCTTTACTTCTTTTTCTGTCTGCCTCATCCATAGTATGTTATAAATGGTATTTTGAAATGTCAATGGCATTGTTGAAGAATTTGTCTATTTCATCCAAGTTGTCATATTTGTTGGCATCAACTTATTTAAAGCATCTGCTCCTGTTCCCTCATCTATACCGTCAGGAGCTGAATTTTCCTTCTCTCATCAGTTGGAAACCAGATAATCCCTATGAATCAACATTTCCTAGACATCACGTTAACAAGCAGAGCAGAACTGTGGTCCCTGAGAGGCAGGGAATAAAGGAGGCGAGCCCTACTCCTACCAGTTTGCTACAAGGAGGCATTTCCAGAACACAGCACAGCAGGGAGAGACACCACAGCTGGTGACTGTGCAGGTTTGAGCAAAAGGCGTCTGGCATTTGGGCTGATGGGGAGGCAGGAACCTTCAGCGCAGAGAAGCCCCAGGAGGTAGGGAGCTCTCGGGAGCTGGAGAGCAGGCCCCGTGCAGCTGTCTTACCACGTGTGTGAGTGCAAGCACACGACCTAGCTCAGGCAAGAGCCATCCAACTGGTAAGAGTAATGTGTAATTACTGCAAAAATGTCAGCAATATATTGAAATAAAGACAAAAAAAACATCAAAAGGAAAAACTAGCTGTTCACAACAGGTATTTAAAAAAAAATTGTCCTTGCTGTGAAGAAAAAGCATGAAGTTACTTGTTTTCTTCAAGGTACTAGCTACTATGTGCCAGGCATTATGCATTTGCTTTTCTTATGCCCCTGTCAAGGGAGGGAGAGGCTGACATTCAGGGAACTGTCCTTTGATTAGAGTACCTTTTTTGTTCTGTCCTATGGGAGGAAAACATCATACAGAGTGCCTTAGACACTACATGGAGGAGCATTATTTGTGAATTTATATATAAAAACTGTACTGTACATCTAAATATGTTAGTTAAAACCTGGAAAAGTAATTATGTCTAATATTTAAATTGAATTTCTTCCATGTTCTTTGAATTTAATCGTTGTTTTCTTTCTCTCCAATAAACCAGAACTTACTTTGTTACTTGAAGGAAGTCTTGAAGAATATGCTCTCTGGGCAAATTTGTGGTGATATTGTTATTTTAAGGTGTTGACATCTGTCAACAGTGACGCAGACCCAATGTTTGGAACACAACGATTATCTGATTCTTGATTGATGTCCTCAGACTTTGCCAGAATATCTGTTCTTGAAACAAGAAGGAAAAAAATGGCTTCGCTGACTAATATCTTCTTATACAGTTTCAAATTGCATTTATTCTTCCAACCTATTATATCTCAATATGAGCATGTGATGTAAAGAAACACCAATTTGAAGAAAATATAAATGCCAACCCACTCACTATAAGCCATGCGTAACTCCTAATAATGCAGTGCAGCTTTTCCACTTTATAGCATTCGATGTGCAGGACATCTTGGCATAATTAGAAACAAACCAAAAATGTTACTCTTTTAAGTTTATGTTCAGAGTAGAAGCAAACTGTCTCCAAACGACTATATAGGAATCACAGCTACACCCTGTACCATATGGTAACATTCCTGAAATGCCCAGCACAAAAGCACGTTTCTGACGATTGCCTAGTTATAAGATGTACCAGGAAAGCATGTTTGTTATGCTCAACGTGTATGCAGAGTCATTTGTGTGATGATAAATATTTATACTACAGGCTTTTGAAATTCTCTTACTGAAAAATGATTACTTCTTTGAAGTTGCACAAGGTTGGATGATGTGTTTTCAAAAATGCTTTCTGACAGGAGATAAATGACACTGTTCTTTGTTGTGTTTTTCATGCTGAAGTGCAATTTTTGTCTTGTTGCATTTATTTTTCAAGAATGTGTGAAGCTAAGCAATGATATCCCTTTAAAAAATGGAGAAGAAAGATAAAATACAGATTTTTCTAAGTACCATCATGTTTTTAATATCTAGCCAAACAATGACAGCCTATTAGCAAAGTTGGAGTGTATCTTCATTGCGCTATAAAAGCAAATTGTGTGTGTGTGTGTGCACGTGTGTTCCTTAGAGCACTAATGAAGAAGGTGTATTTGAAAAAAGGGTAAGAAAAACTTACTTGTGGAATACTGACTTGGTTTATGATTATCTAAGTTTGTTTTACTATCATCCATACACGTACATATCTAAGACAAGTATACATAGATAGCATACATACATAAATTCCCTCCATCCTATGCGCATTTATAGAAAAGAGCTGTTTTGTTTCAAAAATTAGATATTCATTAAAAGTATAGTTCATTGAGTCCAACTTCTATCAGTGAAAATAAAGCCCTTTAGAATCAAACATGACTGTGGCTTTAACAATCCCGTTAAGATGCAGGGCTATCAAGTATCTGGAGGCTCTGGTGAAGCGTGTAATTCGAGGGCAACGTGGACCAAACGGACTCAGTTGATGGTTCAAGTTACGGCAGAACAGCAGAAAGGTTTTCAGTCTCTCCCCTTCTCCTACCAAATGCCAGATAAAACAACTAGGGTCATAAAATTAAAACAAACAAGCAAGCTTGGGTGACCCCTCCAACAGCGCGCTGTGACAGGATCTCCCCACTGAACGCTTTTCTCTGGACACCAAAGCACTTGCTGACCTACAGGTTGCTTGGGCATCTCATGTAGTGAACTTTCCAGACATACATGTCCTCCCTATTCCTAGACTGTGAAGTCTCCTGGGACAGGAAACTGGCCTCTCTCCCTTTATTTTCAAAGCACCTATTTAAATGTTAAGACATGACTGTTTAAAATATTGGTTATCTTTTCTTGTTTATTTTGATCCTGCATTGGATAGTTAGTGAGATACATTAGTTAATGTTTGGATAGCATAGAAAAAAACCTAGTACAGGTCATTTTTCAAAGAGCAAGACTAATTATATTAGATTCTCAAAGCAAAAGTTAACAAGAAGTTACTGTCTTTGAAAAAAAAATTTAGCTTTGCATTTTGAAATAATTCCAGAATAATGAAAAGTTGCAAAACTCAGATAAAGAGTTCCCTTGTATAGCTTGTCAACTGTTAGTATCTTATATAACCAAAATGAAAGCATCAAAATCAGGAAATTAACACTTACACAGTACTATTCACTAATCCACAGACATCACTGAACACACCACTTTCTGTTGTCTTGTTTGGGAGAAAGACCCACAGTGCATTTAATTTAATGTCTCATTTATCATCTCCAATCGGAAAGAGATTTTTCCTTCAAGATATTGGCATGTCTGTATATCACAGGCCAATTATTTTGCCGATGTCGCTGGATCTGTGTTTGTTTGATGTGTTTTCATGAATAAATTTTAGCTAAGAGACCACAGATATGACATGGCATCGTTCTCAGGGCACAGCATCAACCAGTCGATTGTATTGATACTTTTTATTATCAATGAGATCAACGTTGATCACTTGGTGAAACTGGTCCGGACAGGTTTCTCCATATGACTTTCCATTTATAATTAATAAGTATTTTGGGGGAGAGTTTGAGCCTATACAATTAATCTGTTTTTTATCATACTTTCATATATTAATTTTAACATCCTTTGATAATTTTTTCCTGCAGCAAATATTACTGTGGTAGTGAGCAGTTGTTGATATTGCATTTCTATTATTTAATCTCCATTTATGAATTGGAATTCTACTTTAATGAGAAACTATGCCTCTACCCTGATTTGCATACTTAATTATTTCTTTAAATCAGCATAGACACATGGATACTGACTTAATTTTTCGTGGGGCTCTAGTCCATTGCAATCGTCATCAGTGCTCTCTTTGTTCAAATTTGGCCATTTGGACAATTTCGAACTGTCTCCCACATAGTTGTGACATACTCTCATCATGTACTGAGCATTTTATTCATTACTGACAAGTTGGAACATTTTTATTTGTATTCTTCACAGTTTCATTCTTTTTTTATAAATTGTACACTCATTATTAATAATACCTGCTTCAAAAGAAGAAAATTCTTGGAAAATTGCATATGTTTTGGGGAGATACCTAACGAATTAGTTATTGGGCCATTTTGGATCTATATTTCCAAAATATCATGGAGTCTATAATTTCAAATGGTAACTTCTTTATTATTCTAATCTCTTTCTCCTCTTCTGACCATTGTCTTTACACACTTGGTGAATGAAAATAGGAAACTAAATGACAATTTTTGTGATATCCAATTTGTAATTGGAAAAAATTAGCAGTTCAACATACTGTATGTTATTTTGGCTCCAGTGTCTTTATACTTTAAACTAAAGCTGCTGTAGTGATTTCTTTTCTACTCCAGAAAATTTTTCTCTAGTGCATAATAGTAATTTTTTAAAGAGAGACTTGTTATTTAAGGCTATTAAATTTTTCTCCATGGGACCAAGTTGATTAAATTTCATTTGGAAAAGTAATATTTTATAAAATACTTACATA
This sequence comes from Manis javanica, assembly GCF_040802235.1. NCBI lineage: Eukaryota > Metazoa > Chordata > Mammalia > Pholidota > Manidae > Manis > Manis javanica. The sequence goes on along the minus strand of NC_133167.1, from coordinate 76,662,704 downwards.
ATAACCCTCATAGGTTAAAAACATTGTAAAGCATAAGAGATCAATATAATGATGGAGAAAATTACTATGAGTAAACACATGAAGACAGCAAATGTCTGTGCAGCTTAATGTCAACCAATTTTACCATTTTGAAGGATACATTTATAGACCTCACCTTCTCATATAACATCGCATTATTTATTCTGCTTTCTCTTTTCGTCCCACTATTTTCTTTAAGCAGTCTATTTTAGGCATTTGTGTCATCCTCTTCATGTCCTTTTTTGAAGAATATGGTGGGAGGCCGGGATCAACAAATATCAATGTTAGGTGGACAGTAAACGGTTGTTATTCTTTGACAAAACCGTTTTCTTTATACAGGAATATTTTGTTTCTGCAAAAATTTTCCACATTCATGATTTAACATGGCCCTAAAAATAGATTAATTCAAATTTTATAGTTGCCACAAATCTTGACCTATAATAAAATATAAACCATTTTAAATGAATAATAATAATTAGAATGACAATAGGTATAATCTACCCTGTTTTTAAGCAAAAGGTAATTAGTGGTTATCAATTCACAGTCAACATTCCCCATTCTGTGTGGTCTTATTTCTCTGGGTTATCGGTCGACAGTTGGAAAGGCTGGTGTTCATGGGCCGTCCCCCAGCTGTCCCAGTTGTCAGGTCCTCATCTTCCTCGCTGTGGACACATTCTTCCTTTTGCTCATCCACATTTAGCAAACGTCCCTCCATCCGGTTCCCCACTCAAATTTTTTTCACGTATCTTTATACCTGTATAATAGACCCAATTTATTTTTTAAATTCATGATTAGTAACAATTTAGATTAAGGAGGCATAATTACATTTAAAGCAAGAACGATACTTAGAAATGTCTTCATTTAGTCTAAGTTCTTGTTTTATTGCAAAACAATTGAGTTAATCCCTCTAAGGTAGCTCAAGATGTAAGAAACAGAATTAAAATTTGTCTTCAACTTGAATGCCATTTCCAATACCGGAGGGCTCTTTCCATGCTCTCTGAATTTTTAAAAACATAATACAAAAGAATTCAGAGTAAGACATGATTGTGGAATAAAACTGGAAAATGAGAAGCTCCACCTAAAATCTGGAAGACCCATCCAGACAGCTATAATATTGAACTGCTGTAATTCAGAAACTACTTAAAGCATGAAATAATTTGATGAAAGTAACATAATATACACGTAATTGTATGTTCTGAACTCAAAAGTGTTAGCTATTCCTCAACAGCTTCAAAGTTTTTCATTCACCTTTCCAAGTATTATTGGGAGACAATAAATAAGGAAACATTTATAACAAAAATTAAAAGAAATTGTTATATCATTAGTACCTTAGCACATTTATTATAATATAGGAATCACTGGTCAAATGCTCATACTCTGCAGGGAAAGAGACTGGCCCAAACGCATTTCTTCCATTTACCAGATATGAGGTATTGAGTATGCTGTTACCCTTTTCTAAACTCTCTTACCACAACTAAAAAACTAGAATAACAACAGTAGCAAATTTATAGTTTTTTTGGGGGGAATTAAAGGAAATAATACATGTCATTGTTGTAATTATTTGTCATTATTTTTATAATCAAGCATGTTAAAATACAGTTATTCACTTCCTAACAGACCTCTGTCCCTTTAAAAATGGGTTAAGATAAAACTTCTTCAACCTTTTCTTTAGCTCCAAAATAGACATGGATAGAATAATAATCATCAGTTTGACTGGAGCCAAAAAACCCAGTGAAAAGCATTTGTTTAAAAAAATTTCAAACCAAGGCGAACGTACCACCTGAGCCATACACATTTCCTGGCATGCAAAATTACTGTAAGCACTCTGATCTAGTGTCCCACTGAGCACCACACCTATGTCAGCACTTAATAAATGTTTGATTAAAGGCCAAACTAGTTTTGCATTTCAAACATTTATTTCTAGAGCTTTGTGTTCTTTCGGTTTACCTATAGGCACTTATTGCTATGCTCTGCATACATATTAAGGTTCAAAAATGCAAGAGTTGGCAGTAGGTAGTCGTGAATGGTATTATCAAAACTTTTTAAAGGAAGTCCAAATATAAAGAGGGAATTGCAGCACATGAAAAAACCTGGCAAGCCATATGGATGAAATTAAAGTATGGGGAATATTCACAGCCACTGTTATAAATTGTGAAAGAAGATTTTAGAAGAAATGGAAATGTACATTCACTAACCAGGTTAATATTTATAATTTGTAGGTTATACAGATTATATGGTTCTAAAGTCCCATTCTCTTCAAGCTCTTTGTGTTTTAAGTAAAATATAATTCTCTATAAGCTGTTTCCAGTAAATCTGATACTTAAGGGAACTTCTAAGACCAAAAGTATTAGCTAGTCTAAATTATGCCCAAATAATTTGTTTGCAGTTAATGACTTCAAAATGAGGGCCTTCTCTAATTTTTTCACTAAAGGACAGTCATTGTTTTACTGGTTATTTTGTATTGGGATATGGGACCTAGCTTGGTAGATGTTTATGAAGCTGACTTTCCAAGGCTCCGTAAGTCCTGTTATGTCCTGTAACTCAAGGCTGAAATCCCTCTACAACGTGATTGACATTCTATTTCTTTCTGAACATTTTGATAAATAAACCACCGCTGATTTCTACTCAGAACTGAATTACTTAAATGGAAGTCTTTTGAAGTATTTAAAAGAGTCTGTTGCATTAGAAACCTGATTTTACCCAAGCAAGACAATTTTATTACTTAAAACCTTTGTAATAATTAGACGTAATGTACTTTTTCTCCTTTGTATTTTAACAAACCAGGATCTCAGCCACATCCAGACTGAGCAACTTTACAAAATTGAAAGCGTGGCAATTATTTTTAATTGCCAGGTTGAGGGTAAAGCAATTTAAAATTGCTAGAGCTTCCATTTTTTTCCAGCACTTTAATTTGGAACTGAGTCAAGTAATTCTCTATTATGGCAATTTAAATTATATTAAGCCAATTTACAAATGGAACATTTTAAGAATTGTAGATGAGGAAAAGGCTATTAAAATAAATAAACATAGATAGAGGAGACTATTAGGGTATGACTATTCTGGACTGGGAGCGAGGTTGTAATCATACTTTTAAACATGTGGCATAGAAGGAGAGAAATCTTCCATTAACTCTATACTCGTAAAACCATACTCTGAGAATTATTGTTCATGTATAGGTTTGATAATTTCAGAGTCTGTCAATCTAAAGCAGTAAATAGGAGAGCAGGTTGGGTCATTAAACAGATTCAAATGCTTTACATGTGAAATAACGGATATGACTGGAGCTACTGAGATAAGAAGAGAGAAGACCAAAATAGAATATGAAAACTGCTTTGAAAGTTCTTGAGTAACTGTGATATACAATGCAGGTGGCATCTATTTCTTAGGAAAAAGTGGATTCAGCTAGAACCAAAGAATGAATGTGACCATAGTCTGTATTTGTGATTAATTTGGGAAAAAATTTCCTATCATTTAAATATGGAAAAACATGGTTAAAAGTAGAGGTGTCCATCACCAAAATCACTCCTGTAAAGCTAGAAGATTAAATTTGAGGAATGTTAGATTAAATTCATTACAGTTGTAACATGCCCTGTGTCAGAGACGTAAATGGAGACTCAGAAGCCAGAAATTCAGTTTCCTTCCTCCTGGCATAGTAGTGTGGTATCTAGTCTTATCTTTTCATAGGAAGTCACAAATTAATACATGTGAATCTTTTCTCTAAATTAAACTACTAGAAAATTTACCCCCTGCTTCTGGTTATTGATTCATATTCCTACATAAAAAACATAGAATTCAACCGAACAAGATGCCTGAGAAAAGACCGAAACAACTTCCTTATAGTAAACAGACTTTCTCAAATATTTTCACTTAAAACAAGCTCTGGATCAGAGGCAAGTCAATTGTACCCAAAATCTTGGTGTATTGGTTTGAAATGCCCAATGAAATAAGAAATTTCTTGATGATCTGACTGTGCTGTGCGAATGCATCTTGAAAATGCATGTGAATATTTGATTATAATAGAGCAAAATTGTTAGACGTGTTATATAATATTTTCCCAGAACTTTTGAGTAAAATCGATGCTTTAGAAGAAGGTGCCGTCTTTATATGGTACCTTAACATACTTGCCCTTACATGAAAACCAGGTCTGTAGGTGGAGAAAGACAATATGGTGATGTCAAACACATGCCATGGGACATCTAGGCTTGTATTTAAAATTACAATACAAGTATTGATATTCAAATGTAGTATTCCCATATTTAAAATAACCATAATCAAAATAACCTTTATCCAAGCTAATAAAGACACATGAAAAAAAGACATAATCATAGAAAGCTCTGAATATGAAAGAATATTTACTGGCTTTTTTGCAAAAGCAACAGCTAAAACTCTTTTATAAAGTGGTCTAGCCATTTATTTTCATTTAGAAAATGTAAAGCACTTCAATTTCAATTATTTTAAGTTAGTCATAAAAGCTTTCCAAAATTGCATCATTATAGTTTAGACCTCAAGAGCTGCTTGAAGATTTGAAATGAAAAGTAAGGCTGTGACAAATAAGTTTCATTACTCTCAACCTCCTGAGCAACCAAGCAGAAGATGTGCTTCCAGGAAAATGTGATTAAATAATGTGGCAGCTCTCTGCCTGGGAGACTGAGCCCTAAAAGTTACTTCATGTTCAGTCATAAGACTGATATATTAAGAGCGTAGTCACAGCATTAAGAAATGGAAAACTATCAAGAGGCCATCTCTTGTTTCCCAAATGTTTCATATGCACATATGCATCTCTTGTTTCATATGCACATACGAAGTAAAGGCAGGCTGAATCTTAGCAGCTTCATGCAGCTGTTTTAAACCAATTTTTCTTAATCCCCTAAAAATAATTTAAAGATGGGATGGACATGATCAATTTTTTATTTTAGAAAGATCGACTAGAAGTTCTAAATAACAATATAAGGACAGGACTGGAGACAGACAACATGGAAGTTTTTAGGTAAAAAAGGAAAGAAAGGAACTAGAACAGAAGCATGTAAAGAGTAGGAATAGAATTGAAGGTATTACGTGGATACAGTGAAACCATCTAGCAGTCTGTTTGATGTGGGGACAAAGAGATGAAGGAACCCAGAGAAACCCCTAGGTGGTGCACTGCATGAAACGGGGTGCCATTTTTTGAGACGATACTGCAAGGAAGAGGGCAGAGAGGGGGAGATTGAACCAGCAATGCATATGGACATGGGCATCCTGCATCTGAGATGTGTGTCAGACACCGGGAGAAGTTGCTCAGGAGAACAAATGTAAATATTGACCTGAAGCTCAGCAGAGAGATTTGAGGTGGAGATGAAGATTTGTGTATCATCAATTTTAGGTGGAATATGAGTCAAATGTCCCAGATGATATGTCCAAGATGAGTTTAAAAGGCATAGAAATCCAAGGATGAAAATTCTAAAAACACACCATCACCAAAGAGTGTCTTGCAAAAAGGCTAAAAAAAGAGTTGTCTGTTAGGAAAGAGTGTCAAGTGACAGTGCTGTCATTGAAACACGTGAGAAAATGTCAAAAATGTTCACGTACTGAACACTTCCAAAAGTTATATAAATTAAGAACTAAGTTTTTTGATGGACTTGGAAGTTGGAAATATTTTGGGTAATGATTCCACTTTGGGGAAAGAAGATTAAAGTGCGTAAAGCAAAAAGTCCATGTTGACTCTTTTTTCAAAAATCTTAGTGATGAAAAGAAAGATAAGGTAGGATCTGAGCAACTCCAGAGAAATACGGTTTGCAAAGAGGGCTTTATTACACGAGACTAAGATGTGTGCAGCCATAGGAGAAGGGATTGCTATGGAAGTGTGAATTAAATCACAGGGAAGGAAAGAAAAAGTTGATAGATTGGATCTTTATAGATTTGGAAGGAGATAACGTGAATAAGCAGAGAAACTAAGAGAAAAATCTTTCCCTTTACAGCATCAAAATGCAGAGTTGTGTGTGGTTTGGCTCTGATTCGTGCTTGTCAGGCAGCTCTTTGCTTCCCATTGGACTTCTGCAGTCCTCCATGTTTCTGATTTCTCTGTGAGTGCCTCCTGTTACGTGTCTGTCTGGAAGGAGATGCCACAGCTCAGATCCTACCCCTCGTCTAATGTGAGGTAAGAAGGAAAACAGAGGTAGGCCAGGAAGCCCTGGGCATTAAAAGATGACTTGATCCTGGCCTCTTCCAAACCCGCATGGAGGAGGGAACACTCCGTGAACTTTCTGATCACCTGAAGCTGGCCTAGTGCCCATCGCCCACCTGATACTGTCAGGATGCCCGTGGGATTGCGCTGCTTGGCCCTGGGGACGCAGCAGGTAATGCTTTTTCCAAGGCAGTGTAGAGACAGCAAGTGTGCTTTGCTAAAATCTCCTATTCCAAAATATTTTAAAGTTGTAAAATGTTCCCGTCCTTTTCTTTGTACCAAAACTTTCCCTCTTCCTTGTGACCCAATCACCTTTTGACAATCCACTAATTCTTAGAGATTTTATGCTGGATTTTTTAGATGTCAACTTCTTTTTTGATTGTATGGTACCTGTGGAGAGCAAACCACATTTTCACACAAACATATGATTCAAACTCTCAAAATCAAATACTGGGGGTAGCAAGTATCCATTCATTCACTTAGTTTGCCTTCTCATCAGAAGCCAGTAGACAATGTCCTTCTTTTCCTTTTGTTCTCTAATAAATGTTATTAAAAGGGGGGCACTATTTCCTGTATAAAAGTGCTATAAGTGCTATACAGATGTTTTCTTCACAGCTCCCAAATTTATTACTCTATCCTTTAGGGAACATTCTGCTGTTCACACCTTGTTCTCCCAATCTGACCCCAGAGCACAGATAAGTGAAACATCCTGTCAGCCGAATTTAAGAATATCTGCTCAATGTCTTATGTTCACAAATAAAAATAAGTGTCTCAAAATATGGCATCATGTTCTTGTAGAGGCATAAATTAATCAGCATGGGAGAGTAAATAAATTCATAAATTCATTATCTTGATTCTTTAGGCTGATTTGATACAGATTTTAGCTCCATATCATTTAAGGTTGAAGGGACTTTATTTCTTCCTGATAGTGGACATATTTTCAGGAATAATTTTGTGTACTAACATATCTGTGCATTAAGTGTAAATTCTCAGACATATGAACTCTAAATCCTTGAATCAGAATCTTTATCTTAGCAAGGATAATTTTGAAGAAGAATTTCTCCAGGTCTGTAATTAAATCGCAACAAATAATGGGCATTAAAAAGACCATGTCCTAAGACCAGCTTATAATTAAGTTAGAAATACAATGTAAAATACAGCTTAAAATATCCTATATGTTTGTAAACTTAAAATCAGTTCAAAATACTTGATGGAGCAAAAAGGAAATTGAAGTGGAAATTTAAAATGCATATGAGTGAACAGTTTAAATACTATAGGTGACACTTTAAGAATCAGCCCAAAATATTTACACAAAAATATATAGCCTTTAATATTACATTAGAAAAGGAAAATGTGGAAAATTGAGTATAATTGTCAACATGACAGAAGAAGATAAGCAGAATAAACTCAGGGAAGTTAGATGGAAAGTAGTAACAATGGTAGACATGGATATAAATGGAAAAAAGGGAAATACATGATAAAGAAGATTAAGAAAGCAGATAATTCATTTAATACTGATAAAATGATAAACATCTGGCCAGACTAATTACATACACACAAAATGAGAACTGAATAGCATTATGAAATAAAAAGGAACAAATTTTCAAAAGCGGAAGGTTTACAGTTTGTATTCCTGCCTTGCAAATGGGAAAATTCAGATACACACTACCCTGGGGAATACAGGTTATGAGTAGGTCTAAATGTGAGCACAGCTCAGTGTGACGCCAGAGTCAGCACAGTTGAATTTCAATTCAAAAGCAATAGCACCATCCCCGTTATCTGGCAGACAAACAAAAAGGGCGGCTCACCGGTTCCCAGAGCGCATGTGCACAGCTCACCCTTCCATCCCTGGCCTCTTCTCTAATAACGCTTCGCCAACTCTCCATCAAATGTTGATGTTGTGGAACACAGCCGATAAGAACGCAGCAACGTAAACAGTGCGGTTATTGAATTGTTACCCTGTACAGTTTGCATCAAATCAGCACACTTCCCGAAAGCAATACCTAAGGTGAATATGCTAATTAGACATGAATATATGATAAACATCTTTATAACCTTTGCTGCCCCCCCCTCATAATAGCTGAACAGAATGATTTTAGGGGGGACGGTCTTCTAAATTTAAAATTAGGTGAACTATTTCTAAATTAGGAATTTTTTTCTGTTATTAAAGATATCTTCCAATATAGTTCTAATGGGAGATATCATATTTGTCAGAGTTTATATTTAATTACTTAACATTTACTAAGGTTTTAACATCTAAATTATATAAATAAGAAGAAACACAAAATATGGGAGAAAATGGCAAATGCTTCATTAGCCAAAAGATAATAGTTTACAATAAGAAAGACAAATCCTCCTTCAGGTCCAAAGAACAATCTCCCTTATACTGTTTCCTCCCTTATACTGTTTTTATTCATATGAAAAAACATGAACTAATCCAAGTTTAGTTGCAAAAGAACTAAAAGAATGAGAGATGAGAACTTTTGGAAGTGCTTCCTGTCAAAGAGAACTTTACTTCAGAATAAATCTAAGGAATGGACAGATGAATTAAGGTTTGACTAATGAAAAGAACATGCAACTCACCTATAATGTCCTTTATTTTGAAAAAAAATACCTTCATTTACCTGTTTAAGTAGCCCGTGTAATGTGCTGATAGAAAGTATATAAACCAAATAGAGATTTCTGTGTCTTTCTGTAGATCTACCCCATTTTCCTTTCCACAAATTCATATACTATTTTATCTCTACTTGTGCAGAAACCATACTGACTAAAAATTTTTCCAATAGCTAAAGCCCTACTTCCTAAAATTACATTACTCTTATAACATTGAATTGTTTTTTTCCAATTAAATAAACGGTTTAAATTATTCAGAAAAATATTGATATTTTTGAATTTCAGGATCTATATTCTCTAACGATCAATTCAACATCAGTATTGATTCAAAATCAGTAATTATATTCAAAAGTAATGTGGTATATAATTTGATACTTCTGCCATCTTTGAGAGTATTTATGCCAATTTCATGTTGTTTCGTACCCTATGAGGTGAATGTCAATAGGACCCCAAAATTCTTAATATAACAGCTGTATCTTTTAAAAAATATATGTTGACGGAGATAAAATTTATCAAGGGCAAAATTAATCCTTTTAGATACACAGTTCTATGAATTTGGCAAATGAATACAGTAGGGCGACTACCTCCACAGTTGAGATACAGAATGTCTCTGTCAGCCAAGTTGCCTGTGCCCATTGCAGTTT